>NC_134825.1:181729469-182087334 GCF_004210375.1 Tachypleus tridentatus | reverse complement strand
ATACAACTTGTGAGTAAGTGTGATACATTAGAAATACAACTTGTGAGTAAGTGTGATACATTAGAAATACAACTTGTGAGTAAGTGTGATACATTAGAAATACAACTTATGAGTAAGTGTGATACATTAGAAATACAACTTGTGAGTAAGTGTGATACATTAGAAATACAACTTGTGAGTAAGTGTGATACATTAGAAATACAACTTGTGAGTAAATGTGCTACATAAGAAATACAACTTGTGAGTAAGTGTGATACATTAGAAATACAACTTGTGAGTAAGTGTGATACATTAGAAATACAACTTGTGAGTAAGTGTGATACATTAGAAATACAACTTGTGAGTAAGTGTGATACATTAGAAATACAACTTGTGAGTAAGTGTGATACATTAGAAATACAACTTGTGAGTAAGTGTGATACATTAGAAATACAACTTGTGAGTAAGTGTGATACATTAGAAATACAACTTGTGAGTAAGAGTGATACATTAGAAATACAACTTGTGAGTAAGTGTGATACACTGGAAATACAACTTATGAGTAAGTGTGATACATTAGAAATACAACTTGTGAGTAAGTGTGATACATTAGAAATACAACTTGTGAGTAAGTGTGATACATTAGAAATACAACTTGTGAGTAAGTGTGATACATTAGAAATACAACTTGTGAGTAAGTGTGATACATTAGAAATACAACTTGTACAACTTGAGTAAGTGTGATACATTAGAAATACAACTTGTGAGTAAGTGTGATACATTAGAAATACAACTTGTGAGTAAGTGTGATACATTAGAAATACAACTTGTGAGTAAGTGTGATACATTAGAAATACAACTTGTGAGTAAGTGTGATACATTAGAAATACAACTTGTGAGTAAGTGTGTACATACATTAAGTAAGTGTGATACACAACTTGTGAGTAAGTGTGATACATTAGAAATACAACTTGTGAGTAAGTGTGATACATTAGAAATACAACTTGTGAGTAAGTGTGATACATTAGAAATACAACTTGTGAGTAAGTGTGATACATTAGAAATACAACTTGAGTAAGTGTGATACATTAGAAATACAACTTGTGAGTAAGTGTGATACATTAGAAATACAACTTGTGAGTAAGTGTGATACATTAGAAATACAACTTGAGGTAAGTGTGATACATTAGAAATACAACTTGTGAGTAAGTGTGATACATTAGAAATACAACTTGTGAGTAAGTGTGATACATTAGAAATACAACTTGTGAGTAAGTGTGATACATTAGAAATACAACTTGTGAGTAAGTGTGATACATTAGAAATACAACTTGTGAGTAAGTGTGATACATTAGAAATACAACTTGTGAGTAAGTGTGATACATTAGAAATACAACTTGTGAGTAAGTGTGATACATTAGAAATACAACTTGTGAGTAAGTGTGATACATTAGAAATACAACTTGTGAGTAAGTGTGATACATTAGAAATACAACTTGTGAGTAAGTGTGATACATTAGAAATACAACTTGTGAGTAAGTGTGATACATTAGAAATACAACTTGTGAGTAAGTGTGATACATTAGAAATACAACTTGTGAGTAAGTGTGATACATTAGAAATACAACTTGTGAGTAAGTGTGATACATTAGAAATACAACTTGTGAGTAAGTGTGATACATTAGAAATACAACTTGTGAGTAAGTGTGATACATTAGAAATACAACTTGTGAGTAAGTGTGATACATTAGAAATACAACTTGTGAGTAAGTGTGATACATTAGAAATACAACTTGTGAGTAAGTGTGATACATTAGAAATACAACTTGTGAGTAAGTGTGATACATTAGAAATACAACTTGTGAGTAAGTGTGATACATTAGAAATACAACTTGTGAGTAAGTGTGATACATTAGAAATACAACTTGTGAGTAAGTGTGATACATTAGAAATACAACTTGTGAGTAAGTGTGATACATTAGAAATACAACTTGTGAGTAAGTGTGATACATTAGAAATACAACTTGTGAGTAAGTGTGATACATTAGAAATACAACTTGTGAGTAAGTGTGATACATTAGAAATACAACTTGTGAGTAAGTGTGATACATTAGAAATACAACTTGTGAGTAAGTGTGATACATTAGAAATACAACTTGTGAGTAAGTGTGATACATTAGAAATACAACTTGTGAGTAAGTGTGATACATTAGAAATACAACTTGTGAGTAAGTGTGATACATTAGAAATACAACTTGTGAGTAAGTGTGATACATTAGAAATACAACTTGTGAGTAAGTGTGATACATTAGAAATACAACTTGTGAGTAAGTGTGATACATTAGAAATACAACTTGTGAGTAAGTGTGATACATTAGAAATACAACTTGTGAGTAAGTGTGATACATTAGAAATACAACTTGTGAGTAAGTGTGATACATTAGAAATACAACTTGTGAGTAAGTGTGATACATTAGAAATACAACTTGTGAGTAAGTGTGATACATTAGAAATACAACTTGTGAGTAAGTGTGATACATTAGAAATACAACTTGTGAGTAAGTGTGATACATTAGAAATACAACTTGTGTGTAAGTGTGATACATTAGAAATACAACTTATGAGTAAGTGTGATACATTAGATATACAACTTGTGAGTAAGTGTGATACATTAGAAATACAACTTGTGAGTAAGTGTGATACATTAGAAATACAACTTGTGAGTAAGTGTGATACATTAGAAATACAACTTGTGAGTAAGTGTGATACATTAGAAATACAACTTGTGAGTAAGTGTGATACATTAGAAATACAACTTGTGAGTAAGTGTGATACATTAGAAATACAACTTGTGAGTAAGTGTGATACATTAGAAATACAACTTGTGAGTAAGTGTGATACATTAGAAATACAACTTGTGAGTAAGTGTGATACATTAGAAATACAACTGTGATACATTAGAAATACAAGTAAGTGTGATAC
Source organism: Tachypleus tridentatus (assembly GCF_004210375.1). NCBI lineage: Eukaryota > Metazoa > Arthropoda > Merostomata > Xiphosura > Limulidae > Tachypleus > Tachypleus tridentatus. The sequence goes on along the minus strand of NC_134825.1, from coordinate 182,084,373 downwards.
ATTAGAAATACAACTTGTGAGTAAGTGTGATACATTAGAAATACAACTTGTGAGTAAGTGTGATACATTAGAAATACAACTTGTGAGTAAGTGTGATACATTAGAAATACAACTTGTGAGTAAGTGTGATACATTAGAAATACAACTTGTGAGTAAGTGTGATACATTAGAAATACAACTTGTGAGTAAGTGTGATACATTAGAAATACAACTTGTGAGTAAGTGTGATACATTAGAAATACAACTTGTGAGTAAGTGTGATACATTAGAAATACAACTTGTGAGTAAGTGTGATACATTAGGAAATACAACTACAACTTGTGAGTAAGTGTGATACATTAGAAATACAACTGTGAGTAAGTGTGATACATTAGTACAAGTGTGATGTGATACATTAGAAATACAACTTGTGAGTAAGTGTGATACATTAGAAATACAACTTGTGAGTAAGTGTGATACATTAGAAATACAACTTGAGTAAGTGTGATACATTAGAAATACAACTTGTGAGTAAGTGTGATACATTAGAAATACAACTTGTGAGTAAGTGTGATACATTAGAAATACAACTTGTGAGTAAGTGTGATACATTAGAAATACAACTTGTGAGTAAGTGTGATACATTAGAAATACAACTTGTGAGTAAGTGTGATACATTAGAAATACAACTTGTGAGTAAGTGTGATACATTAGAAATACAACTTGTGAGTAAGTGTGATACATTAGAAATACAACTTGTGAGTAAGTGTGATACATTAGAAATACAACTTGTGAGTAAGTGTGATACATTAGAAATACAACTTGTGAGTAAGTGTGATACATTAGAAATACAACTTGTGAAGTGTGAGTACAAGTAAGTGTGATACATTAGAAATACAACTTGTGAGTAAGTGTGATACATTAGAAATACAACTTGTGAGTAAGTGTGTGATACATTAGAAATACAACTTGTGAGTAAGTGTGATACATTAGAAATACAACTTGTGAGTAAGTGTGATACATTAGAAATACAACTTGTGAGTAAGTGTGATACATTAGAAATACAACTTGTGAGTAAGTGTGATACATTAGAAATACAACTTGTGAGTAAGTGTGATACATTAGAAATACAACTTGTGAGTAAGTGTGATACATAGAAATACAACTTGTGAGTAAGTGTGATACATTAGAAATACAACTTGTGAGTAAGTGTGATACATTAGAAATACAACTTAGAAATACAACTTGTGAGTAAGTGTGATACATTAGAAATACAACTTGTGAGTAAGTGTGATACATTAGAAATACAACTTGTGAGTAAGTGTGATACATTAGAAATACAACTTGTGAGTAAGTGTGATACATTAGAAATACAACTTGTGAGTAAGTGTGATACATTAGAAATACAACTTGTGAGTAAGTGTGATACATTAGAAATACAACTTGATACATTGAAATACAAGTAAGTGTGATACATTAGAAATACAACTTGTGAGTAAGTGTGATACATTAGAAATACAACTTGTGAGTAAGTGTGATACATTAGAAATACAACTTGTGAGTAAGTGTGATACATTAGAAATACAACTTGTGAGTAAGTGTGATACATTAGAAATACAACTTGTGAGTAAGTGTGATACATTAGAAATACAACTTGTGAGTAAGTGTGATACATTAGAAATACAACTTGTGAGTAAGTGTGATACATTAGAAATACAACTTGTGAGTAAGTGTGATACATTAGAAATACAACTTGTGAGTAAGTGTGATACATTAGAAATACAACTTGTGAGTAAGTGTGATACATTAGAAATACAACTTGTGAGTAAGTGTGATACATTAGAAATACAACTTGTGAGTAAGTGTGATACATTAGAAATACAACTTGTGAGTAAGTGTGATACATTAGAAATACAACTTGTGAGTAAGTGTGATACATTAGAAATACAACTTGTGAGTAAGTGTGATACATTAGAAATACAACTTGTGAGTAAGTGTGATACATTAGAAATACAACTTGTGAGTAAGTGTGATACATTAGAAATACAACTTGTGAGTAAGTGTGATACATTAGAAATACAACTTGTGAGTAAGTGTGATACATTAGAAATACAACTTGTGAGTAAGTGTGATACATTAGAAATACAACTTGTGAGTAAGTGTGATACATTAGAAATACAACTTGAGTAAGTGTGATACATTAGAAATACAACTTGTGAGTAAGTGTGATACATTAGAAATACAACTTGTGAGTAAGTGTGATACATTAGAAATACAACTTGTGAGTAAGTGTGATACATTAGAAATACAACTTGTGAGTAAGTGTGATACATTAGAAATACAACTTGTGAGTAAGTGTGATACATTAGAAATACAACTTGTGAGTAAGTGTGATACATTAGAAATACAACTTGTGAGTAAGTGTGATACATTAGAAATACAACTTGTGAGTAAGTGTGATACATTAGAAATACAACTTGTGAGTAAGTGTGATACATTAGAAATACAACTTGTGAGTAAGTGTGATACATTAGAAATACAACTTGTGAGTAAGTGTGATACATTAGAAATACAACTTGTGAGTAAGTGTGATACATTAGAAATACAACTTGTGAGTAAGTGTGATACATTAGAAATACAACTTGTGAGTAAGTGTGATACATTAGAAATACAACTTGTGAGTAAGTGTGATACATTAGAAATACAACTTGTGAGTAAGTGTGATACATTAGAAATACAACTTGTGAGTAAGTGTGATACATTAGAAATACAACTTTGAGTAAGTGTGATACATTAGAAATACAACTTGTGAGTAAGTGTGATACATTAGAAATACAACTTGTGAGTAAGTGTGATACATTAGAAATACAACTTGTGAGTAAGTGTGATACATTAGAAATACAACTTGTGAGTAAGTGTGATACATTAAATACAACTTGTGAGTAAGTGTGATACATTAGAAATACAACTTGTGAGTAAGTGTGATACATTAGAAATACAACTTGTGAGTAAGTGTGATACATTAGAAATACAACTTGTGAGTAAGTGTGATACATTAGAAATACAACTTGTGAGTAAGTGTGATACATTAGAAATACAACTTGTGAGTAAGTGTGATACAATTAGAAATACAACAACTTGAGTAAGTGTGATACATTAGAAATACAACTTGTGAGTAAGTGTGATACATTAGAAATACAACTTGTGAGTAAGTGTGATACATTAGAAATACAACTTGTGAGTAAGTGTGATACATTAGAAATACAACTTGTGAGTAAGTGTGATACATTAGAAATACAACTTGTGAGTAAGTGTGATACATTAGAAATACAACTTGTGAGTAAGTGTGATACATTAGAAATACAACTTGTGAGTAAGTGTGATACATTAGAAATACAACTTGTGAGTAAGTGTGATACATTAGAAATACAACTTGTGAGTAAGTGTGATACATTAGAAATACAACTTGTGAGTAAGTGTGATACATTAGAAATACAACTTGTGAGTAAGTGTGATACATTAGAAATACAACTTGTGAGTAAGTGTGATACATTAGAAATACAACTTGTGAGTAAGTGTGATACATTAGAAATACAACTTGTGAGTAAGTGTGATACATTAGAAATACAACTTGTGAGTAAGTGTGATACATTAGAAATACAACTTGTGAGTAAGTGTGATACATTAGAAATACAACTTGTGAGTAAGTGTGATACATTAGAAATACAACTTGTGAGTAAGTGTGATACATTAGAAATACAACTTGTGAGTAAGTGTGATACATTAGAAATACAACTTGTGAGTAAGTGTGATACATTAGAAATACAACTTGTGAGTAAGTGTGATACATTAGAAATACAACTTGTGAGTAAGTGTGATACATTAGAAATACAACTTGTGAGTAAGTGTGATACATTAGAAATACAACTTGTGAGTAAGTGTGATACATTAGAAATACAACTTGTGAGTAAGTGTGATACATTAGAAATACAACTTGTGAGTAAGTGTGATACATTAGAAATACAACTTGTGAGTAAGTGTGATACATTAGAAATACAACTTGTGAGTAAGTGTGATACATTAGAAATACAACTTGTGAGTAAGTGTGATACATTAGAAATACAACTTGTGAGTAAGTGTGATACATTAGAAATACAACTTGTGAGTAAGTGTGATACATTAGAAATACAACTTGTGAGTAAGTGTGATACATTAGAAATACAACTTGTGAGTAAGTGTGATACATTAGAAATACAACTTGTGAGTAAGTGTGATACATTAGAAATACAACTTGTGAGTAAGTGTGATACATTAGAAATACAACTTGTGAGTAAGTGTGATACATTAGAAATACAACTTGTGAGTAAGTGTGATACATTAGAAATACAACTTGTGAGAGTGTGATACATTAGAAATACAACTTGTGAGTAAGTGTGATACATTAGAAATACAACTTGTGAGTAAGTGTGATACATTAGAAATACAACTTGTGAGTAAGTGTGATACATTAGAAATACAACTTGTGAGTAAGTGTGATACATTAGAAATACAACTTGTGAGTAAGTGTGATACATTAGAAATACAACTTGTGAGTAAGTGTGATACATTAGAAATACAACTTGTGAGTAAGTGTGATACATTAGAAATACAACTTGTGAGTAAGTGTGATACATTAGAAATACAACTTGTGAGTAAGTGTGATACATTAGAAATACAACTTGTGAGTAAGTGTGATACATTAGAAATACAACTTGTGAGTAAGTGTGATACATTAGAAATACAACTTGTGAGTAAGTGTGATACATTAGAAATACAACTTGTGAGTAAGTGTGATACATTAGAAATACAACTTGTGAGTAAGTGTGATACATTAGAAATACAACTTGTGAGTAAGTGTGATACTTGAAATACAACTTGTGAGTAAGTGTGATACATTAGAAATACAACTTGTGAGTAAGTGTGATACATTAGAAATACAACTTGTGAGTAAGTGTGATACATTAGAAATACAACTTGTGAGTAAGTGTGATACATTAGAAATACAACTTGTGAGTAAGTGTGATACATTAGAAATACAACTTGTGAGTAAGTGTGATACATTAGAAATACAACTTGTGAGTAAGTGTGATACATTAGAAATACAACTTGTGAGTAAGTGTGATACATTAGAAATACAACTTGTGAGTAAGTGTGATACATTAGAAATACAACTTGTGAGTAAGTGTGATACATTAGAAATACAACTTGTGAGTAAGTGTGATACATTAGAAATACAACTTGTGAGTAAGTGTGATACATTAGAAATACAACTAAGTGTGATACATTAGTGAGTAAGTGTGATACATTAGAAATACAACTTGTGAGTAAGTGTGATACATTAGAAATACAACTTGTGAGTAAGTGTGATACATTAGAAATACAACTTGTGAGTAAGTGTGATACATTAGAAATACAACTTGTGAGTAAGTGTGATACATTAGAAATACAACTTGTGAGTAAGTGTGATACATTAGAAATACAACTTGTGAGTAAGTGTGATACATTAGAAATACAACTTGTGAGTAAGTGTGATACATTAGAAATACAACTTGTGAGTAAGTGTGATACATTAGAAATACAACTTGTGAGTAAGTGTGATACATTAGAAATACAACTTGTGAGTAAGTGTGATACATTAGAAATACAACTTGTGAGTAAGTGTGATACATTAGAAATACAACTTGTGAGTAAGTGTGATACATTAGAAATACAACTTGTGAGTAAGTGTGATACATTAGAAATACAACTTGTGAGTAAGTGTGATACATTAGAAATACAACTTGTGAGTAAGTGTGATACATTAGAAATACAACTTGTGAGTAAGTGTGATACATTAGAAATACAACTTGTGAGTAAGTGTGATACATTAGAAATACAACTTGTGAGTAAGTGTGATACATTAGAAATACAACTTGTGAGTAAGTGTGATACATTAGAAATACAACTTGTGAGTAAGTGTGATACATTAGAAATACAACTTGTGAGTAAGTGTGATACATTAGAAATACAACTTGAGTAAGTGTGATACATTAGAAATACAACTTGTGAGTAAGTGTGATACATTAGAAATACAACTTGTGAGTAAGTGTGATACATTAGAAATACAACTTGTGAGTAAGTGTGATACATTAGAAATACAACTTGTGAGTAAGTGTGATACATTAGAAATACAACTTGTGAGTAAGTGTGATACATTAGAAATACAACTTGTGAGTAAGTGTGATACATTAGAAATACAACTTGTGAGTAAGTGTGATACATTAGAAATACAACTTGTGAGTAAGTGTGATACATTAGAAATACAACTTGTGAGTAAGTGTGATACATTAGAAATACAACTTGTGAGTAAGTGTGATACATTAGAAATACAACTTGTGAGTAAGTGTGATACATTAGAAATACAACTTGTGAGTAAGTGTGATACATTGAAATACAACTTGTGAGTGTGTAAGTGTGATACATTAGAAATACAACTTGTGAGTAAGTGTGATACATTAGAAATACAACTTGTGAGTAAGTGTGATGATACATTAGAAATACAACTTGTGAGTAAGTGTGATACATTAGAAATACAACTTGTGAGTAAGTGTGATACATTAGAAATACAACTTGTGAGTAAGTGTGATACATTAGAAATACAACTTGTGAGTAAGTGTGATACATTAGAAATACAACTTGTGAGTAAGTGTGATACATTAGAAATACAACTTGTGAGTAAGTGTGATACATTAGAAATACAACTTGTGAGTAAGTGTGATACATTAGAAATACAACTTGTGAGTAAGTGTGATACATTAGAAATACAACTTGTGAGTAAGTGTGATACATTAGAAATACAACTTGTGAGTAAGTGTGATACATTAGAAATACAACTTGAGTAAGTGTGATAAGTGTGATACATTAGAAATACAACTTGAAATACAACTTAAGTGTGATACATTAGAAATACAACTTGTGAGTAAGTGTGATACATTAGAAATACAACTTGTGTAAGTGTGTATTAGAAATACAACTTGTGAGTAAGTGTGATACATTAGAAATACAACTTGTGAGTAAGTGTGATACATTAGAAATACAACTTGTGAGTAAGTGTGATACATTAGAAATACAACTTGTGAGTAAGTGTGATACATTAGAAATACAACTTGTGAGTAAGTGTGATACATTAGAAATACAACTTGAGTAAGTGTGATACATTAGAAATACAACTTGTGAGTAAGTGTGATACATTAGAAATACAACTTGTGAGTAAGTGTGATACATTAGAAATACAACTTGTGAGTAAGTGTGATACATTAGAAATACAACTTGTGAGTAAGTGTGATACATTAGAAATACAACTTGTGAGTAAGTGTGATACATTAGAAATACAACTTGTGAGTAAGTGTGATACATTAGAAATACAACTTGTGAGTAAGTGTGATACATTAGAAATACAACTTGTGAGTAAGTGTGATACATTAGAAATACAACTTGTGAGTAAGTGTGATACATTAGAAATACAACTTGTGAGTAAGTGTGATACATTAGAAATACAACTTGTGAGTAAGTGTGATACATTAGAAATACAACTTGTGAGTAAGTGTGATACATTAGAAATACAACTTGTGAGTAAGTGTGATACATTAGAAATACAACTTGTGAGTAAGTGTGATACATTAGAAATACAACTTGTGAGTAAGTGTGATACATTAGAAATACAACTTGTGAGTAAGTGTGATACATTAGAAATACAACTTGTGAGTAAGTGTGATACATTAGAAATACAACTTGTGAGTAAGTGTGATACATTAGAAATACAACTTGTGAGTAAGTGTGATACATTAGAAATACAACTTGTGAGTAAGTGTGATACATTAGAAATACAACTTGTGAGTAAGTGTGATACATTAGAAATACAACTTGTGAGTAAGTGTGATACATTAGAAATACAACTTGTGAGTAAGTGTGATACATTAGAAATACAACTTGTGAGTAAGTGTGATACATAAATACAACTTGAGTAAGTGTGATACATTAGAAATACAACTTGTGAGTAAGTGTGATACATTAGAAATACAACTTGTGAGTAAGTGTGATACATTAGAAATACAACTTGTGAGTAAGTGTGATACATTAGAAATACAACTTGTGAGTAAGTGTGATACATTAGAAATACAACTTGTGAGTAAGTGTGATACATTAGAAATACAACTTGTGAGTAAGTGTGATACATTAGAAATACAACTTGTGAGTAAGTGTGATACATTAGAAATACAACTTGTGAGTAAGTGTGATACATTAGAAATACAACTTGAGTAAGTGTGATACATTAGAAATACAACTTGTGAGTAAGTGTGATACATTAGAAATACAACTTGTGAGTAAGTGTGATACATTAGAAATACAACTTGTGTAAGTGTAAGTGTGATACATTAGTAAAATACAACTTGTGAGTAAGTGTGATACATTAGAAATACAACTTGTGAGTAAGTGTGATACATTAGAAATACAACTTGTGAGTAAGTGTGATACATTAGAAATACAACTTGTGAGTAAGTGTGATACATTAGAAATACAACTTGTGAGTAAGTGTGATACATTAGAAATACAACTTGTGAGTAAGTGTGATACATTAGAAATACAACTTGTGAGTAAGTGTGATACATTAGAAATACAACTTGAGTAAGTGTGATACATTAGAAATACAACTTGTGAGTAAGTGTGATACATTAGAAATACAACTTGTGAGTAAGTGTGATACATTAGAAATACAACTTGTGAGTAAGTGTGATACATTAGAAATACAACTTGTGAGTAAGTGTGATACATTAGAAATACAACTTGTGAGTAAGTGTGATACATTAGAAATACAACTTGTGAGTAAGTGTGATACATTAGAAATACAACTTGTGAGTAAGTGTGATACATTAGAAATACAACTTGTGAGTAAGTGTGATACATTAGAAATACAACTTGTGAGTAAGTGTGATACATTAGAAATACAACTTGTGAGTAAGTGTGATACATTAGAAATACAACTTGTGAGTAAGTGTGATACATTAGAAATACAACTTGTGAGTAAGTGTGATACATTAGAAATACAACTTGTGAGTAAGTGTGATACATTAGAAATACAACTTGTGAGTAAGTGTGATACATTAGAAATACAACTTGTGAGTAAGTGTGATACATTAGAAATACAACTTGTGAGTAAGTGTGATACATTAGAAATACAACTTGTGAGTAAGTGTGATACAGAAATACAACTTGTGAGTAAGTGTGATACATTAGAAATACAACTTGTGAGTAAGTGTGATACATTAGAAATACAACTTGTGAGTAAGTGTGATACATTAGAAATACAACTTGTGAGTAAGTGTGATACATTAGAAATACAACTTGAGTAAGTGTGATACATTAGAAATACAACTTGTGAGTAAGTGTGATACATTAGAAATACAACTTGTGAGTAAGTGTGATACATTAGAAATACAACTTGTGAGTAAGTGTGATACATTAGAAATACAACTTGTGAGTAAGTGTGATACATTAGAAATACAACTTGTGAGTAAGTGTGATACATTAGAAATACAACTTGTGAGTAAGTGTGATACATTAGAAATACAACTTGTGAGTAAGTGTGATACATTAGAAATACAACTTGTGAGTAAGTGTGATACATTAGAAATACAACTTGTGAGTAAGTGTGATACATTAGAAATACAACTTGTGAGTAAGTGTGATACATTAGAAATACAACTTGTGAGTAAGTGTGATACATTAGAAATACAACTTGTGAGTAAGTGTGATACATTAGAAATACAACTTGTGAGTAAGTGTGATACATTAGAAATACAACTTTGAGTAAGTGTGATACATTAGAAATACAACTTGTGAGTAAGTGTGATACATTAGAAATACAACTTGTGAGTAAGTGTGATACATTAGAAATACAACTTGTGAGTAAGTGTGATACATTAGAAATACAACTTGTGAGTAAGTGTGATACATTAGAAATACAACTTGTGAGTAAGTGTGATACATTAGAAATACAACTTGTGAGTAAGTGTGATACATTAGAAATACAACTTGTGAGTAAGTGTGATACATTAGAAATACAACTTGTGAGTAAGTGTGATACATTAGAAATACAACTTGTGAGTAAGTGTGATACATTAGAAATACAACTTGTGAGTAAGTGTGATACATTAGAAATACAACTTGTGAGTAAGTGTGATACATTAGAAATACAACTTGTGAGTAAGTGTGATACATTAGAAATACAACTTGTGAGTAAGTGTGATACATTAGAAATACAACTTGTGAGTAAGTGTGATACATTAGAAATACAACTTGTGAGTAAGTGTGATACATTAGAAATACAACAGTAAGTGTGATACATTAGAAATACAACTTGTGAGTAAGTGTGATACATTAGAAATACAACTTGTGAGTAAGTGTGATACATTAGAAATACAACTTGTGAGTAAGTGTGATACATTAGAAATACAACTTGTGAGTAAGTGTGATACATTAGAAATACAACTTGTGAGTAAGTGTGATACATTAGAAATACAACTTGTGAGTAAGTGTGATACATTAGAAATACAACTTGTGAGTAAGTGTGATACATTAAATACAAATGAGTAAGTGTGATACATTAGAAATACAACTTGAGGTAAGTGTGATACATTAGAAATACAACTTGTGAGTAAGTGTGATACATTAGAAATACAACTTGTGAGTAAGTGTGATACATTAGAAATACAACTTGTGAGTAAGTGTGATACATTAGAAATACAACTTGTGAGTAAGTGTGATACATTAGAAATACAACTTGTGAGTAAGTGTGATACAAGTGTGATACATTAGAAATACAACTTGTGAGTACAAAGTGTGATACATTAGAAATACAACTTGTGAGTAAGTGTGATACATTAGAAATACAACTTTGAGTAAGTGTGATACATTAGAAATACAACTTGTGAGTAAGTGTGATACATTAGAAATACAACTTGTGAGTAAGTGTGTGTGAAATACAATTAAGTGTGATACATTAAATACAACTTTGAGTAAGTGTGATACATTAGAAATACAACTTGTGAGTAAGTGTGATACATTAGAAATACAACTTGTGAGTAAGTGTGATACATTAGAAATACAACTTGTGAGTAAGTGTGATACATTAGAAATACAACTTGTGAGTAAGTGTGATACATTAGAAATACAACTTGTGAGTAAGAGTAAGTGTGATACATTAGAAATACAACTTGTGAGTAAGTGTGATACATTAGAAATACAACTTGTGAGTAAGTGTGATACATTAGAAATACAACTTGTGAGTAAGTGTGATACATTAGAAATACAACTTGTGAGTAAGTGTGATACATTAGAAATACAACTTGTGAGTAAGTGTGATACATTAGAAATACAACTTGTGAGTAAGTGTGATACATTAGAAATACAACTTGTGAGTAAGTGTGATACATTAGAAATACAACTTGTGAGTAAGTGTGATACATAGAAATAGTAAGTGTGATACATAAATACAACTTGAGTAAGTGTGATACATTAGAAATACAACTTGTGAGTAAGTGTGATACATTAGAAATACAACTTGTGAGTAAGTGTGATACATTAGAAATACAACTTGTGAGTAAGTGTGATACATTAGAAATACAACTTGTGAGTAAGTGTGATACATTAGAAATACAACTTGTGAGTAAGTGTGATACATTAGAAATACAACTTGTGAGTAAGTGTGATACATTAGAAATACAACTTGTGAGTAAGTGTGATACATTAGAAATACAACTTGTGAGTAAGTGTGATACATTAGAAATACAACTTGTGAGTAAGTGTGATACATTAGAAATACAACTTGTGAGTAAGTGTGATACATTAGAAATACAACTTGTGAGTAAGTGTGATACATTAGAAATACAACTTGTGAGTAAGTGTGATACATTAGAAATACAACTTGTGAGTAAGTGTGATACATTAGAAATACAACTTGTGAGTAAGTGTGATACATTAGAAATACAACTTGTGAGTAAGTGTGATACATTAGAAATACAACTTGTGAGTAAGTGTGATACATTAGAAATACAACTTGTGAGTAAGTGTGATACATTAGAAATACAACTTGTGAGTAAGTGTGATACATTAGAAATACAACTTGTGAGTAAGTGTGATACATTAGAAATACAACTTGTGAGTAAGTGTGATACATTAGAAATACAACTTGTGAGTAAGTGTGATACATTAGAAATACAACTTGAGTAAGTGTGATACATTAGAAATACAACTTGTGAGTAAGTGTGATACATTAGAAATACAACTTGTGAGTAAGTGTGATACATTAGAAATACAACTTGTGAGTAAGTGTGATACATTAGAAATACAACTTGTGAGTAAGTGTGATACATTAGAAATACAACTTGTGAGTAAGTGTGATACATTAGAAATACAACTTGTGAGTAAGTGTGATACATTAGAAATACAACTTGTGAGTAAGTGTGATACATTAGAAATACAACTTGTGAGTAAGTGTGATACATTAGAAATACAACTTGTGAGTAAGTGTGATACATTAGAAATACAACTTGTGAGTAAGTGTGATACATTAGAAATACAACTTGTGAGTAAGTGTGATACATTAGAAATACAACTTGTGAGTAAGTGTGATACATTAGAAATACAACTTGTGAGTAAGTGTGATACATTAGAAATACAACTTGTGAGTAAGTGTGATACATTAGAAATACAACTTGTGAGTAAGTGTGATACATTAGAAATACAACTTGTGAGTAAGTGTGATACATTAGAAATACAACTTGTGAGTAAGTGTGATACATTAGAAATACAACTTGTGAGTAAGTGTGATACATTAGAAATACAACTTGTGAGTAAGTGTGATACATTAGAAATACAACTTGTGAGTAAGTGTGATACATTAGAAATACAACTTGTGAGTAAGTGTGATACATTAGAAATACAACTTGTGAGTAAGTTGATACATTAGAAATACAAGTGAGTAAGTGTGATACATTAGAAATACAACTTGTGAGTAAGTGTGATACATTAGAAATACAACTTGTGAGTAAGTGTGATACATTAGAAATACAACTTGTGAGTAAGTGTGATACATTAGAAATACAACTTGTGAGTAAGTGTGATACATTAGAAATACAACTTGTGAGTAAGTGTGATACATTAGAAATACAACTTGTGAGTAAGTGTGATACATTAGAAATACAACTTGTGAGTAAGTGTGATACATTAGAAATACAACTTGTGAGTAAGTGTGATACATTAGAAATACAACTTGTGAGTAAGTGTGATACATTAGAAATACAACTTGTGAGTAAGTGTGATACATTAGAAATACAACTTGTGAGTAAGTGTGATACATTAGAAATACAACTTGTGAGTAAGTGTGATACATTAGAAATACAACTTGTGAGTAAGTGTGATACATTAGAAATACAACTTGTGAGTAAGTGTGATACATTAGAAATACAACTTGTGAGTAAGTGTGATACATTAGAAATACAACTTGTGAGTAAGTGTGATACATTAGAAATACAACTTGTGAGTAAGTGTGATACATTAGAAATACAACTTGTGAGTAAGTGTGATACATTAGAAATACAACTTGTGAGTAAGTGTGATACATTAGAAATACAACTTGTGAGTAAGTGTGATACATTAGAAATACAACTTGAGTAAGTGTGATACATTAGAAATACAACTTGTGAGTAAGTGTGATACATTAGAAATACAACTTGTGAGTAAGTGTGATACATTAGAAATACAACTTGTGAGTAAGTGTGATACATTAGAAATACAACTTGTGAGTAAGTGTGATACATTAGAAATACAACTTGTGAGTAAGTGTGATACATTAGAAATACAACTTGTGAGTAAGTGTGATACATTAGAAATACAACTTGTGAGTAAGTGTGATACATTAGAAATACAAATAGTGTGATAACTTGTGAGTAAGTGTGATACATTAGAAATACAACTTGTGAGTAAGTGTGATACATTAGAAATACAACTTGTGAGTAAGTGTGATACATTAGAAATACAACTTGTGAGTAAGTGTGATACATTAGAAATACAACTTGTGAGTAAGTGTGATACATTAGAAATACAACTTGTGAGTAAGTGTGATACATTAGAAATACAACTTGTGAGTAAGTGTGATACATTAGAAATACAACTTGTGAGTAAGTGTGATACATTAGAAATACAACTTGTGAGTAAGTGTGATACATTAGAAATACAACTTGTGAGTAAGTGTGATACATTAGAAATACAACTTGTGAGTAAGTGTGATACATTAGAAATACAACTTGTGAGTAAGTGTGATACATTAGAAATACAACTTGTGAGTAAGTGTGATACATTAGAAATACAACTTGTGAGTAAGTGTGATACATTAGAAATACAACTTGTGAGTAAGTGTGATACATTAGAAATACAACTTGTGAGTAAGTGTGATACATTAGAAATACAACTTGTGAGTAAGTGTGATACATTAGAAATACAACTTGTGAGTAAGTGTGATACATTAGAAATACAACTTGTGAGTAAGTGTGATACATTAGAAATACAACTTGTGAGTAAGTGTGATACATTAGAAATACAACTTGTGAGTAAGTGTGATACATTAGAAATACAACTTGTGAGTAAGTGTGATACATTAGAAATACAACTTGTGAGTAAGTGTGATACATTAGAAATACAACTTGTGAGTAAGTGTGATACATTAGAAATACAACTTGTGAGTAAGTGTGATACATTAGAAATACAACTTGTGAGTAAGTGTGATACATTAGAAATACAACTTGTGAGTAAGTGTGATACATTAGAAATACAACTTGTGAGTAAGTGTGATACATTAGAAATACAACTTGTGAGTAAGTGTGATACATTAGAAATACAACTTGTGAGTAAGTGTGATACATTAGAAATACAACTTGTGAGTAAGTGTGATACATTAGAAATACAACTTGTGAGTAAGTGTGATACATTAGAAATACAACTTGTGAGTAAGTGTGATACATTAGAAATACAACTTACATACATTAGAAATACAACTTGTGAGTAAGTGTGATACATTAGAAATACAACTTGTGAGTAAGTGTGATACATTAGAAATACAACTTGTGAGTAAGTGTGATACATTAGAAATACAACTTGTGAGTAAGTGTGATACATTAGAAATACAACTTGTGAGTAAGTGTGATACATTAGAAATACAACTTGTGAGTAAGTGTGATACATTAGAAATACAACTTGTGAGTAAGTGTGATACATTAGAAATACAACTTTGAGTAAGTGTGATACATTAGAAATACAACTTGTGAGTAAGTGTGATACATTAGAAATACAACTTGTGAGTAAGTGTGATACATTAGAAATACAACTTGTGAGTAAGTGTGATACATTAGAAATACAACTTGTGAGTAAGTGTGATACATTAGAAATACAACTTGTGAGTAAGTGTGATACATTAGAAATACAACTTGAGTAAGTGTGATACATTAGAAATACAACTTGTGAGTAAGTGTGATACATTAGAAATACAACTTGTGAGTAAGTGTGATACATTAGAAATACAACTTGTGAGTAAGTGTGATACATTAGAAATACAACTTGTGAGTAAGTGTGATACATTAGAAATACAACTTGTGAGTAAGTGTGATACATTAGAAATACAACTTGTGAGTAAGTGTGATACATTAGAAATACAACTTGTGAGTAAGTGTGATACATTAGAAATACAACTTGTGAGTAAGTGTGATACATTAGAAATACAACTTGTGAGTAAGTGTGATACATTAGAAATACAACTTGTGAGTAAGTGTGATACATTAGAAATACAACTTGTGAGTAAGTGTGATACATTAGAAATACAACTTGTGAGTAAGTGTGATACATTAGAAATACAACTTGTGAGTAAGTGTGATACATTAGAAATACAACTTGTAGAAATACAACTTTGAGTAAGTGTGATACATTAGAAATACAACTTGTGAGTAAGTGTGATACATTAGAAATACAACTTGTGAGTAAGTGTGATACATTAGAAATACAACTTGTGAGTAAGTGTGATACATTAGAAATACAACTGAGTGTGAGTAAGTGTGATACATTAGAAATACAACTTGTGAGTAAGTGTGATACATTAGAAATACAACTTGTGAGTAAGTGTGATACATTAGAAATACAACTTGTGAGTAAGTGTGATACATTAGAAATACAACTTGTGAGTAAGTGTGATACATTAGAAATACAACTTGTGAGTAAGTGTGATACATTAGAAATACAACTTGTGAGTAAGTGTGATACATTAGAAATACAACTTGTGAGTAAGTGTGATACATTAGAAATACAACTTGTGAGTAAGTGTGATACATTAGAAATACAACTTGTGAGTAAGTGTGATACATTAGAAATACAACTTGTGAGTAAGTGTGATACATTAGAAATACAACTTGAGTAAGTGTGATACATTAGAAATACAACTTGTGAGTAAGTGTGATACATTAGAAATACAACTTGTGAGTAAGTGTGATACATTAGAAATACAACTTGTGAGTAAGTGTGATACATTAGAAATACAACTTGTGAGTAAGTGTGATACATTAGAAATACAACTTGTGAGTAAGTGTGATACATTAGAAATACAACTTGTGAGTAAGTGTGATACATTAGAAATACAACTTGTGAGTAAGTGTGATACATTAGAAATACAACTTGTGAGTAAGTGTGATACATTAGAAATACAACTTGTGAGTAAGTGTGATACATTAGAAATACAACTTGTGAGTAAGTGTGATACATTAGAAATACAACTTGTGAGTAAGTGTGATACATTAGAAATACAACTTGTGAGTAAGTGTGATACATTAGAAATACAACTTGTGAGTAAGTGTGATACATTAGAAATACAACTTGTGAGTAAGTGTGATACATTAGAAATACAATACAACTTGTGAGTGAGTAAGTGTGATACATTAGAAATACAACTTGTGAGTAAGTGTGATACATTAGAAATACAACTTGTGAGTAAGTGTGATACATTAGAAATACAACTTGTGAGTAAGTGTGATACATTAGAAATACAACTTGTGAGTAAGTGTGATACATTAGAAATACAACTTGTGAGTAAGTGTGATACATTAGAAATACAACTTGTGAGTAAGTGTGATACATTAGAAATACAACTTGTGAGTAAGTGTGATACATTAGAAATACAACTTGTGAGTAAGTGTGATACATTAGAAATACAACTTGTGAGTAAGTGTGATACATTAGAAATACAACTTGTGAGTAAGTGTGATACATTAGAAATACAACTTGTGAGTAAGTGTGATACATTAGAAATACAACTTGTGAGTAAGTGTGATACATTAGAAATACAACTTGTGAGTAAGTGTGATACATTAGAAATACAACTTGTGAGTAAGTGTGATACATTAGAAATACAACTTGTGAGTAAGTGTGATACATTAGAAATACAACTTGTGAGTAAGTGTGATACATTAGAAATACAACTTGTGAGTAAGTGTGATACATTAGAAATACAACTTGTGAGTAAGTGTGATACATTGATACATTAGAAATACAACTTGTGAGTAAGTGTGATACATTAGAAATACAACTTGTGAGTAAGTGTGATACATTAGAAATACAACTTGTGAGTAAGTGTGATACATTAGAAATACAACTTGTGAGTAAGTGTGATACATTAGAAATACAACTTGTGAGTAAGTGTGATACATTAGAAATACAACTTGTGAGTAAGTGTGATACATTAGAAATACAACTTGTGAGTAAGTGTGATACATTAGAAATACAACTTGTGAGTAAGTGTGATACATTAGAAATACAACTTGTGAGTAAGTGTGATACATTGAAATACAACTTGTGAGTAAGTGTGATACATTAGAAATACAACTTGTGAGTAAGTGTGATACATTAGAAATACAACTTGTGAGTAAGTGTGATACATTAGAAATACAACTTGTGAGTAAGTGTGATACATTAGAAATACAACTTGTGAGTAAGTGTGATACATTAGAAATACAACTTGTGAGTAAGTGTGATACATTAGAAATACAACTTGTGAGTAAGTGTGATACATTAGAAATACAACTTGTGAGTAAGTGTGATACATTAGAAATACAACTTGTGAGTAAGTGTGATACATTAGAAATACATTAGAAATACATACATTAGAAATACAAGTAAGTGTGATACATTAGAAATACAACTTGTGAGTAAGTGTGATACATTAGAAATACAACTTGTGAGTAAGTGTGATACATTAGAAATACAACTTGTGAGTAAGTGTGATACATTAGAAATACAACTTGTGAGTAAGTGTGATACATTAGAAATACAACTTGTGAGTAAGTGTGATACATTAGAAATACAACTTGTGAGTAAGTGTGATACATTAGAAATACAACTTGAGTAAGTGTGATACAATAGAAATACAACTTGTGAGTAAGTGTGATACATTAGAAATACAACTTGTGAGTAAGTGTGATACATTAGAAATACAACTTGAGTAAGTGTGATACATTAGAAATACAACTTGTGAGTAAGTGTGATACATTAGAAATACAACTTGTGAGTAAGTGTGATACATTAGAAATACAACTTGTGAGTAAGTGTGTGAGTAAGTGTGATACATTAGAAATACAACTTATGAGTAAGTGTGATACATTAGAAATACAACTTGAGAGTAAGTGTGATACATTAGAAATACAACTTGTGAGTAAGTGTGATACATTAGAAATACAACTTGTGAGTAAGTGTGATACATTAGAAATACAACTTGTGAGTAAGTGTGATACATTAGAAGTACAAAGTGTGATACATTAGAAATACAACTTGTGAGTAAGTGTGATACATTAGAAATACAAC
Source organism: Tachypleus tridentatus (assembly GCF_004210375.1). NCBI lineage: Eukaryota > Metazoa > Arthropoda > Merostomata > Xiphosura > Limulidae > Tachypleus > Tachypleus tridentatus. Next base: position 182,065,425 of record NC_134825.1, on the reverse strand, counting down.
TTGTGAGTAAGTGTGATACATTAGAAATACAACTTGTGAGTAAGTGTGATACATTAGAAATACAACTTGTGAGTAAGTGTGATACATTAGAAATACAACTTGTGAGTAAGTGTGATACATTAGAAATACAACTTGTGAGTAAGTGTGATACATTAGAAATACAACTTGTGAGTAAGTGTGATACATTAGAAATACAACTTGTGAGTAAGTGTGATACATTAGAAATACAACTTGTGAGTAAGTGTGATACATTGGAAATACAACTTATGAGTAAGTGTGATACATTAGAAATACAACTTGAGTAAGTGTGATACATTAGAAATACAACTTGTGAGTAAGTGTGATACATTAGAAATACAACTTGTGAGTAAGTGTGATACATTAGAAATACAACTTGTGAGTAAGTGTGATACATTAGAAATACAACTTTGAGTAAGTGTGATACATTAGAAATACAACTTGTGAGTAAGTGTGATACATTAGAAATACAACTTGTGAGTAAGTGTGATACATTAGAAATACAACTTGTGAGTAAGTGTGATACATTAGAAATACAACTTGTGAGTAAGTGTGATACATTAGAAATACAACTTGTGAGTAAGTGTGATACATTAGAAATACAACTTGAGTAAGTGTGATACATTAGAAATACAACTTGTGAGTAAGTGTGATACATTAGAAATACAACTTGTGAGTAAGTGTGATACATTAGAAATACAACTTGTGAGTAAGTGTGATACATTAGAAATACAACTTGTGAGTAAGTGTGATACATTAGAAATACAACTTGAGTAAGTGTGATACATTAGAAATACAACTTGTGAGTAAGTGTGATACATTAGAAATACAACTTGTGAGTAAGTGTGATACATTAGAAATACAACTTGTGAGTAAGTGTGATACATTAGAAATACAACTTGTGAGTAAGTGTGATACATTAGAAATACAACTTGTGAGTAAGTGTGATACATTAGAAATACAACTTGTGAGTAAGTGTGATACATTAGAAATACAACTTGTGAGTAAGTGTGATACATTAGAAATACAACTTGTGAGTAAGTGTGATACATTAGAAATACAACTTGTGAGTAAGTGTGATACATTAGAAATACAACTTGTGAGTAAGTGTGCTACATTAGAAATACAACTTGTGAGTAAGTGTGATACATTAGAAATACAACTTGTGAGTAAGTGTGATACATTAGAAATACAACTTGTGAGTAAGTGTGATACATTAGAAATACAACTTGTGAGTAAGTGTGATACATTAGAAATACAACTTGTGAGTAAGTGTGATACATTAGAAATACAACTTGTGAGTAAGTGTGATACATTAGAAATACAACTTGTGAGTAAGTGTGATACATTAGAAATACAACTTTGAGTAAGTGTGATACATTAGAAATACAACTTGTGAGTAAGTGTGATACATTAGAAATACAACTTGTGAGTAAGTGTGATACATTAGAAATACAACTTGTGAGTAAGTGTGATACATTAGAAATACAACTTGTGAGTAAGTGTGATACATTAGAAATACAACTTGTGAGTAAGTGTGATACATTAGAAATACAACTTGTGAGTAAGTGTGATACATTAGAAATACAACTTGTGAGTAAGTGTGATACATTAGAAATACAACTTGTGAGTAAGTGTGATACATTAGAAATACAACTTGTGAGTAAGTGTGATACATTAGAAATACAACTTGTGAGTAAGTGTGATACATTAGAAATACAACTTGTGAGTAAGTGTGATACATTAGAAATACAACTTAGAGTAAGTGTGATACATTAGAAATACAACTTGTGAGTAAGTGTGATACATTAGAAATACAACTTGTGAGTAAGTGTGATACATTAGAAATACAACTTGTGAGTAAGTGTGATACATTAGAAATACAACTTGTAAGTGTGATACATTAGAAATACAACTTGTGAGTAAGTGTGATACATTAGAAATACAACTTGTGAGTAAGTGTGATACATTAGAAATACAACTTGTGAGTAAGTGTGATACATTAGAAATACAACTTGTGAGTAAGTGTGATACATTAGAAATACAACTTGTGAGTAAGTGTGATACATTAGAAATACAACTTGTGAGTAAGTGTGATACATTAGAAATACAACTTGTGAGTAAGTGTGATACATTAGAAATACAACTTGTGAGTAAGTGTGATACATTAGAAATACAACTTGTGAGTAAGTGTGATACATTAGAAATACAACTTGAGTAAGTGTGATACATTAGAAATACAACTTGAGTAAGTGTGATACATTAGAAATACAACTTGTGAGTAAGTGTGATACATTAGAAATACAACTTGTGAGTAAGTGTGATACATTAGAAATACAACTTGTGAGTAAGTGTGATACATTAGAAATACAACTTATGAGTAAGTGTGATACATTAGAAATACAACTTGAGTAAGTGTGATACATTAGAAATACAACTTGTGAGTAAGTGTGATACATTAGAAATACAACTTGTGAGTAAGTGTGATACATTAGAAATACAACTTGTGAGTAAGTGTGATACACTAGAAATACAACTTTATGAGTAAGTGTGATACATTAGAAATACAACTTGAGTAAGTGTGATACATTAGAAATACAACTAAGTGTGAGTAAGTGTGATACATTAGAAATACAACTTGTGAGTAAGTGTGATACATTAGAAATACAACTTGTGAGTAAGTGTGATACATTAGAAATACAACTTGTGAGTAAGTGTGATACATTAGAAATACAACTTGTGAGTAAGTGTGATACATTAGAAATACAACTTGTGAGTAAGTGTGATACATTAGAAATACAACTTGTGAGTAAGTGTGATACATTAGAAATACAACTTGTGAGTAAGTGTGATACATTAGAAATACAACTTGTGAGTAAGTGTGATACATTAGAAATACAACTTGTGAGTAAGTGTGATACATTAGAAATACAACTTGTGAGTAAGTGTGATACATTAGAAATACAACTTGTGAGTAAGTGTGATACATTAGAAATACAACTTGTGAGTAAGTGTGATACATTAGAAATACAACTTGTGAGTAAGTGTGATACATTAGAAATACAACTTGTGAGTAAGTGTGATACATTAGAAATACAACTTGTGAGTAAGTGTGATACATTAGAAATACAACTTGTGAGTAAGTGTGATACATTAGAAATACAACTAAGTGTGACTTGTGAGTAAGTGTGATACATTAGAAATACAACTTGAGTAAGTGTGATACATTAGAAATACAACTTTGAGTAAGTGTGCTACATTAGAAATACAACTGAGTAAGTGTGATACATTAGAAATACAAGTGAGTAAGTGTGATACATTAGAAATACAACTTGTGAGTAAGTGTGATACACTGGAAATACAACTTATGAGTAAGTGTGATACATTAGAAATACAACTTGAGTAAGTGTGATACATTAGAAATACAACTTGTGAGTAAGTGTGATACATTAGAAATACAACTTGTGAGTAAGTGTGATACATTAGAAATACAACTTGTGAGTAAGTGTGCTACATTAGAAATACAACTTTGAGTAAGTGTGATACATTAGAAATACAACTTGAGTAAGTGTGATACATTAGAAATACAACTTGTGAGTAAGTGTGCTACATTAGAAATACAACTTATGAGTAAGTGTGATACATTAGAAATACAACTTGAGTAAGTGTGATACATTAGAAATACAACTTGTGAGTAAGTGTGATACATTAGAAATACAACTTGTGAGTAAGTGTGATACATTAGAAATACAACTTGTGAGTAAGTGTGATACATGATAGAAATACAACTTGTGAGTAAGTGTGTAAGTGTGATACATTAGAAATACAACTTGTGAGTAAGTGTGATACATTAGAAATACAACTTGTGAGTAAGTGTGATACATTAGAAATACAACTTGTGAGTAAGTGTGATACATTAGAAATACAACTTGTGAGTAAGTGTGATACATTAGAAATACAAGTAAGTGTGATACATTAGAAATACAACTTGTGAGTAAGTGTGATACATTAGAAATACAACTTGTGAGTAAGTGTGATACATTAGAAATACAACTTGTGAGTAAGTGTGATACATTAGAAATACAACTTGTGAGTAAGTGTGATACATTAGAAATACAACTTGTGAGTAAGTGTGATACACTGGAAATACAACTTATGAGTAAGTGTGCTACATTAGAAATACAACTTGAGTAAGTGTGATACATTAGAAATACAACTTGTGAGTAAGTGTGATACATTAAAAATACAACTTGTGAATAAGTGTGATACATTAGAAATACAACTTGAGTAAGTGTGATACATTAGAAATACAACTTGAGTAAGTGTGATACATTAGAAATACAACTTGTAAGTAAGTGTGATACATTAGAAATACAACTTGTGAGTAAGTGTGCTACATTAGAAATACAACTTGTGAGTAAGTGTGATACACTGGAAATACAACTTGTGAGTAAGTGTGATACATTAGAAATACAACTTGTGAGTAAGTGTGATACATTAGAAATACAACTTGTGAGTAAGTGTGATACATTAGAAATACAACTTGAGTAAGTGTGATACATTAGAAATACAACTTGTGAGTAAGTGTGATACATTAGAAATACAACTTGAGTAAGTGTGCTACATTAGAAATACAACTTGAGTAAGTGTGCTACATTAGAAATACAACTTGTGAGTAAGTGTGATACATTAGAAATACAACTTATGAGTAAGTGTGATACATTAGATATACAACTTGTGAGTAAGTGTGATACACTGGAAATACAACTTATGAGTAAGTGTGCTACATTAGAAATACAACTTGAGTAAGTGTGATACATTAGAAATACAACTTGTGAGTAAGTGTGATACATTAGAAATACAATTTGAGTAAGTGTGATACATTAGAAATACAACTTGTGAGTAAGTGTGCTACATTAGAAATACAACTTGTGAGTAAGTGTGATACATTAGAAATACAACTTGTGAGTAAGTGTGATACATTAGAAATAAAACTTGTGAATAAGTGTGATACATTAGAAATACAACTTGAGTAAGTGTGATACATTAGAAATACAACTTGAGTAAGTGTGATACATTAGAAATACAACTTGTAAGTAAGTGTGATACATTAGAAATACAACTTGTGAGTAAGTGTGATACATTAGAAATACAACTTGTGAGTAAGTGTGATACACTGGAAATACAACTTGTGAGTAAGTGTGCTACATTAGAAATACAACTTGTGAGTAAGTGTGATACATTAGAAATACAACTTGTGAGTAAGTGTGATACATTAGAAATACAACTTGAGTAAGTGTGATACATTAGAAATACAACTTGTGAGTAAGTGTGATACATTAGAAATACAACTTGAGTAAGTGTGCTACATTAGAAATACAACTTGAGTAAGTGTGCTACATTAGAAATACAACTTGAGTAAGTGTGATACATTAGAAATACAACTTGTGAGTAAGTGTGATACATTAGAAATACAACTTGTGAGTAAGTGTGATACACTGGAAATACAACTTGTGGGTAAGTGTGATACATTAGAAATACAACTTGAGTAAGTGTGATACATTAGAAATACAACTTGTGAGTAAGTGTGATACATTAGAAATACAACTTGTGAGTAAGTGTGATACATTAGAAATACAACTTGTGAGTAAGTGTGATACATTAGAAATACAACTTGTGAGTAAGTGTGATACATTAGAAATACAACTTGTGAGTAAGTGTGATACACTGGAAATACAACTTGTGAGTAAGTGTGATACAATGGAAATACAACTTATGAGTAAGTGTGCTACATTAGAAATACAACTTGTGAGTAAGTGTGATACATTAGAAATACAACTTGTGAGTAAGTGTGATACATTAGAAATACAACTTGAGTAAGTGTGATACATTAGAAATACAACTTGTGAGTAAGAGTGATACATTAGAAATACAACTTGTGAGTAAGTGTGATGCACTGGAAATACAACTTATGAGTAAGTGTGCTACATTAGAAATACAACTTGAGTAAGTGTGATACATTAGAAATACAACTTGTGAGTAAGTGTGATACATTAGAAATACAACTTGTGAGTAAGTGTGATACACTGGAAATACAACTTGTGGGTAAGTGTGATACATTAGAAATACAACTTGAGTAAGTGTGATACATTAGAAATACAACTTGTGAGTAATTGTGCTACATTAGAAATAAAACTTGTGAGTAAGTGTGATACATTAGAAATACAACTTGTGAGTAAGTGTGATACATTAGAAATACAACTTGTGAGTAAGTGTGCTACATTAAAACATTTAAACATCAGACATTTAATTTGGTGTGCTCCTGACTGTTGAAGTGAGAGTGAGCACCATGGTGAGAGTAAAAGAGCTGTCTGAGGCCTTCAGAAAGAAAATTGTAGCAGCTTATGAGTCTGGTAAGGGATTTAAAATAAAGATTTTGAAATCAGCCATTCCACTGTCTGGAAAAAAGTCAACAGTGGAGAGCTTTCAAAACAACTACCAACATGCCCAAGTCTGGTCGTCCAACCAAATTCACCACGAGAGCATCACAGCTGACAAAATTCTGCATTGAGGAGTGGGGCAAACTTTCTTCAGACCAATGTCAGAGACTGACAGATGGCTTCAAGAAGTGTCTCACTGCAGTTATTTCAGCCAAAGGGGGTAACACTAGCTATTAGGGGTAGGGTGTCCTAACTTTTCCTCAGTTCAAATATGCATATTTGTAGAATTATATTTACAGAAGATCTTGAAAAGTCTTTTCTTCAGTTTTAATTGTTTAGTTATATTCCTATAATCTCTCAGTATTGTTAAAATTAAGATTAAATATCTATATATCGAAAAATGTTACAAAAATACACAGGCTTTCATAGGGTGTCCTAACTTTTTCACATGAATGTATGTGGTTTATCACAGTTTTCACTGAAGACCAGTTTTAAATATGTTTAATTTAATCTGCCTCTCAAGTTCGTATATAAGTGTTGGGATATTCATAGATTATCTGTGAGTGTGTTTGTGTTAAAAATAACAGGAAACATTCACAATGATTCAATATTGAAGGTAAAAAGATGTCCCTCTGCACTCTGAACTGCTTCCTCCATCACGCCTGTTGTGCTCGCACTGATAGCCACGTTCACGCGCTATTTGTCACACCACAAGTTTTTCATTATATTACGGTGGAAGTGTGAGGCCACCCATAGCCTTCTCTCTGACGGTTAGCTATGGTTTCCGAAGTACATTTAATCAGAGCCACAAAAGTCCATCGGAGCTATTTCAATGGGTTTGTTGTGATTATAGCTTCTTCAGTCATCTTTATCGTTGATTTCGTTGCAATATTATGAATATCTTTCTTGTGAACTAACTATAAATATTTCCTAATATTCTGTCGGTACCCATAGTTTTATCCCAACATCGTCTTCAGATTAAGGATGAGAGATTTGCTCGGGTTCACTTGAGATGGGGTTATAAGTTCATTGCTGCCCTAAAACGCATTATGGAGTTGGTTTGTACGAAACCAATGAAACACTTTCTTATGCGTCTGTGGAAAACAGGGAGAAATGTTATGTTTTAAAAATGTTTCGTTCTGTGCTGAACATTGTTTGAACATTCCTCAGACAAGGCTGTAACATATACATTCAGCCATAATTCTCCATATGATGACGAACAGAGCTTTAACATATACATTCAGCTATAATTCTCCATATGATGACGGACAGGGCTATAACATGTACATTCAGCTATAATTCTCCATATGATGACGGACAGGGCTGTAACATATACATTCAGCTATAATTCTCCATATGATAACAGACAGGGCTGTAACATATACATTCAGCTATAATTCTCCATATGATAACGGACAGGGCTGTAACATATACATTCAGCTATAATTCTCCATATGATGACGGACAGGGCTGTAACATATACATTCAGCTATAATTCTCCATATGATAACGGACAAGGCTGTAACATATACATTCAGCCATAATTCTCCATATGATAACGGACAGGGCTGTAACATATACATTCAGCTATAATTCTCCATATGATGACGGACAGGGCTGTAACATATACATTCAGCCATAATTCTCCATATGATGACGGACAGGGCTATAACATATACATTTAGCCATAATTCTCCATATGATGACGGACAGGGCTGTAACATATACATTCAGCCATAATTCTCCATATGATAACGGACAGGGCTGTAACATATACATTCAGCTATAATTCTCCATATGATGACGGACAGGGCTGTAACATATACATTCAGCCATAATTCTCCATATGATGACGGACAGGGCTATAACATATACATTCAGCCATAATTCTCCATATGATAACGGACAGGGCTGTAACATATACATTCAGCTATAATTCTCCATATGATGACGGACAGGGCTGTAACATATACATTCAGCCATAATTCTCCATATGATGACGGACAGGGCTATAACATATACATTCAGCCATAATTCTCCATATGATGACGAACAGAGCTTTAACATATACATTCAGCTATAATTCTCCATATGAGGACGGACAGGGCTGTAACATATACATTCAGCTATAATTCTCCATATGATGACGGACAGGGCTGTAACATATACATTCAGCTATAATTCTCCATATGATAACGGACAGGGCTGTAACATATACATTCAGCCATAATTCTCCATATGATAACGGACAGGGCTGTAACATATACATTCAGCTATAATTCTCCATATGATGACGGACAGGGCTATAACATATACATTCAGCCATAATTCTCCATATGATAACGGACAAGGCTGTAACATATACATTCAGCCATAATTCTCCATATGATGACGGACAGGGCTATAACATATACATTCAGCCATAATTCTCCATATGATGACGGACAGGCCTGTAACATATACATTCAGCCATAATTCTCCATATGATAACGGACAGGGCTGTAACATATACATTCAGCCATAATTCTCCATATGATGACGGACAGGGCTGTAACATATACATTCAGCCATAATTCTCCATATGATGACGGACAGGGCTATAACATATACATTCAGCCATAATTCTCCATATGATGACGGACAGAGCTATAACATATACATTCAGCCATAATTCTCCATATGATGACGGACAGGGCTGTAATATATACATCCAGCCATAATTCTCCATATGATGACGGACAGGGCTGTAACATATACATTTAGCCATAATTCTCCATATGATGACGGACAGGGCTGTAACATATACATTCAGCCATATTCTCCATATGATGACGGACAGGGCTGTAACATATACATTCAGCCATATTCTCCATTTGATGAGGGACAGGGCTGTAACATTTTACATTCAGCCATAATTCTCCATATGATGACGGACAGGGCTGTAACATATACATTCAGCCATATTCTTCATATGATGACGGACAGGGCTATAACATATTCATTCAGCCATATTCTCCATATGATGACGGACAGAGCTGTAACATATACATTCAGCTATAATTCTCCATATGATGACGGACAGGGCTGTAACATATACATTCAGCCACATTCTCCATATGATGACGGACAGGGCTGTAAGATATACATTCAACCATAATTCCCCGTATGATGACGTGGCAATTCGTAAGACAAGGCACAAGTTTACTGTGAAGCCAAGGTAAATATATCGCCCGTAGCGTCAGGATTCACATCTGCAATGATACTGCAAAAACCCAAAACATCATAAGTAAAACCCGTGTAGACCTAATTTAATTTACATGTTAAACGTTTTCATATAGTCTGAAACCATTTTTCATGCCAACTTACAAACCTACGAGTTCATACACCCTATATTATTTTGTCAATTAATAAACATCGAGTTTTAGAACGTTCTGGCTGCGCGGGGCAGTTCGGCATCGATAATTAGGCCTACGTTATCCTTCCTTCAGCTTCGTGCATGGCTCGTGTCTGAAGTAGGGACATTATATAACAATTATTGTAATTGTACAAAAACAACAAACACCAAAAACATTTAACCTCAGCGAAAAAATATAGTTGGATCAATATTATTCTAAGGTAAATGAAGAGAGTAATTATGTTGTGTGTGTGGAAGTCCATTATGAACAAGTGGTGCAATAAGTGGTGCACCTCTGGTCTCGACAGTAGCAATGATTTTTATCTCACGAGATAAAAGCTACTTCATGTATAAAACTTTATAATAATCAATGTGTAAGCTACCAGTACAGAGTTACCTGTACTTTCTGGACTTGAATCTCTCGATATTTACTATTGTTATTATGTCACCCTCTTACCGGCCCCCAGAATACACATAAACATGTAAAGTGTAAGTTATGGATCATAACTGGTCCAAACAATCAAGAAAACCAAACAGAAACAGCGGAAATCCTATTGTTGTTTGCTGGTTTGTTTTCTCAACAATTTCTGATAATTACGTTATTGTTACAGATAGCTTCGACTGCACAAGCAGGTTACATATCGTCCAATAACTGTAGGTAATTGTCGAATACTGAAACCCGTTCATGGATAAACGTGTATTCCGGTTTCACGAACGTATTTGATACCCACGATCAACTGTATAACAGGTAATTTGTCTTTCGAAATTAGGCCTAATAACGGTGGTTTACAGCATATAAACAAGTACTATAGAAATGTTTCCCTTTTCATTCAAACTATCAGCTCATTACTGGGATATTCGTTAATAAATATCATATTCTAATTAACCACGAATATCTTCACGGATTTTACGTCATGGGTTTTATAACTTTACGACTGGCGTGTCAACATCTCGGGTTCTCTTTGTTTTCGGTCACGTTCCTGAGTTGCCAAACTGTAGAAATGTACGTTTCACGATGTGACTACCGATAAAAAGATTGGACAGTAACAAGAAACTCACGGTCACACTGTCAGGAGGCTGTAAAGGTTTCCTAGCTGTTTGATAAATCTTAAACAACAGTACAAGAAACTCACGGTCACACTGTCAGGAGGCTGTAAAGGATTCCTAGCTGTTTAATAAATCTTAAACAACAGTACGAGAAACTCACGGTCACACTGTCAGGAGGCTGTAGAGGTTTCCTAGCTGTTTCATAAATCTTAAACAACAGTACGAGAAACTCACGGTCACACTGTCAGGAGGCTGTAAAGGTTTCCTAGCTGTTTTATAAATCTTAAACAACAGTACAAGAAACTCACGGTCACACTGTCAGGAGGCTGTAAAGGTTTCCTAACTGTTTAATAAATCTTAAACAACAGTACAAGAAACTGACGGTCACACTGTCAGGAGGCTGTAAAGGTTTCCTAACTGTTTAATAAATCTTAAACAACAGTACAAGAAACTGACGGTCACACTGTGAGGAGGCTGTAAAGGTTTCCTAGCTGTTTGATAAATCTTAAACAACAGTACAAAATATTCACGATCACACTGTCAGGAGGCTGTAAAGGATTCCTAGCTGTTTGATAAATCTTAAACAACAGTACAAGAAACTCACGGTCACACTGTCAGGAGGCTGTAAAGGATTCCTAGCTGTTTGATAAATCTTAAACAACAGTACAAGAAACTGACGGTCACACTGTCAGGAGGCTGTAAAGGTTTCCTAACTGTTTAATAAATCTTAAACAACAGTACAAGAAACTGACGGTCACACTGTCAGGAGGCTGTAAAGGTTTCCTAGCTGTTTGAGAAATCTTAAACAACAGTACAAAAAATTCACGATCACACTGTCAGGAGGCTGTAAAGGTTTCCTAGTTGTTTCATAAATCTTAAACAACAGTACAAGAAACTCACGGTCACACTGTCAGGAGGCTGTAAAGGATTCCTAGCTGTTTCATAAATCTTAAACAACAGTACAAGAAACTCACGGTCACACTGTCAGGAGGCTGTAAAGGTTTCCTAACTGTTACATAAATCTTAAACAACAGTACAAGAAACTCACGGTCACACTGTCAGGAGGCTGTAGAGGTTTCCTAGCTGTTTAATAAATCTTAAACAACAGTACAAGAAACTCACGGTCACACTGTCAGGAGGCTGTAAAGGTTTCCTAACTGTTTCATAAATCTTAAACAACAGTACAAGAAACTGACGGTCACACTGTTAGGAGGCTGTAGGGGTTTCCTAACTGTTTGATAAATCTTAAACAACAGTAATTATAACATTTTTCTCGCTTCAAAAATACAGTCATGTTGTCTTAACTCACTTAAGTGACATAAGGTCATTCGCTTCATGAACACAGTCACTCAGTTTTATTCTGCTAAGGAACACAGTCACACTTTCCATATGTAAAATACCACTTTTCGATTAGGTGTATTTTTCAATAGTTGTTCATACCATAGAAGCGAATAATTGGTTAAACAAAAAACAAATTATTCTTTGTGTATTTATGAACAGTTGTACATGTCCTAGAACTGAATAATTAGTTTCAAGGATAATTAATCTTATTCAACGTGGTCATTTCCAAACTTACAATTTCATAGTTAATATTTTTAAATCACTTCCCTGGTAGGTTTACAGAGATACGATTTGGTTTGTTTTGAGTTTTGTGCAAAGCTTCACAAGGGCTATATGCGCTAGCCGTACCTGAGTTAGCAGTGTAAGACAGCCATTCAACACCATCCACCGCCAACTTATGGGCTATTTTGCTACCAACGAATAGTGGGATTGACCGTAAAATCATAACGCCCCCACGGGTGAAAGGGCGATCATGTTTGGTGTGACGGGAATTCAACCCGCACCCCTCAGATTACAAAACGAGTGCCTTAACCACCTGGTTATGCCCGGCGACAGGGATACAAATCCCGTAATGAGGTATGAACACAGAAAAAAGCACATAACCAGTCAGTTTATTCACGTCTTAACAGTTGTGTTAACAAAGTAACGAGGTAGTTTCTTCAAGTCTTAATGTGATATGTTATGCCAACTTGCAGCAGTACCAGATATTTCACACGATTATTTAGCTTCTACCAATGTCGATTCCGGATGTAGATGACACACAAGTTAGCCAGGTCTGTAAGATAACACACAAGTTAACCACGTCTGTATGATGACACACAAGTTAATCAGGTCTGTATGATGACACACAAGTTAATCAGGTCTGTATGATGACACACAAGTTAATAAGGTCTGTATGATGACACACAAGTTAACCAGGTCTGTAAGATAACACACAAGTTAACCAGGTCTGTATGATAACACACAAGTTAACCAGGTCTGTATGATGACAAACAAGTTAACCAGGTCTGTATGATAACACACAAGTTAACCAGGTCTGTATGATGACACACAAGTTAACCAGGTCTGTATGATGACACACAAGTTAATCAGGTCTGTATGATGACACACAAGTTAATCAGGTCTGTATGATGACACACAAGTTAACCAGGTCTGTATGATGACACACAAGTTAATCAGGTCTGTATGATGACACACAAGTTAACCAGGTCTGTATGATGACACACAAGTTAACCAGGTCTGTATGATGACACACAAGTTAATCAGGTCTGTATGATGACACACAAGTTAACAAGGTCTGTATGATGACACACAAGTTAACCAGGTCTGTATGATGACACACAAGTTAACCAGGTCTGTATGATGACACACAAGTTAATCAGGTCTGTATGATGACACACAAGTTAACCAGGTCTGTATGATGACACACAAGTTAACCAGGTCTGTATGATGACACACAAGTTAATCAGGTCTGTATGATGACACACAAGTTAATCAGGTCTGTATGATGACACACAATTTAACCAGTTCTTGTTTTTCCATGGCTCTATGTTTATGTCAGTAAGCTGAAATCTGTACCTAGACTTGAGAAAATCTAACGTAGAAAATGTGACTCACTCATCCATGTGGATCCAAACATGGAAAATGATTTTGAAGTTAGTATCTTTAAATTTGGAAGAAGACTTTCATTTAACAGAATAGTGAGCCATATCTCTCTGATAGAACATGTTTATTTACCTTTTATGTGTTCTACACTTTGTAGGGTAAACGCCTCGTCTTAAAATCCATACTTATCCAAAGACAAAAAAAGATATAATTTCCTTACTGAAATTTCTTAAGTCAAATTGAAATGGATCATGCAAAAATTCAAATATCAATTTCAAATTTTTAAACGCGGAGAACGTGATTCGAGTTTTTGAGAGAGATTTTTGATCCAGTTTACACAGAGATCATCTTTAGCATCAGAGAAATCATATCCCTTATTATTTTCTAGAAAACTATTCAACTTTGCAAAATGTGTCAAAACATTCTTTTGTAATTGTTCGACAAGAAGGTTTAGCTTTAATTGAAATTCATGAACAGTCTGTGATTGTTAGTTTATTATTTTACCTCTTCCCTGAAGCTTCCTATTCAAATTATTCAAGTGAGCCATCATGTGACACAGAAAGTATAAATCACACTGTCATGACAAAGTTTCAAAGTGCACATCACACTGTCATGACAAAGTTTCAAAGTGCACATCACATGTCATGACAAAGTTTCAAAGTGCACATCACATGCCATGACAAAGTTTCAAAGTGCACATCACATGCCATGACAGAGTTTCAAAGTGCACATCACATGTCATGACAAAGTTTCAAAGTGCACATCACATGTCATGACAAAGTTTCAAAGTGCACATCACATGTCATTACAAAATTTCAAAGTGTACATCACATGTCATGACAAAGTTTCAAAGTGTAAATCACATGTCATGACAAAGTTTCAAAGTGTAAATCATATACCATGACAAAGTTTCAATTTCATGGAAATTTTCAATCTTACCTCTTTCTACAAGATATTCTTTTACTTGTAGATACAAGGAAGTAAATCGTTACAAGACTTTTCCTATACTTAACCATCTTACTTTTACCAAATCAGTAAGATCATCAAAAGTACAAACTTTTCTTCAAAGACTCAACAAACTGTCGATTGATGAGGGCGTTTTCACTTCTAATATAATTCACAATTTGTACAACAATGTCCATCAAATTTTTCAATTCATTACTCTTAGACACCTGGACACATAAATCTTCCTGATGCAAAATATAATGGAAAGATGGCAGCGTGGACTTCACATTATATTCAATTAAACGCTGCTTCAGAAGATAAAAAAAATCCTAATTTCGCTCCAGTCATGGCGGGAGCGCCGTCTGTTGTGATAAAAACCAGTTTCTTAAAACCCAGATTAAATGTTTTTGACATTTCAAGAAATTTTTCAAAGATGTTTTTTTCCACATGTTCGATCTCGTAATCCATAAAGGCTAAGCATTTCTTCCCTCACTTAAAGATCTGAAATTACATATCGAACCCAAAATATGAACTGTGCAGTGTCACTAACATCTGTTGACTCATCTAGTGCTAAAGAAAAATACAAACAGTCTTTTAGTTGTTCAAACAACTGATTCTCTATGTCTTTCGCTAACTCTAGCATTCTGCGGACAATTGTTCTTCGACTTAATTCTAAATTATTAACCTTTTAAAGAATATCATCTTTTATTTTTAAATTATAATTCTCCAACACAGTTTCAATGACCACAATCAATATTTCTTTTACTAGTTCATCATCAGAAAATGATTTCTGTTTTTTAGCTAGAATTCAAGTTACTTTATAGCTAGCTAACGTAACTAACTAGTTCTACCGATGATAAAAATCTTTTTAGGCCTTCCTTTTGTTCGTGAAGTTGTGCTTTCAGACGGCTAGTTTCATTAATACGATTTTTGCTACCAACTGAAAATGTTACATCAAATTCGTTATGAAAATTGTTAAATTGTTGCTTAAGGTTGTATACTTTATTATCCCTAAAAACTTTGTTACACAAAAGATACACTGGTTTATTAGTTACTTCAATCACTGCAAATTTCAACTCCCAACTTTTATTAAATTTTCGTTCCACGTTTTACCAGTCACGCGATCATTCTCTTTACGTCAGTAATGATATAATCGGTTAAATTGTCTTTATTTTCTGAGTGTTCACCATCATCTGGATTCTTTCGTTTACGAATTATCCACTTATCCTTATTATGGGATTAAAAACAAAATATATTTAAACAATTGAAAGTTGCACAATGAAAATATATTTGCAAGTGCATGCAAAACAACGCACACTCGAAATCAAACATCGAAACCAGACTAACGTTACGAAATGGGCGGAGTCTGTGGTAGTGATGAAGCGCGCGACATTAACGATGACGTAGGGCAGCGCAGTTACTGATTGCCAAATTTGCGATAAAAATAAATGATGGAAAAAGTTGATTCCTAAACTCGAGCTGGCCACAATTGTGCTATCCACTGGCCACATGTGGCCAGAGGCTATGGAGTTGTCCACCCTGATCTAGCGCATAAAATGTATTAACAAAGTTCTAACGTACAAAATGTATTAACAAAGTTTTAACGTACAAAATGTGTTAATAAGATTCTAACGTACAAAATGTATTAACAAAGTTATAACGTACAAAATGTATTAATAAGATTCTTCTTTGTTTGTTTTTAATTTCGTGCAAAGCTACTCGAGGGCTATCTGTGCTAGCCGTCCCTAATTTAGTAGTGTAAGACTAGAGGAAGGCAGCTAGTCATCACCACCCACCGCCAACTCTTTGGCTACTCTTTTACCAACGAAAGGTGGGATTGACCGAAACATAATAACACCCCTACGGCTGAAAGGGCGAGCATGTTTGGTGCGACGGGGATTCGAACCCGCGACCCTCGGATTACAAACCGAACGCCTTAACCCACATGACAATGTCGGGCCAACAACATTGGAACATAAAAAATGTGTTGGCAAGGTTCTATGCTCGTCCCTCCCTCTGGTGAGAGTTTGAAACACACTATTAAGTATGACAATATTGCATTCATAATTCGTAACTCATTAGCAACAATACTGTTGCTAAGCGATCTCGTTTTAACGTTTTTAACTCAGTTTCATTTACAAGTAAACTCTCTCGTCTTGCCCTCTAGTGAGAGTTTGAAACACTACGATGTGTGACAATATTTCATTCGCTGGGCACTTGATCGTGTATATTTTGCTTATTATTCTTCAATATATGTTTAAGTATCTAATGGTGTATGTAATTCTAGATATATTATTAAAACTACCTACTAACTCCTTGCTAAAAAAGATAAATTAGTACCTTTTACACTGCCAATAAAAGTTAACAAAACCTGACGCATGTGCAAATATCATTTCCGGTAAATGAAACAAAATTCGTTATACAAAAATATTATCCAATTCGCTTCTCTTCGGCCAGGTAGTTAAAGCGCTCGACTTCTAATCTGAAGGTATCGGATTCACATCCCCATCACACTAAACATGTTCGCCCCTTTTAGCCTTAGGGATGTTATAATGTGTGGTCAATCCCACATTTGTTGATAAAAGAGCAGAACAAGAGCTGCTATTGAGTTGGTGATGACTGCCTTTCCTCTAGTCTTACATTTCTAAGTTAGGGATAGCTATCGCAGATAAATCTCGTCTAGTTTTGCGTGAAATTCAACAAGAAACTTTTTATAGTTGAAAGGAAGGCAAGTATTTTAGCTACCCATACAAATTCCTTCTGATTCGAGAACAGCTAAACAATGATTGTAGCTGCTGATAAATAGTGAGATTTTACTATGTTAAGTTCGGGATGTAGTCATCTAAGCTTCATTTTTAACACCCTTTAAACTTAAATGACAAAAAAAAATACTCCCTCTATCGAATAAACAGTACAAAAGTCTAAGTTAAAAATATTGCCTGAAACACTGCACCTTCACTGGATTATGAGGTCCCTTAAACAATCGTAAATAAATGGAATAATAATAGGAATTTAAGAAATATAACATATTAGTATTCATAAGCATAGCTATTATAAGAATCAGATCGTTATTAAATTATGTGAAATAAAGTACAATAATAATCCTGATTAACAGAACATTTTCCTGTTATCATTTATTGTCATTACCAAATCTGTTTGGTAATTGTTTCTGTGGCTTATGATTCCAAAGATATGGCCTCTTGTTCTATTAGAAAAACACAGAATAAAATATATCAACATAAGAATGTTTCTGGTCGAAACCATACAGATGGCTTTTGTCAATAACTTTTGGGTGTTCTCATTTCTTCACTTGTTGTAAATCTATTACAGAATGGTATGGGTCTGAACTGATGCACGTTCCTTTGTTTTTTAAATAGAATGCATATCATCGTTTTGAAAATTCTAAATTCCTGATCTGAGGTTTCCAATGGCATCACACTAGAAGAAAGCTTGAAAATAATAATGTTAGAAATAGCAGTCAGAGGTCCCAGGGCCCGGCATGGCCAGACAGTTAAGACATTCGACTCGTAATCCGAGGGTTGGGGGTTCGAGTCCCCGTCACACCAAATATGCTCGCCCTTTCACGGGAACGTTATAATGTGTCGATCAATCCCACTATTCATTGGCAAAAGAATAGCTCAAGAGGTTGCAGTGGATGGTGATGACTAGCTGCCTTCCCTCTGTGGCCCGGCATGGCCAAGCGTGTAAAGGCGTGCGACTCGTAGTCTGAGGATCGCGGGTTTGCATCCCCGTCGCGCGAAACATGTTCGCTCTTTCAGCCGTGGGGACGTTATAATGTGACGGTCAATCCCACTATTCGTTGGTAAAAGAGTAGCCCAAGAGTTGGCGGTGGGTGGTGATGACTAGCTGCCTTCCCTATAGTCTTACACTACTAAATTACGGACGGCTAGCACAGATGGCCCTCGAGTAACTCTGTGCGAAATTCAAAAAACAAACAAACAAGCCTTCCCTCTAGTCTTATACTGCCAATTTAGGGACGACTAGCGCAGATAGCCCTCGTGTAGCTTTGCGCGAAATTCAGAAACAAACAAACAGAGATCCCGGTGAATATTCTTAATATAAATCCTGTTTATAACGTCAGGAAAAATGTCTGAAAGTATGTTTATAGGGAGATTTCAGAGCAAATATCAAGGAAGAAATATCAGTGAAGATATCATGGCGTTAGTGAAGATAAACCCCCGAACATTATGAGCAAGAAACATTTCATGAGAAGCATTCCAGAAGAGAAATTCCAGAATAATTTCCAGTAAAATATCGAGAATAAATTAAATTTGAAACATCAGTGCATAATTATAATGATTTATAAATTGCAGAAAAAGTTATATGAGTGTATAAATCAGAAATACCAAGAAAACATGTCAGAAAGAAATCACCAAACTCTCCAAGAGAAACCCGAATTAGAACCTTGAGAGATCACAGTTTAGAAGACAACGCAGTTAATCATCCAGATCTTTGTCTAGTGTATTCTCTACTAGCTGGGGTCTGATAAAAATAATGTTCTGTAATTAACATTTCAACTTTGAATTGACTGTTGTAAGTATAAATACACCTTAATACCCAAGGCCGAGTCTTCCTTCAAGACTACGAATGCTTGTCCTATAGGGACTGATTCTTTGTTGTTGTTTTTGTGACTTCCTGTCTTCACACTACTACATACATACAAAGATTATACAATACTAAATTACATGTTAAAAGAATAAAAGATGACATAATTTAAATAAAATCTTATTAAGCAAAATATATGTATTTATTTATAGTTTTTAATAGAACCTGTGGATACTCATATTTGTTAGAAAAAGGTTAAAAATGAAACATTATTTGATTACATGAACTACAGACTTACACCCTCTAGTGTAGTTTTAACACTTCTTTTACTCCCTAAAGACTATAATGGAACATTAAGTTATATCGCGTTAAGTGCTTTCGTCGATGTTTCAACTACAGAATGAGTGATATTTTGGTGGATTATCATCGTTAAGCTAAGAGAACTGTTAAAAATATCAAAATATTGTTAAGACTTTGCCTAAATAATCGCAAAAGATTTACATTTGTTGGTTACTGTTCATGATTTAATTTAACTTTCAGTTTTACTGCTTTCGTGAAACGTGTAAACTTACGAAGTCCAAAATTTGAACGCATAAAATAACTCTAAACAATGAGAGAGAAAAATAAAAAAGTCTCATTTCCTTACAAAGTGGTAAGTCTTTGGTCGTAGGTTAAATAAATACAAAACTTTATAGAAATAGTACTAAATTTCTAGAGTTATAAGGTCAAAGTTCTCCACTTCTTAAATTAAAGTAAAATTTCAGGAGTCTCGCTGGTTCCACAGTCCAGTAAAGATATAAAGTAATTAATTGACGATTCCATGCTGTGTTTAGGCTTAACATTTGGTCTGATTTTAATACTAATAAATTTCATTGGACGATTTATTACTGCTATTTTAACACGCACTAAAACTAAAAATGTTGTTGATACCAGAACAACCGCATAGTGTTCATCGACTCATTAAACTAATAAATGAACATGGGGTTCTGAATGAAAAATTAACTGATGCAATTTTAATTGAAAATATCCTTTATGTTTCAAGTTTATTACTTGTAACTTAAGAAAATGTAGATACATGTAGTATTCGTTTAGCCAAATAATTAGGCTTAACTTTTTAAAATCTGTTTAGCCATAGATCTAGGCTTACGTGACTTATTTGTTATTAATCTCTCACTTAGAATATGTAATCCACAGATCTAACAAAGTTTTAAAACACCAAGAAAACTATAAATTATGCATTTAGTAGCCCGAAGCAGTTTTCGCTACGGTAGGATTTGTCCTCTTATAAGCAAGAGCGAAGTCAGCACGAAATTGACTGTTTTCGTATTATAATTGATATGCTAAACATTTATAATTAGTCGAATACAGTTTGAAGTTTGAATTATAACAGTTAATACATAATCCATATTTTACATATAAATTAGTAAGATATATAATATTCTGTGTACGGTAGTTTTCTGAAGTTGAAGTTTAAACGTTACACTTGGATTTTTTTAGGTTAATTATTAAGCCTAAATTCTTCACCTGTACAAATGCTGAGTAACTAAGTTTAACAAGCATGACGAATCTGTAATATGTGTAATTTTCATTTACTTAATTTGTTATGCTACTTTATTTTTCTTGACAAAAGAAAGATAAGTTGCATTTTTTATAATACGAGTTATTTGTTGGTGTTTTTATGGTTTGTTTTAAGCGCAAAGCTAAGGAATCGACTACGTGCGCCATTTCCACCGTAGTTATGGAACCCAAATTTTAGTGCTATAATTTCTTAAACTTACTACTGGGAGAGTCATTGGGAGACCTTATTGGCGGTTTGTCTATTGTCACGTTCTTTACATTAACCGATTAAAAAAGGGAAACTCACAAAATATTTATCTAATGTTTACGAAAAATCGGACGCCATTTTCAACAACAGAAATAAAATGTTAATGAAGGCGAATTTAAGTCAGTATAATACACTGTTTGGAGGGAGGATTATTGGATAAATAAGTCAGTAAATATATTAATATATATATTAATCAAATGCAGGAAAGAGGGAGTGTTTTGAACCTCCCAGGTATACAAGACCTAATTACCAATACGTGGAACGAAAGTGACTTCTGTAATTTGGATTGCATACATGATGGGGATAACCCTAAATATCTCCCAACAACTGATATATGTTAATAATAAATATTTAATACGGCCACCTAACGCTAGATTAAGAAACCCCATTAGCTTTAGGTGATACGGGAGCACCGACAGGGTATTTACGTAAAGGCTGTCGATTAATGTATATGTGTAAATACGGTACGTGTGATACTGTTCTCCACCTTCAGGACTGTGGAACACCGAATAAAGAAATGTGTTTATTCACACGAATATAAATGCAAATACCTACATGGTGATTGCCCTGAAAGGGGTACTCTGACGTTGTATTTAAAATCGTATTCCTCTGAAATAGCTTCCAGAAAGCAAACATAAACAATATAGTTTAAAGCACAGCTCCTTTCCTAGATTGTGAAATCCCCTTAACAGAACTAACGCAGAAAATAAACAGAACGTTAAGCTGTCCATTCATCACTGTTGACAGTAACCCCAAGAATTTCAGTAGGTTGGCTTTATACTTTCTTTGAAGTTTTCAATTTTGTCTTTTATTCATAAACAGTGATTATAATGGATAGCGTTTGGTTTGAATCATTTGATTTTCGAGGTTTTGTAAACGTCATTCTTTTCGGTAAAACACAGAACTCTTTGAAACACTTTGTCCTTTTCTTGAAGCATGGATTATACATCTATATCATCACCTCAGTGGGATGTTGTATTAACAGCGTTAGCATCATGACATCTCTTCGTTTTATCACAAGATGATTAAGTATTTACTGTATGAATCTTAATTTTTCACATCCAGAAGAGTTCTTCGAACTACCAATATTTTTCGTCTTTTATTTTCTTTGAATTTTCTGTCTCGTAAATTTTGTTTCTCTTGACCTTCCAACTTTCATCTCTGCTAGCAGAGTTTCAGTAGTTTCTCAGTTATCTTAAATTTTAGTCAAAATTTTATTTCCAAAATAACACTACTTCTGATACAAGTGTTGTAACATACTGCATGTTTTTGGATTATTGAATGATAATACCTTCAAGCCCAGTCCAGTTAATTAATTAATTTATTGTCTTTTCACGTTATTGGATCAGTCCCATATTTTTCTGACATTGTGAGATGGCTGTCGTGATGTTATTCATAACATATTGTCAAGCGACCACTTGACTCTTCAAGGAGAAAATGTAAGAACTTAAACCCACATTTTATTTTCTCAGGAAAATTTTAATTTCTTCTTTAAACCATTTTAAACTGTTAATCTCCACCACAATTCTTGAAAATCCGTTCCATAAGCTAATTACGCTCTTACAGCTGTATGTACATGCGTGGTATTGTACCTCATGGCTCTTTATGTATGTGTGTGTGTATATGTGTATATATATATATATCGATTTGAAGTGAAGTTGGAAGTGGGAATTCTGTAAATATCCACTTAACGTCAATACAACAGTCCAGGACAGGTACACATCCTAGTGGAATTATTCCAAGTTCACTGGACTTAGCATAGCCAGGTGGTTAAGATGATTGACTCGTAATCTGAGGGTCGCGGGTTCGAATCGTCGTCACCCCAAATATGCTCTCCTTTCAGTTGTGAGGGCGTTATAATGTGACGACGGTCAATTCCACTATTTGTTGGTAAAAGAATAGTCCAAGAGTTGGCGGTGGGTGTTCATGGCTAGCTACCTTCTCTCTAGTCTTACACCTCTAAACTAGGGCGGCTAGCGCAGATAGCCTTCGTGTAGCTCTGCGCGAAAATTCAAAACAATTCACTGGCCCCAGTTGTAATAGAAAATTATAGAATCTCACAAAATGAGTATAATATTAACAATATATATTACCATTTAATTATAAAAATAAATGTTCACTAAAGATATCGGGGTTACTAGTGGAATCATTCATTTGCTAAAGATATATCAGGGTTAATAGGATAATTATTCCTATAATGAAAGAAAGAGATGCCAGTATGAACTTTGAAAAGCTTGGTTGATTTATACCTGTTTGAGTGACATGTTAGTTTATTATTGAAGGCTAAGTTGTAATAAAATTTTGTGTAATCCAGAATCTTCAGTTAATAAGTTAAAGTACAAGAGCTAAAAATAGTTAATTTGCCCTCACTACTATATATAAATCAATGTAGGTTAAATATCTCCTCTTTAACACTTATTATAAAGATAAACTCTTTAAAAGCACTCACTGTGGTAGCGGTATTTTCTTGCAGTCAATAAATAACAAGGAATGGTGGCATCCAGCAGAAAAACCCCATGGCTGCTAACTGAACCTGAGCACACTGTTGTTCTGGATGCGTCGAAACCCAATCATATTTTACCAAAATGGCATCATAATTGCTTATAAAACAAATGCCATACATTTTGTTCATATTGAAATAACACATGGAATGACAAAAGACGACTGTAAACGGGTCATTGGACAATCATATTGATATACACTGTTTAAAGGGGTTGGTTTGCCTACATATTTTAAATTTATTCATTACTGTTTTAGAAAATTACCGTTGAATTGTTTCAACGGGCATCTGCTATTTAATAATATATTTTGATATCTTACAATTTGTTGCTAGAATTTTAAATCATTTGGATTAAAATTCTGTGGCCTTCCATCAGGAAAGTCCAACTCTAACCAAACTCAGAAGACAAAATGGCGTTATCTTTGGTGTCGGAAATCCAGCTTTCCAGATAAACAGAGAACAGAAACCAGAGGTTCAGGATACCCCTGTTGCTGCTAGAAATAACAATCGTATAAATCCAGTCTGTCTGTCATCTCGTGTGTCTTCTTGGATAGCCACTACTCCACCTCCTGGGTCAAACAACGCCTCACCTCTTGGCCAATTCGAACTCTTCGTTGGGCAGTGTTTGCCAGAATTGAAAACCAATGGGGTAAAGGAGCAACGTGGACAACCGATAAGACAATGTTCTTCAAGGACGCCACAGAACATTGTGCTCAGCTGTCCTGAGTCCGGTGGGAGTAAACAAGTGACTTGGAATTCCATCATGGATACTCCTAACAACAAGACTTCTTCCTTCAAGAAGCCAAGTGGAACAGAATCCACAGAGTCGTGGGTGTATTACAGCAAACCAGGTACATTAAATTTATTTTATCTTATAACATTACACGGACATGTTTACGTGGTTCGTCATAGTATAAACATGCGAGTTAAGTGTACTGGTTTCGTGGTTCGTAACCTGATAGATGAAACTTTCACAGCTTAAACATTTGCAGTGTAAGTTTTGTACTTAACAGTCTGAGTGATCATCTGGTTTCAATGTAGGAGACTGTGAGTTGTTTTAAATTATGAATTCATTTCAAAACCGACTAAATAAATTTTGTTGCTATCACCTTACGTATACGAAGTTATATTTGTATATCCATAAAGTTCAATTTTATTGGTAACCTGATAGATGAATGACAATAGTATTCAAGTTAGCCACTTTGATGACCATAGTATTAAGTTAGCCACTTTGTTGACAATAGTATTAAGTTAGCCACTTTGATGACAATAGTATTAAGACTTTGATGACAATAGTATTCAAGTTAGCCACTTTGATGACAATAGTATTCAAGAGACAACTTTTCTTTTTGTTGTATGTTTTCATAGATAAATGAAAACGTCTTTTATTATGTCGTAAATAATTTTGTCTGTTTATCACGTTAATGACCTTTGCTCTACATTTTCTGATTTATACTCCTTAAAGTTCATCGTACATCTTGTGTGGATCACAGTAAGAAATAATTTAATATTTTTTTACAGTTCTTCCACGCAGAAGTACTCTCACCAGAACCAACTGCGATTCGTTGTTGATTGGCCATCAGAAAAGTACAGAGATAAAACTGTGTACAGCTCTTGTAATAATTATTTCACTCTTATGTGTACTTGGAATAATAGGTTCTGTAGTCGGAATTCTGTACCTTCACCTTATTTCAAAAAATATTTTTCTTGACGACAAAACAACAAACTTGGTGTCAACTGTTGAAAAATACAACGTATCAACAGAGGTAAATAAAAACGGAATAATGCTGAAAACTTTTCCACCAGAAGGCGTTCAGAGCCCTGATACAAGTGCTTCGTTTTCAAAGTCTACAGCGGAAAACCCAGATACAACTCATTGATTTAGTTAACGCAGAGGAACTGAATACTAGTTAGGTTCACATGTATATACCCAGTAAGTACCTTAGGAAATATCGGCCTTCGTCTTCCATGGTAACAGGATAACTTCCGGATCTGTTCCCACGTTCAAGAAGACGATTGTCAGCAGTCCTAGAAGAACGTATAAAAACCGACATACTGGTGGTTCTTAACCAAACGTGTATTTTCTCCTCTGCGGAAGTACAAAGAGGAAACACTGAGGTTCCGGTTTGTAATGTAGTTTACTGATATTAAATTTATCAAAGAAGTAAGGAAGAAAGTTTTAACAAATACTTTACTTGTTCGTTAATCTAATTCAAAATGGCGTTACAAGGAACTTAATACTGTCATAACTATTTTAATTTAAAATAATTAAATTAATAAAGCATAAAAAAACGTAAGAGCAGTTCCTAGAAATATCAGCGTGACGTCGATAAGTTAAAACTATAGTTAAATGGTGGTAAAATAGTCTTAAGCGAAGCGTTAATGTTTAGGGAACTATTTAAGTCGGAAACGTTTACAGGTATAATTGATATTAAGCAAAGAAACTCCAGTTGTTTCAATGGGTATTTAGGGTGAGATAACATCCTTGTTACTGTAACGTAATAAGAAACATTCTGTAAAACAATATATTTGCAATTTTTAAAGTTTTGTTTCGTTTAGTTTTGTATGAAGCGCATTAAATAATAAAGCTTAGTGTTTTTAAACTGATGAACAGTGTATAGGTATTTGGCTACTAAAATAGTTCAGGGTACCCTGACCTTCAGGGGTCAAAGTCAAAACTTTCATGTTTCTGATGGCAAACGTTTACATTTAACAAGTCTTAAATAGGCTTAAGATTAATATTCACTGCTGACGAGAGTAGTTCATAACACAATAGAAGGATGTCGCTACGTTTACATTTAACAAGTCTTAGAAAAACATAAATAGGCTTAAGATTAATATTCACAGCTGACGAGAGTAGTTCGTAACACAAGAGAAGGATGTCGCTACGTTTACATTTAACAAGTCTTTCAGAAAGACATAAATAGGCTTAAGATATTCACTGCTGACGAGAGTAGTTCGTAACACAATAGAAGGATGTCGCTACGTTTACATTTAACAAGTCTTAGAAAGACATAAATAGGCTTAAGATTAATATTCACAGCTGACGAGAGTAGTTCGTTACACAATAGAAGGATGTCGCTACGTTTTGTTCCTATAGTATCTAAGCCTTTTCTGTTGTAAAAATATAGAAATTAGCCCGACGAATATAGGGAAAGCCTTTAAATTGTAAAAAAAAATCTACCCATGCCATTCACCCTAAACATTTCAGTTAAAAAAACACAAGAATGCTTTTAACTTATCGATCTGCCACAAGAAGCAACAAATATTTTATAGGTTTCCAAAACGAAGCCTCACGAACCTATAAAGATGAAGACCTTACTGACATACAGTATACAATGTTAATTAAATAAAATAAATGTTTGATTCAAAAGTTGTGTATTTTTAATGAAAGTAATAGCTATGTACAATTTCATATTAAAAACTGGGAATTTAATTATATGGAATCACTAAAGAACTCGGTACTGATTGCTGTGTAAATAAAGTTATTGTTCAAAGGACCCTAAAGCAATGTGTTCTATATAAGTAAAATTAAAGATGATATAAACAGTGTGTATGCATTTGAGCCTGAAGTATCTGCCCTCTAAGTTACCAGTTACAAATATTACGTATATGGTAGATCATTGTTATATTGGATATTTCACCGTTGTATTTTGCTAATGTATTGTGCACGTCATATCCCCCTTCGAATACAGCAAAACACAAACTACAAGACTCAATCTCATTGGCAACCCATCCATCTGGATACAAAGTCTATCCAACCGTCCATGGTAACCAGACAATCATAAGAATATTAAAAGGTTATTAATCCAATCATCTATAGTAACCAGACAATCATATGAATATTAAAAGGGTATTTATCCAATCATTTATGGTAACCAGACAACCATACAAATATTAAAAGGATGTTAACTCAACCATCTATGGTTACCATATATAATCATATGAATATCAATAGGATATTAACCCATGGTAACCATTCATGATGTTAGAAAAACACATAGGTTTAAGAAGTCTTGATGGAACTGAATGAAAACCCTATAACCTGAGAACTTTCGAGAGGTGGGCCTTCATTCTTCAGAGGCAAACTGTAACCAAGCAGTCATTTTGGTGGTAAAGAAATTAAACCATCAAACCATGGTAACTATAAAACCATCTGAATTTAAAGAAGAAATCGGCCAAATACCGTATTTATTGTGTGACATAAATTGTAGCAACAACAGTAAGGTTTATTTAATCATGTACCCTTCACTCTAAATGAAGCAAATACGAAATGCATAACGTAAAACAGGTAATGTGTTTGGAATCGATGTTTAGAACAAAGATATGCAATTGGTTATGTGCACGTTGAGGAATCGAACCCTGAATTTCAGCTTTGTGACTCCAGAGACTTATCGCTTCTCCATAGAGGTACTATGAAAACATGACGAACATACCAGTTTCTAGTGAACACTTCTCTGTTTTATCGTTATAAATAGTTTAATAATGTTTAGGTTCAATTATTTTTATCATTCAAAGCTTACTTTAAATTATCAACATTTAGTTATTATACATGAATATTTACATCAATAACACAGACCTGCTATAGGTTTATTATCTTCAAAGTTTCACGTTTTGTATAAAATTCCTGCATGTTGAATCCAAAAGTGATATTCATTTTTCTGTATCATGTATAGACTTTTCACAATACGTTATGTACACTTACGTAAGTAAATCATTTAAAATCAGGTCACATCGTTTTGTACTTAAAAGTTTAATCACTGGCTATAGATTTTTATAGAACAATCGCGACGTGCGAGTTGTATCGTTTGTTCTAGAACCCACGAGAAACACCCCACTATTATATAATTGGTTAACAGGGCGCATGACGTGTCATTTCTGGATCGTATTTGTTTGTGTGTGCACTTTGACACTACTTTTTTAAATATTTACTCATCACTATGACAACGAAAGGTTGTATGAGTGACCCAACCATATTCTGTTATATTGGTGGTAAATTTGTTGTATAAAAGCAGACAAAGCATCACAGAACTCATCAAAAAACGTATTACATATGTTTTGAAATCAAACCTGGACAGAACCAAATCATGGGTTCTACACAAAGTGAACCTCGTTTGTGCCGACGAGTCGAAACAATAGGATAAGGGTAAAAAAAAATTATCTTTTGGAATTCCAAGGATCTGGTATGAATCAAGAAACTAATGACATGACTGCTGTTCTTGTTCATGTAAGATGCAAGGCTATAAAACTTGAAATAAAAAAAAAATTATCTGAATCTTCAATCTGCGATAACACTGGTGCTCATGGACCTAACGTACCTTTTCTTCAGTGTTTGTACTTTTGTTAACAAACAATAAAAAAACGTTCATTCTAGTAAACGAAATAATAATACAAGTAAGAGTTGAATAATAATGTAAGTAAGAGTTGAATAATAACATAAGTAAGAGTTGAATAATAACATAAGTAAGAGTTGAATAATAACATAAGTAAGAGTTAAATAATAACATAAGTAAGAGTTCAATAATAACATAAGTAAGAGTTCAATAACAATGCAAGTAAGAGTTCAATAATAATAATACAAGTAAGAGTTAAATAAAAACGTAAGTAAGAGATAATAGTTTTTGAAAGCTGAATTGTGGGAAACCAAAACAACTTTTATGAAGATCACATTCTCAAGCCTGGAAATTATTTAATAATTATTGGACATCTGCTCACAAGAGGACGCTTCTGTCCGAGTAATGAATGGTTAGACTAACAAAATGTTTTTGTTAGGACCAAACTTCAATGAAAATTGGAGAATTAATTGCCTGTGAATATCTAAAGAATTATAAATACATTAATTTTAATATAACTACAGTAATAATGGAAAACAGTGAGGAAAACAATTGTATTTATGAAAAGGCTGTTAACAAAGATGGTTATTTCACAGTGACAACATATGATCCTACAATTCAGTTTATTAAGACCATAACTGATAAACTTAAAAACTATAAAATAAACAAGGAAATCTTTGAGACAAGCTTTTCCCGGTAGATTTTATCTCTTACAAAAAATACACAAAACATATAATCCTTCCCACCCAATATTTTCTGATATAAACATGGCTACTGTCCACTCTTGTTGACCAACGCGTAAAATGTATTCCCTGTACCGTCCTTCTCACATACCACCCACTTTCTTAACACCATAGAAGATATTAACACTGACGGACAGTTACTACCCAGTAGTCTTATTTGTACGATGGATGTTTCTACCAACACTCCACACGATGAAGAACTAGGATCTCTGAGGTCTACATTAAACCTTTCTAACCAATGAGAACCTCAAACAATAACCAGTCTGCTTTTATCTGTGAACAACTTCGAATGTAATAACGAGCTTCACATTTAGGTCAGGTTCAGCAAGGCCACGTGGTTAGCACTCGACTCGTAATCTGAGGATCGCGGGTTCGAATCCCCGTCAAACCAAACATGCTAGCCCTATCGACCGTGGGGGCGTTATATGTTACAGTCAATCCCACTATTCGTTGGTAAAAGAGTAGCCCAAGAGTTAGCGGTGGGTGGTGATGACTAGTTGCCTTCCATCTAGTCTTACACTGCTAAATTAGGAAAGGCTAGCGCAGATAGCCCTCGTTTAGGTTTGCGCGAAAATTCAAACCGAACTACACATTCAGGTTAATGGTACTGCATTGAGTATCAAAATGGCTTCTAGTTATACCAACATTTTTATGGCTCATACTGAAAACTAACTATTACAACTCATCCCCGTTAAACCTCAATTGTGGAAACATTACACAGACGACATATTTTTTCATTTCGACAGCCAGTATTAAATCACTGAAAGGTTTTATCAGACATGTAACTCTTTTCACAACACAATCAAGTTTACCTGTGATTACTCGCTACACAGATTAACTTTACTGACGTCACAGTTTTTATAAAAAACGGAATTTTACGCACTGACTTCTGCAACAAACCTACAGAGAGACCACAATACTTTAAGTTGTCACCCTGTCATTCTAAATGAAACACTACCTAAAGTCAAGTTCTTAAAATGAAGAAAGTATGTTCAGATGAAACAGACTACAGAAAACACATCAAGTGTGTATAACAAACCATGTTATGTTCAGGTGAAACAGACTACAGAAAACACATCAAGTGTGTATAACAAACCGTGTTATGTTCAGGTGAAACAGACTACAGAAAACACATCAAGTGTGTATAACAAACCGTGTTATGTTCAGGTGAAACAGACTACAGAAAACACATCAAGTGTGTATAACAAACTGTGTTATGTTCAGATGAAACAGACTACAGAAAACACATCAAGTGTGTATAACAAACCATGTTATGTTCAGATGAAACAGACTACAGAAAACACTTCAAGTGTGTATAACAAACCATGTTATGTTCAGATGAAACAGACTACAGAAAACACATCAAGTGTGTATAACAAACCATGTTATGTTCAGGTGAAACAGACTACAGAAAACACATCAAGTGTGTATAACAAACCACGTTATGTTCAGATGAAACAGACTACAGAAAACACATCAAGTGTGTATAACAAACTGTGTTACATGGATGATATAAAAATACTGAAATAAAAAAAACGAATTGAAAACGCTAACAATACTCATCCTAAATTAGAGTGATACTAAACTTTTAAAGATAATTCCTCTTATTTTAACCTGTCAATTTAAACTCAGAAACGTTTCACCAATTCAGATAAAAAACATTTTGATCTCCTATAGCTCAACGATCGTCTTAAGGAGATATTTCCTGAACTTCCTGTTGTCTCTAAAATATGTCTTTGTTCACACAAAAGAGAATTACATCCCACCCAAAAATGGTTGTCGTCCATCCAATAAAACCCGTTGTTAAAACTGAAAGTTCATAAAAAACACTGACTCATTTTCCGACAAATACAATCAAAGAAACTTTAAAGTATATAAACAATCACTTGTGAAACACAAAACACCTTTTATCTTATACAGTTTACAAAATTCAATGACCAGTATGTAGAATATACATAAAAACACTTTCAGGAAACGATCAGACAATCATAAATCTTCTATTTACAACTAAAGACATTTCCCGGCCACATGACGCTTTAACAAACCATTCCATTTATCACGTTACTGTCACTGGTATTGAATTTAAAACTAAATCAGATAGAGGAATAAAAGCAGTTTATAGGGTTGTTAACCTAAACACTGTTCAACCTGTTGTAATTAATGTGGATCATGGAAAAACTGATCTCCGGTCAGTGGTTTCATCTCTGTCAGAAAAATAATGTATATTCTTTGGTTATTTCTTTCATCTAGCGTGAACACTTAAGTTCCTCAAACTCATTGTTTCTTTACCTATTTCTATAAAATGATCAGTATAACATATCTTTATTTAATCAGTTTCCAGGTGTCATCTTAAGTATAGTTTTATATATGCGAGGGCTGTTCAAAAAATACGCGGACTGTTGAATTGCGCGGCTCCAGTTGGTTCTAGGGGAATCCGCTTGGTGTCGCTAGGTTTGCACAAATCAGCTGATTACGACGCCATTTCCCGATTGCAGGTATCTTCATTTGTGTATTAGCTACGCGGTTTTAAGTGAAGTGCGATTTTTTCGTTTGGCGGATTTCAGAATGAATGACCTGAAGGAGCAACGAATTGCTGTGAAATTTTGTGTTAAACTTGGAAAATCTGCGACTGAAACTTTTGCTATGTTTAACGCGGCTTACAGTGATGTTGCTATGAAGCGTACGACATGTTTCAAGTAGCATGAACGTTTTAAGGATGGTCGACAGTCCTTTGAAGATGATGAGCGTCCTGGACGTCCTTCCACGTCAACTGACGACCCACACGTCGACAAAATCAACACCCTGGTGCGGGCAAATCGACGTCTGACTGTCAGGGAGCTTGCTGAAGAGTGTGGGATATCAGTTGGATCTTGTTACGAGATTTTGACCGAAAAATTGAAGATGCACCGCGTTGCTGCAAAATTCAGCCCTTAGAACTCGTGAGTTTTTGGCCAAACACTCGATCACTGTTCTTCCCCACCACCCCTACTCACCTGACCTTGGTCTTTGCGATTTTTTCTTGTTCCCCAAACTCAAAAGACCCTTGAAAGGAAGAATATTTGAGACGATTCCCAAGATTAAGGCAAATGCGACGAAGGAGCTGGAAGACATTACAAAAGAAGCGTACCAGGACTGTTTCAACAAGTGGAAACACCGTTGGGATAAGTGTGTGCGTTGGGGAGGAGAGTACTTTGAAGGGGTCCCAGACCTGTAACTTGTAAATATAGTACATTTTGTTTTATGACGTCAGTCCGCGTATTTTGAACAGACCTCGTATGTGTGTGTCACCTGTTGAGAGGGCAATAAGGTTTCCGATTTGACAATGCTAAAATTAGGGGTTCGATTCTCCTCGATGAACAAAACAGATAGTCTGATGTGCCTTTGTTGAAACAAATATAAACACACATATCAGCCACCTACATTGTACCGGAAATGAGACAAAAACAATACATATACTAAAGAGTTGCTGAAAAACCTAGTGACTTCCACGTCACTCAACTCTCCCTTTATACAGGACATGTTCGATTACACCACAATTTCCTGTTTGCCCTTGAAGAAGAAAGGTCCACCCTTGGAAAGCACTCGGGTTATGGGTTTTTATCACTTCTCTGACATTATACATTATGAAGACACCAATAAGATAGTGGTATTTAAAACCAAAAGTAAATTATACTGAAGTTCGGGAAGTTCCTATGTAAATTATATATAGTTTGTTACAGTTTCATAAAAAACATTGTAAATAATACATAATAAAAATACATATAATACATAACGTTGTAAATAATACATATTAACATTGTAGCTGCACATATTAATATCGTAAGTATACATAATAATAACATTGTAATTACGAGTAACTGCAAACACATTAAATGTGTAAAAATAAGGTAATTGGGACACTTAACTTTACCCTCTTCTCATTAGTAAGAGGTAAGTCTGAGGGATTATAATACTAAAGGTCAGAATTTAAATACGTGCAGTATGGATATTATATGTAGCCTTTCTGTTGCTTTGCACTGATCAAGAAACGACGTATCCTGACGGACCAGTAACACCATCTGGTGTCGAGAACACACTTCGATGTGAAATATAAGCAATTATGTGGAAATAATAAGTTAATGAGTATTGTTTGGAATAGTAAGCACAAAACTATACATTGAGCTCTGCCAATCACGGGTATCGAAACCCAGTTTCTAGCGGTGTGAGTCTGGAGACATACCGCTGAGCCACTGGGAACACGTAGTTTTGTAAAGTCTGTTTAGTTTAATTCATGAAGTATAATTAAACTAGTGTTGAAACTTTCATTTTTGAATTATTTTTTAAAATGTTCTCTACACATTCGATAGTATAAATGTATCTCAGAACGGCTGGTGCGGGTAGTAACTCTACACATTCGATAGTATAAATGTACCTCAGAACGGCTGGTGCGGGTAGTAACTCTACACATTCGATAGCATAAATGTACCACAGAACGGCTGGTGCGGGTAGTAACTCTACACATTCGATAGTATAAATGTACCTCAGAACGGCTGGTGCGGGTAATAACTCTACACATTCGATAGTATAAATGTACCTCAGAACGGCTGGTGCGGGTAGTAACTCTACACATTCGATAGTATAAATGTACCTCAGAACGGCTGGTGCGGGTAATAACTCTACACATTCGATAGTATAAATGTACCTCAGAACGGCTGGTGCGGGTAATAACTCTACACATTCGATAGTATAAATGTACCTCAGAACGGCTGGTGCGGGTAGTAACTCTATAGTAACTCTACACATTCGATAGTATAAATGTACCTCAGAACGGCTGGTGCGGGTAATAACTCTACACATTCGATAGTATAAATGTACCACAGAACGGCTGGTGCGGGTAATAACTCTACACATTCGATAGTATAAATGTACCTCAGAACGGCTGGTGCGAGTAGTAACTCTACACATTCGATAGTATAAATGTACCTCAGAACGGCTGGTGCGGGTAGTAACTCTACACATTCGATAGTATAAATGTACCTCAGAACGGCTGGTGCGGGTAATAACTCTACACATTCGATAGTATAAATGTACCTCAGAACGGCTGGTGCGGGTAGTAACTCTACACATTCGATAGTATAAATGTACCTCAGAACGGCTGGTGCGGGTAATAACTCTACACATTCGATAGTATAAATGTACCTCAGAACGGCTGGTGCGGGTAATAACTCTACACATTCGATAGTATAAATGTACCTCAGAACGGCTGGTGCGGGTAATAACTCTACACATTCGATAGTATAAATGTACCACAGAACGGCTGGTGCGGGTAGTAACTCTACACATTCGATAGTATAAATGTACCTCAGAACGGCTGGTGCGGGTAGTAACTCTACACATTCGATAGTATAAATGTACCTCAGAACGGCTGGTGCGGGTAGTAACTCTACACATTCGATAGTATAAATGTACCTCAGAACGGCTGGTGCGGGTAGTAACTCTACACATTCGATAGTATAAATGTACCTCAGAACGGCTGGTGCGGGTAGTAACTCTACACATTCGATAGTATAAATGTACCTCAGAACGGCTGGTGCGGGTAGTAACTCTACACATTCGATAGTATAAATGTACCTCAGAACGGCTGGTGCGGGTAGTAACTCTACACATTCGATAGTATAAATGTACCTCAGAACGGCTGGTGCGGGTAGTAACTCTACACATTCGATAGTATAAATGTACCTCAGAACGGCTGGTGCGGGTAGTAACTCTACACATTCGATAGTATAAATGTACCTGAGAACGGCTGGTGCGGGTAGTAACTCTACACATTCGATAGTATAAATGTACCTGAGAACGGCTGGTGCGGGTAGTAACTCTACACATTCGATAGTATAAATGTACCTCAGAACGGCTGGTGCGGGTAGTAACACTTTTATTGATAAGGAGAGAACAGCATTTCGATCTTCCTAGGTCATCTTCAGGTTAAGAAAGAGAGAATTTGCAAGTGACCGTTGACACACACATCTTAGGGACAAGGGTATAAACGGGTACCGGATTGTAGGGGGCGTTGCAGTTGGATGTTAGGTTATTAATTAGTACAGATATAAAGGTGTTCCTTTGTATTGGTTTAATTTTGGTTTTAGTTGTTGGAGAAGTAAGGCTTCTTTAATTTGGGTTTGTTTATGTTTGTTTCTTTATTTAGTATTTGGGTGTTTTCTATGGTTATGTTGTGTTTATTTGATTTGCAGTGTTCTAAAATGTGTGAAGGTGACTTTTTGTGTTCTTTAAATCTGGTTTCCATTTTTATTCTTGTTTCTCCAGGTCGCGGGTTTACATCCCCGTCGCGCCAAACATGCTCGCCCTTTCAGCCGTGGGGGCGTTATAATGTGACGGTCAATCCCAGTATTCGTTGATAAAAGAGTAGCCCAAGAGTTGTCGGTGGGTGGTGATGACTAGCTGCCTTCCCTCTAGTCTTACACTGCTAAATTAGGGACGGCTAGTACAGATAGCCCTCGAGTAGCTTTGCGCGAAATTCAAAAACCAAACCTTGTAGTAGTATTTTGTTTAACTGATTTTCATATGTTTTTTGTTGGATTTGTGTTTAGTAGTTTAAATTCGTTTGTATCTGACAAGAAGTTCATTTTTTGAATGTATTCATTTGTGTTCATTATAACTATAACATTGCTTTTATCTGCTTTTAGAATTTTGATGTTGTTATCTTGTTTTAGTTTACAGAATTAATATCTTTTTGTGTGAAGTTGTTTGTTAGATTTATTTTCTGTGAAATTATGTTGATAGTTTTGTGTGAAAATTCTTTGAAACATTTGTCTAAGATACTGTTTTGAGGTGTTTCAGGGAAATAGATGTTTTCAGTTCTTCCTGGAAAGATAGGTTGTTGGTAGTCGGTGGAATTGTTGTCGAAGTTGTCGTCTTTCTGGTGGTTGCTTTCCATTGTTTTGTTGGTGTTTTTAGTTTGTGTATAGTGGATCACCAGTCTTCCAAGTAGGCTTTCATCTCGATGGATGGAATATTTCTCGGAGTTGCTGCGAAGTTGAGTCCTTTGTTCAGTAGATGTATTTCTTCATTGTTTAATTTTCGTACGGATGTTTTAGTTACGAGATTTGTTGGTGGTTCATCGTGTGGGCGTCTTTTTTTGTTGATGACACATTAATTTATTTAGTTTCTTATTGTAGTAAAAACTACACTGACAAACACAACACCAACATTATATATAAAATACAATGCATCAACTTCCACGACTTCTATAATGGAGAAACAACCAGAAAAATGGAAACTCGATTCAAAGAACATAAAAAAACACCTTCATACGTTTTTGAACACAGCAAGTTAAATAAACACAACATAACCATAGAAAACACACAGATACTACATAAGGAAACAAAAGTGTTAATACCCACAACAGTCGTTCTGAGATACATTTTTATTGCAAGTGGGTTTCTCGTCATCAAGAATTCGATAGTATAGTTTACAGAGTTTCTCGAAAATTGTTAGATTTATTTGTTTTTGGAAGATGTAACCCCAGAATATGAAATGTTTTATTGATGACAACAATGTCCAATATATTACATTGTTACAAGTTTTATGTAACACCAGAATATGAAAAGTTTTATTGATGACAAGAATGTTCAATATATTACATTGTTACAAGTTTTATGTAACACCAGAATATGAAAAGTTTTATTGATGACAAGAATGTTCAATATATTACATTGTTACAAGTTTTATGTAACACCAGAATATGAAAAGTTTTATTGATGACAAGAATGTTCAATATATTACATTGTTACAAGTTTTATGTAGCACCAGAATATGAAAAGTTTTATTGATGACAAGAATGTTCAATATATTACATTGTTACAAGTTTTATGTAACACCAGAATATGAAAAGTTTTATTGATGACAACAATGTCCAATATATTACATTGTTACAAGTTTTATGTAACACCAGAATATGAAAAGTTTTATTGATGACAAGAATGTTCAATATATTACATTGTTACAAGTTTTATGTAGCACCAGAATATGAAAAGTTTTATTGATGACAAGAATGTTCAATATATTACATTGTTACAAGTTTTATGTAACACCAGAATATGAAAAGTTTTATTGATGACAACAATGTCCAATATATTACATTGTTACAAGTTTTATGTAACACCAGAATATGAAAAGTTTTATTGATGACAAGAATGTTCAATATATTACTCGGCTCATAAAGAAAGTAATAGATAATGGTGTAAGAAAAATGACTTAAAGTAAAGCACCTTTACGTTACACAACACACATTCCAACTTCACACTTATTTTCGATTACTTACTTTCGATTACATTTAATGCTGTAGTTACGAAACGTATTTTTAAATGGTTCAATAAACAAGTATAACTCTGTCTACAAGATAGTATTTGAACTCATATGAGGATACGCCTTCTTGGACGTAATTAGACCGTCATTTTCAATATCATCCATCTGTACAGCGAAACTTGACATCTTCATTTTAGTGCATCGTATTATACTCTACTCACGCC
This sequence comes from Tachypleus tridentatus, assembly GCF_004210375.1. Lineage (NCBI taxonomy): Eukaryota > Metazoa > Arthropoda > Merostomata > Xiphosura > Limulidae > Tachypleus > Tachypleus tridentatus. The sequence goes on along the minus strand of NC_134825.1, from coordinate 182,027,143 downwards.
CCCTGTAGGATTGTCCCAAAACAAAGAGCAATGACCGTTGATGGAATGCTTGTTTGTTTGTCTTGAATTTCGCACAAAGCTACACGAGAGCCAGCCGTCCCCATTTTAGCTGTGTAACATCACAGAGAAGGCAACTAGTCATCACCACCCACCGCCAATTCTTGGGCTACTCTTTTACTAACAAATAGTGGGATTGATGGTACATTATAGCACCCCCACGGCTGAAAGGGCGAGCATGTGACAGGGATTCAGATCGAGAGTCGAGCGCCCTAACCACATAGCCAGGCCAGGCCTCATGGAACATTTTAAACAAAAATAGCAAAAACTACGTATCAGAAGATTTGTTATCCAGTGTCTTGTGTTTGGTTTAAGATTATCTTAGCTAAATAACAAAACCGGATTTTCTGTACATCAGTAATAAGATATGATAAAGACGGATACTCTGCATATCGGTCATAATATGTAAAAAAATCAGATATTCTAAATATCAACCGTAAAGTATATGCTCACACGTTCCAAATGAATATTCATATTTTATAGCACAACACAAACCATTATCTGCCAGTTTGTTCAGGTACAGAGGTTCATATCTACAAGTTCCTTCTATAGCACAATACAAACCATTATCTGCCAGTTTGTTCAGGTACAGAGGTTCATATCTACAAGTTCCTTCGACTACAAAAGCAATAATTACCGGATTATACAAATACAGAGATTCAAATATAGAGGCCTCACCCAGCAGTCTGTTGAATTCACCCAATACCGTTATCTTTCCCTATTTGCCTCACCCAGCAGTCTGTTGAATTCACCCAATACCGTTATCTTTCCCTATTTGTCCATCAAACATAAATATCTTAGTTTGGATTACTTTGAACTTCATGACGAACTTTGAATCCAAGTAATAAAAACAAAGGGTTTTATAAAATATATCATTATATAACCACCAATATGTAGTCTTTCATCATTTTAGTACTGTAGATAGCTCCATCATCTTTAATAAATTCATTGTTGTAGATTACTATAACACAACCACCATCCTCGTGTGTCTGATAAGTCCAGTAATGGATATCAGTTTCATATTACCATACAAAACACGTTACTAAAAACGTTACAACAATACTTCTAATAAAACATCACACCAATTAACAACACTCATAAAACACTAAAGACGTTGCAACAATACTTCTAATAAAACATCACAACAATTAACAACACTCATAAAACACTGAAGACGTTACAACAATACTTCTAATAAAACATCACAACAATTAACAACACTCATAAAACACTGAAGACGTTACAACAATACTTCTAATAAAACATCACAACAATTAACAACACTCATAAAACACTGAAGACGTTACAACAATACTTCTAATAAAACAACAGAACAGTCAAGAACACTCTTTATGAATCATCATACATGTTACAATAGCGCTTGTTATAAAACACTGAAAACGTTACAACAATACTTGTCATAAAATATCACAACAATTAACAACACTCGTTATAAAAGATCACACATGTTACAACTGAACTCTTTATAAAACACTAAAGACCTTACAACTATACTTGTAATAAAACATCAGAACAGATAACAACATTCGTTATAAAACATCATACGTGTTACAACAGCACTGCTTATAAAACACTAAAGACCTTACAACAATACTTGTAATAAAACATCAGAACACATAACAACATTCGTTATATAACATCATACGTGTTACAACAGCACTGCTTATAAACGGCGAAGACGTTACAAGAATACTTCTAATAAAAATCACAACAATTAACAACACGTGTTATATAACACATCATATATGGTACAACAGAACTTATAAAACACTGAAGACGTTACAAGAATACTTATTGTAAAATATTGTAACACTACGACGTTAAGTGTTTGTATAGATAACATTGAACAATGAATGTTTCGTATTGTTTGTTAGGATAAATTTGAATTATGATAAATAAATATTTTAGCTTAGAGCACAGTTCATTAACGCGAAAAGATAACGTTTTTATGATTTAAAATAATTTTGTTAAAACACAATAGTTGTGGTTATTTTGAGAAACTGTTATTCTCTGACAATGTTAAGTTGTTGATTTTATATAACGAAAGTTAATTCTATAAATAAGTCTTTAATTAGTTGTAGATCGCTGTCAGAAGTGTGTAAAAACCATTCTTCATAATTGTTACCTGGAGGCCTTAGACTATTTAATCACGTGATCACTTTACAAAATAACAATTGTATATACATGTGTGTGTGTATAAACGTATTCGCTTTTTTTTATCGCAAGATAACGCCATTAGCATGTGAACACACTCAGAACGTAAAACATAAGTGTAATTGTTTTGTACCTACTATGTTTCAACAACCGTTACATGTAATATTCTATACCTATAGCGAACATTTAACATTACTTCCTTTGTACTATCCAAGAATATACAGAATACAAAATTTATTAACATATAGTCTTCAGTGAACTTTTATAGAAATGTTTTATAACAATTAATATACTGTAGGCCTGTAAAATTGTAAACATTGATATAAACGTTTTGTGTCCATTCTTTTCTCTTGCTGGCATGAAATGGTAATCGTATAAGTTCTTTAGAGGTTTGGGTGAATATGACAGACATGTATCCGGGATCTCCCAGTTTTAAACAAGGAATCTCGGGAAATATCAAGGAATGGTATCTAATAATCTGACCTATATAGACTGTTCACTTCTTTCATAGTGCAGCTATTGTATCAATATTGAATTTATACAAACGGATATAATATTGATACCAAGCCCTCACTGATTTAGATACACGTCGCTTCTCGCGACTTCCATTTCAGCGCCATCTCGTGTACTCAGAAACATCGGTATTTAAATACTACATGTAACACATACTTTCACGCGGATCTTTATGTACGTACATTGGCTCTACACGTGTTCCACTAAAAACAAAAGCTACTGGTATCGAACTATCCACAAAGATAATAAAGATTCTTCAGACAGAATTGTATAATAATTCTCGAGGACAATTTCAACCTACAATTTACAAAATTTCACGCTAGAAACACAAGTGGAGCACAATTCACGTGTCCTTTGGCGTAAGGCTGATTGGCCTCGAGGCTACGGAATGACGGAGAAAAATCTATGTATATCTATAGTTAAACTACAAAGAACAGATATAAATACCAGATACCATTAGGTGGCGTACACTTTATAATAACGTGTTTGATCGAGTTCTGTGAGACACATTTCACTGTTATCCGTGTTTGATGGTGGAGCCTTAATAAACTTATTTGCTTAACAAAGAAAACTCATTTCAGGTATGAAATATAACAAAATAGTAATTTTGAATTATAACATACAAAGATATATTCATATATGACATATTTGATTTTGTATTATAATATGTAAAGATAAATTCAGTTATGGCATATTTATTTTTAGACTATCATATATAAAGATATATTCAGGTATGACATATATGATCGTATATTGTAATATATATAAAGATATATTCAGGTATGACATGTGATCGTATATTGTAATATATATAAAGATATATTCAGGTATGACATATGTGATCGTAGATTGTAATATATATAAAGATATATTCAGGTATGACATATGTGATCGTGTATTGTAATATATATAAAGATATATTCAGGTATGACATGTGACCGTATATTGTAACATATATAAAGATATATTCAGATATGACATATGTGATCGTATATTGTAACATATATAAAGATATATTCAGGAATGACATATGTGATCGTATATTGTAATATATATAAAGATATATTCAGGTATGACATGTGATCGTATATTGTAATATATATAAAGATATATTCAGGTATGACATATGTGATCGTAGATTGTAATATATATATAAAGATATATTCAGGTATGACATGTGATCGTATATTGTAATATATATAAAGATATATTCAGGTATGACATATGTGATCGTAGATTGTAATATATATAAAGATATATTCAGGTATGACATATGTGATCGTGTATTGTAATATATATAAAGATATATTCAGGTATGGCATATGTGATCGTATATTGTAATATATATAAAGATATATTCAGGTATGACATGTGACCGTATATTGTAACATATATAAAGATATATTCAGATATGACATATGTGATCGTATATTGTAATATATATAAAGATATATTCAGGTATGACATATGTGATCGTAGATTGTAATATATATATAAAGATATATTCAGGTATGACATGTGACCGTATATTGTAACATATATAAAGATATATTCAGGTATGACATGTGATCGTATATTGTAATATATATAAAGATATATTCAGGTATGACATATGTGATCGTAGATTGTAATATATATATAAAGATATATTCAGGTATGACATGTGATCGTATATTGTAATATATATAAAGATATATTCAGGTATGACATATGTGATCGTAGATTGTAATATATATAAAGATATATTCAGGTATGACATATGTGATCGTGTATTGTAATATATATAAAGATATATTCAGGTATGGCATATGTGATCGTATATTGTAATATATATAAAGATATATTCAGGTATGACATGTGACCGTATATTGTAACATATATAAAGATATATTCAGATATGACATATGTGATCGTATATTGTAACATATATAAAGATATATTCAGGAATGACATATGTGATCGTATATTGTAATATATATAAAGATATATTCAGGTATGACATGTGATCGTATATTGTAATATATATAAAGATATATTCAGGTATGACATATGTGATCGTAGATTGTAATATATATATAAAGATATATTCAGGTATGACATATGTGATCGTGTATTGTAATATATATAAAGATATATTCAGGTATGACATATGTGATCATGTATTGTAATATATATAAAGATATATTCAGGTATGACATATGTGATCGTATATTGTAATATATATAAAGATATATTGAGGTATGACATATGTGATCGTATATTGTAATATTATATATTGTACATTGTAACATATATAAAGATATATTCAGGTATGACACATTATTTTTTAATTATCATAATATTAACTCATGTTTACAATATATTTATGTAGAAATATATAATTATTACAGGGTTTTATAAGTTTATAATTAATAAGAATTTTAAAAAGTATGTTTTAATTTTTTTCTCAGAACTTTACAACCAATTCAAACCTTTCAATTACTTATTTAATATAAAAATAAAATATTTAGATTTATAATAAGCACATAAAGGACACGTGTAATGGATCATATTTTTATAGATGTATTTATTTAGAATTCTCCAAACAAGGCAAATATATATATCTATAGTAAAATAAGTATCTAGTTTTCCCTTCATCTGTGTTCTAGTAAAATCTGCGGTTCGATTACTACTTTATTTTCATGATAAGCTGTTATGTCACTAAGTTGTTGTCATGGTAAGCTGTTATGTCACAAAGCTGTTGTGATGGTGAGCTGTTATGTCACAAAGCTGTTGTGATGGTGAGCTGTTATGTCACTAAGCTGTTGTCATGGTAAGCTGTTATGTCACTAAGCTGTTGTCATGGTAAGCTGTTATGTCACAAAGCTGTTGTGATGGTGAGCTGTTATGTCACTAAGCTGTTGTGATGATAAGCTGTTATGTCACTAAGTTGTTGTCATGGTAAGCTGTTCTGTCACTAAGTTGTTGTCATGATAAGCTGTTATGTCACTAAGTTGTTGTCATGGTAAGCTGTTCTATCACTAAGTTGTTGTCATGGTAAGCTGTTATGTCACTAAGTTGTTGTCATGGTAAGCTGTTATGTCACTAAGTTGTTGTCATGGTAAGCTGTTATGTCACTAAGTTGTTGTCATGGTAAGCTGTTTCTATCACTAAGCTGTTGTCATGGTAAGCTGTTATGTCACTAAGTTGTTGTCATGGTAAGCTGTTCTATCACTAAGCTGTTATGTCACTAAGTTGTTGTCATGGTAAGCTGTTCTATCACTAAGCTGTTGTCATGGTAAGCTGTTATGTCACTAAGTTGTTGTCATGGTAAGCTGTTCTATCACTAAGCTGTTGTGATGGTGAGCTGTTATGTCACTAAGTTGTTGTCATGGTAAGCTGTTCTATCACTAAGTTGTTGTCATGGTAAGCTGTTATGTCACTAAGTTGTTGTCATGGTAAGCTGTTCTGTCACTAAGTTGTTGTCATGATAAGCTGTTATGTCACTAAGTTGTTGTCATGGTAAGCTGTTCTATCACTAAGCTGTTGTCATGGTAAGCTGTTCTGTCACTAAGCTGTTGTGATGATAAGCTGTTATGTCACTAAGTTGTTGTGATGGTAAGCTGTTCTATCACTAAGCTGTTGTCATGGTAAGCTGTTCTATCACTATGCTGTTGTCATGGTAAGCTGTTCTATCACTAAGCTGTTGTCATGGTAAGCTGTTCTGTCACTAAGCTGTTGTGATGATAAGCTGTTATGTCACTAAGTTGTTGTCATGGTAAGCTGTTCTATCACTAAGTTGTTGTCATGGTAAGCTGTTATGTCACTAAGTTGTTGTCATGGTAAGCTGTTCTGTCACTAAGTTGTTGTCATGATAAGCTGTTATGTCACTAAGTTGTTGTCATGGTAAGCTGTTCTATCACTAAGCTGTTGTCATGGTAAGCTGTTCTGTCACTAAGCTGTTGTGATGATAAGCTGTTATGTCACTAAGTTATTGTCATGATAAGCTGTTCTGTCACTAAGTTGTTGTCATGATAAGCTGTTATGTCACTAAGTTGTTGTCATGGTAAGCTGTTCTATCACTAAGTTGTTGTCATGGTAAGCTGTTATGTCACTAAGTTGTTGTCATGGTAAGCTGTTATGTCACTAAGTTGTTGTCATGGTAAGCTGTTATGTCACTAAGTTGTTGTCATGGTAAGCTGTTCTATCACTAAGCTGTTGTCATGGTAAGCTGTTATGTCACTAAGTTGTTGTCATGGTAAGCTGTTCTATCACTAAGCTGTTGTGATGGTGAGCTGTTATGTCACTAAGCTGTTGTCATGGTAAGCTGTTATGTCACAAAGCTGTTGTGATGGTGAGCTGTTATGTCACTAAGCTGTTGTCATGGTAAGCTGTTATGTCACTAAGTTGTTGTCATGGTAAGCTGTTATGTCACTAAGCTGTTTTCATGGTAAGCTGTTATGTCACTAAGCTGTTTTCATGGTAAGCTGTTCTGTCACTAAATTGTTGTCATGGTTAGATGTTATGTCACTAAGTTGTTGTCATGGTAAGCTGTTCTATCACTAAGCTTTTGTCATGGTAAACTGTTCTGTCACTAAGCTGTTGTCATGGTTAGATGTTCTGTCACTAAATTGTTGTCAATGTAACCTGTTTTGTCACTAAGTTTTTGTCGTGGTAAGACGTTCTGTCTCTAAATTAACATCACATAATTTTTAGGGACAACAAGAGACCTAAGCCAAACTAAAAAATAGTAAAGTCAATCCTTGTCATTCATACACCTATAAAGCTTTCTTTTGAACACACTCAAATGTACTTCCTCCACAATATATGAAGGAAACCCATTCCATAAGTTAAACACCCTATTTGAAACATAGAAAATTGTCTTAGTTGACACTACCATGTCTAAATCTATATTTGTGTCCCCTAGTTTCGCGGTTAAATATGCGGATGAACCAACATTACCAATTACAACCTTAAAACCTTTATTCATATCTCCTCAACATTACCAATTACAACATTAAAACCTTTAGTCATATCTCCTCAACATTACCAATTACAACCTTAAAACCTTTAGTCATATCTCCTCAACATTACCAATTACAACATTAAAACCTTTAGTCATATCTCCTCAACATTACCAATTACAACCTTAAAACCTTTACTCATATCTCCTCAACATTACCAATTACAACCTTAAAACCTTTAGTCATATCTCCTCAACATTACCAATTACAACCTTAAAACCTTTAGTCATATCTCCTCAACATTACCAACTACAACCTTAAAACCTTTAGTCATATCTCCTCAACATTACCAATTACAACCTTAAAACCTTTAGTCATATCTCCTCAACATTACCAATTACAACCTTAAAACCTTTATTCATATCTCCTCAACATTACCAATTACAACATTAAAACCTTTAGTCATATCTCCTCAACATTACCAATTACAACCTTAAAACCTTTAGTCATATCTCCTCAACATTACCAATTACAACATTAAAACCTTTAGTCATATCTCCTCAACATTACCAATTACAACCTTAAAACCTTTAGTCATATCTCCTCAACATTACCAATTACAACCTTAAAACCTTTAGTCATATCTCCTCAACATTACCAATTACAACCTTAAAACCTTTAGTCATATCTCCTCAACATTACCAATTACAACCTTAAAACCTTCAGTCATATCTCCTCAACATTACCAATTACAACCTTAAAACCTTTAGTCATATCTCCTCAACATTACCAATTACAACCTTAAAACCTTTAGTCATATCTCCTCAACATTACCAATTACAACCTTAAAACCTTTAGTCGTATCTCCTCAACATTACCAATTACAACCTTAAAACCTTTAGTCGTATCTCCTCAACATTACCAATTACAACCTTAAAACCTTTAGTCGTATCTCCTCAACATTACCAATTACAACCTTAAAACCTTTAGTCGTATTTCCTCAACATTACCAATTACAACCTTAAAACCTTTAGTCGTATCTCCTCAACATTACCAATTACAACCTTAAAACCTTTAGTCGTATCTCCTCAACATTACCAATTACAACCTTAAAACCTTTAGTCGTATCTCCTCAACATTACCAATTACAACCTTAAAACCTTTAGTCATATCTCCTCAAACTCTTATTTTTAAAGAAAACAATTTTCAGGATCTTAACATGACATCCCTCCATCCCAGAAATATCCTCTGAACTCTTTCTAACAGTCTGTCCTGTAGATATCACCTAAAGTATTATTTGACCTAACATTAACAGCAGCATACAAGTTCATGAACTATGACATGAAAATCCCTTTCCTTCATAACACTGTTAAGGTTATTCCCATAAAAATTATACTTATAATTCAAACTATGATAACCCACATGTATTACCTTACATTTAATATAATTAAAATCCATCAACCATATATTTTTCCAACTCACTAAATGATCTAAATCCTTTTGTAAATCAGCAACATCCTCTTCACAACTAGCCACAACAAAGACCTTAATGTCATCTGTAAATTTAAATAATTTATTGACCATTCATCTATCATTGGTGTAAATCAAAATGAGCAAAAGTTCTAAGACTGATCCAGTTTGACTGAACTCCATATGTAACAACCATCTGCTTTCTTCCCTCCAGCCACTCTTCTATCCAGTTACTTAACTTATCTCTCACACCTACAGAAGTAAGTTTCTTTAGAAGTCTTTTATTTGGTACCTTGTCAAATGTTTTCCGACAATCCAGACACACCACATATATACCCTTAACCTAATCTACATATGCACTAACATTCTCAAATCATGTAAAAAAGATTTGTAACGCTAGATTTTCCCTTAGTGAAACCATATTGGCTATTTAATAAAATTCTAAATTTTGTAAAACGACTTTGCAACGTATCTTTTATCAGACTTTTCAAATCTTTTCCCACAACTGATGTAAAACTAATAGGCCTCTAATTACTAAAACAACTTCTATTACGTTCTTTGAAGTAGGAACGACATTAGCTATTTTCCAATCTGTTGCTACTTGTCCACTACTCAAGGACTTACAAAAAATTGTGGCAATATCCAATCCTTGACCTCCTTTGGGAAACATAATCTGTACTAGAAGACTTATTGTTCTTTAAACAGTTTTATTTCAAGAAGCTCAGAACTTATGCAGTTCTCTTGTTCATGTTTGTTTTCAACTAACAGTTTGTCAAGATGAGGAATACTGCTTAAGTCTTCATTAGTAAAAACTGAAGAAAAACAGAACTTAACAACAACTCAGCCACTTTATAATAATCAGATACAAGCCGTCATCACTAAAGGATCCTCTCGTTTTATATTGTAATGATAAACTGTTCTGTCATTACGTATTCTCAAGACGGTTATTATGGGTATTAAAACTTTAAGTAAAATAAAATAGAGAACAACGTTTCGATCTTCTTAGATCATCTTCAGATTAATCTGAGGGTTAACCTTTCGTTAACCTGAAGATGACCTAAAAAGGTCAAAACGTTGTTCTGTATTTTATTTTACTTAAAGTTTCAATACCCATAATAACTGTCTTGAGAATATATTTTTACTTCTAGTGATTTTCTTGTAATAATATTCTGTAACAACTTTACTGTCATGGTAAGCTGTTTTTACACTATTTTATTATCACGATAAGATGTTCTGTTACTACTTTACTGTCATGGTAAGCTGTTTTTACACTATTTTATTGTCACGATAAGATGTTCTGTTACTACTTTACTGTCATGGTAAGCTGTTTATACACTATTTTATTGTCACGATAAGATGTTCTGTTACTACTTTACTGTCATGGTAAGCTGTTTTTACACTATTTTATTGTCACGATAAGATGTTCTGTTACTACTTTACTGTCATGGTAAGCTGTTTTTACACCATTTTATTGTCACGATAACATGTTCTGTTACTACTTTACTGTCATGGTAAGCTGTTTATACACTATTTTATTGTCACGATAACATGTTCTGTTACTACTTTACTGTCATGGTAAGCTGTTTTTACACCATTTTATTGTCACGATAAGATGTTCTGTTACTACTTTACTGTCATGGTAAGCTGTTTATACACTATTTTATTGTCACGATAAGATGTTCTGTTACTACTTTACTGTCATGGTAAGCTGTTTTTACACCATTTTATTGTCATGATAAGATGTTCTGTTACTACTTTATCGTCATGGTAAGATGTTTTGTTACTACTTTTTGTTTCATGGTAAGATATTCTGTTTCTACTATCATGAAAATATGTTCTATCACTACTTTACTGTCATAGTAAGATGTTCTGTTACTACATTATCGTCATGGTAAAGTGTTTTATTACTACTTTTTGCTTCATGGTAATGTGTTCTGTCATTACTTTACTGTCATGATAAGATGTTCTGTTACTACTTTACTGTTATGGTAAGCTGTATTTACACCATTTTATTGTCATGATAAGATGTTCTGTTACTACTTTATCGTCAGAGTAAGATGTTTTGTCAAACTTTTTGTTTCATGGTAAGATGTTCTGTCACTACTTTACTGTCATGAAAATATGTTATATCACTACTTTATTGCCATAGTAAGATGTTCTGTTACTACATTATTGCCATGGTAAAGTGTTCTGTTACTACTTTTTGTTTCATGGTAAGGTATTCTGTCATTACTTTACTGTCATGATTAGAAGTTCTGTCACTACTTTATTGTCATGTTTTATTACTACTTTATTGTCATGGTAAGATGTTCTGTCACTACTTTATTATCATAGTAAGATGTTCTATCACTACTCTACTGTCATGTTGAGATGTCCTTTCAATATCTTACTATTATGGTAAAATGCTATGTCACTACTTTGCTGTCATGGTAAGATGTTCTGTCACTATGTTCTTGTGATGCTAAGATGTTCTGTCACTAAGGTCTTGTCATGGAAAGACGTTCTGTCACAACTTTATTGTCATAGTAAGAAGTTCTGTCACACTTTGTTGTTAAAGTATATGTTCTATGTATCTAGCTTTTAGTATTAGAAGATAACCAAAGCTTTCCGGCTTATCTTATAGTGTAAAAGTCTGTTATTCATTTATAACACTTTGTGCTATCGGTTTTTGTAAAACCCAGGTTTTACACATTAGTTTTTGGATGAGAAAGTGGTCATTATATTTCCTTTATATCGCTGTAAGAAACAGTTGATTGTATGTAAACATTCAACTTTGTTAACGGTGTTTCTTGTAACCATCTATTAGAGTTTGTTTACAATGGTTTATCCTTTATTTCTTACCTGTTGAAATACTTGAATACTGGATAATTACCGAATCAAATACAGGCAACACTGAGGTAGTGAAAACACACTGCATGAGTACAAATAGTTTTGATTTCTTCCAGAATTTTCTAACAGCTAAAGTATAGCTTGAAAGTTGTGAAATGAGTTCGTGAAATAGAAAACAATAAGAACTTATTCTGAAATTGACAAGGATTGTGAAACGTAAATGAACCATTTCCTCCTAACAGTGTCGTGTCATGTTTACTAAAAGGTTTATTAGTTACTAACAATGAGGTGCTATATAAAAGAGAGGCTATTGTTAGAACGTGACGCACGAAATTAATAAATCTATAACCTTTCTAACTTACATACCTGTAGATATTTATCAACATGATTACTAGACTCAAATAGATTTATCAACATGAAAATAGATTAATATATTTCTACATTTTTATCATTGACTTTCTGTAAATATTCATTTCATTTTGCAAAATAAATTCATTAAATTATACTAATCAGGAAGTTATAATTCTTATAAGTTGATACCAGAAATCTGAAGTCTGAGACCCATTCAGATTATTTAGTTGTATAATTACAGAATGCGAATATAAAGACATTCCACAAGAAACAGTTGTTATATAAAGAGAGAGTGTAAAGGTCCATCAGATAACACAGTTGTTATATAAAACAGATGAGTGTAAAGGTCCATCAGATAACATAATTGTTATATAACACAGATGGGTGTAAAGGTCCATCAGATAACAAAGTTGTTATATAAAACAGATGAGTGTAAAGGTCCATCAGATAACATAGTTGTTATATAACACAGATGGGTGTAAAGATCCATCAGATAACATAGTTGTTATATAAAACAGATGGGTGTAAAGGTCCATCAGATAACACAGTTGTTATATAAAACAGATGAGTGTAAGGGTCCATCAGATAACATAGTTGTTATATAACACAGATGGGTGTAAAGGTCCATCAGATAACATAGTTGTTATATAAAACAGATGAAGTGTAAAGGTCCATCAGATAACATAGTTGTTATATAAAACAGATGAGTGTAAAGGTCCATCAGATAACATAGTTGTTATATAAAACAGATGAGTGTAAAGGTCCATCAGATAACATAGTTGTTATATAAAACAGATGAGTGTAAAGGTCCATCAGATAACATAGTTGTTATATAAAACAGATGAGTGTAAAGGTCCATCAGATAACATAGTTGTTATATAAAACAGATGAGTGTAAAGGTCCATCAGATAACATAGTTGTTATATAAAACAGATGAGTGTAAAGGTCCATCAGATAACATAGTTGTTATATAAAACAGATGAGTGTAAAGGTCCATCAGATAACATAGTTGTTATATAAAACAGATGAGTGTAAAGGTCCATCAGATAACATAGTTGTTATATAAAACAGATGAGTGTAAAGGTCCATCAGATAACATAGTTGTTATATAAAACAGATGGGTGTAAAGGTCCATCAGATAACATAGTTGTTATATAAAACAGATGAGTGTAAAGGTCCATCAGATAACATAGTTGTTATATAAAACAGATGAGTGTAAAGGTCCATCAGATAACATAGTTGTTATATAAAACAGATGGGTGTAAAGGTCCATCAGATAACATAGTTGTTATATAAAACAGATGAGTGTAAAGGTCCATCAGATAACATAGTTGTTATATAAAACAGATGAGTGTAAAGGTCCATCAGATAACATAGTTGTTATATAAAACAGATGAGTGTAAAGGTCCATCAGATAACATAGTTGTTATATAAAACAGATGGGTGTAAAGGTCCATCAGATAACATAGTTGTTATATAAAACAGATGGGTGTAAAGGTCCATCAGATAACATAGTTGTTATATAACACAGATGGGTGTAAAGGTCCATCAGATAACATAGTTGTTATATAAAACAGATGAGTGTAAAGGTCCATCAGATAACATAGTTGTTATATAAAACAGATGAGTGTAAAGGTCCATCAGATAACATAGTTGTTATATAAAACAGATGGGTGTAAAGGTCCATCAGATAACATAGTTGTTATATAAAACAGATGGGTGTAAAGGTCCATCAGATAACATAGTTGTTATATAAAACAGATGAGTGTAAAGGTCCATCAGATAACATAGTTGTTATATAAAACAGATGAGTGTAAAGGTCCATCAGATAACATAGTTGTTATATAAAACAGATGAGTGTAAAGGTCCATCAGATAACATAGTTGTTATATAAAACAGATGAGTGTAAAGGTCCATCAGATAACATAGTTGTTATATAAAACAGATGAGTGTAAAGGTCCATCAGATAACATAGTTGTTATATAAAACAGATGGGTGTAAAGTTCCATCAGATAATATAGTTGTTATATAAAACAGATGAGTGTAAAGGTTCATCAGATAACATAGTTGTTATATAACACATATGAATGTAAAGGTCCATCAGATAACATAGTTGTTATATAAAACAGATGAGTGTAAAGGTCCATCAGATAACACAGTTGTTATATAAAACAGATGAGTGTAAAGGTCCATCAGATAACATAGTTGTTATATAACACATATGAATGTAAAGGTCCATCAGATAACATAGTTGTTATATAAAACAGATGAGTGTAAAGGTCCATCAGATAACACAGATGAGTGTAAAGGTCCATCAGATAACATAGTTGTTATATAAAACAGATGGGTGTAAAGGTCCATCAGATAACATAGTTGTTATATAAAACAGATGAGTGTAAAGGTCCATCAGATAACATAATTGTTCTTATAAAACAGATGAGTGTAAAGGTCCATCAGATAACATAGTTGTTATATAAAACAGATGGGTGTAAAGGTCCATCAGATAACATAGTTGTTATATAAAACAGATGAGTGTAAAGGTCCATCAGATAACATAGTTGTTATATAAAACAGATGGGTGTAAAGGTCCATCAGATAACATAGTTGTTATATAAAACAGATGGGTGTAAAGGTCCATCAGATAACATAGTTGTTATATAAAACAGATGAGTGTAAAGGTCCATCAGATAACATAGTTGTTATATAAAACAGATGAGTGTAAAGGTCCATCAGATAACATAGTTGTTATATAAAACAGATGAGTGTAAAGGTCCATCAGATAACATAGTTGTTATATAAAACAGATGAGTGTAAAGGTCCATCAGATAACATAGTTGTTATATAAAACAGATGAGTGTAAAGGTCCATCAGATAACATAGTTGTTATATAAAACAGATGGGTGTAAAGGTCCATCAGATAACATAGTTGTTATATAAAACAGATGAGTGTAAAGGTCCATCAGATAACATAGTTGTTATATAAAACAGATGAGTGTAAAGGTCCATCAGATAACATAGTTGTTATATAAAACAGATGAGTGTAAAGGTCCATCAGATAACATAGTTGTTATATAAAACAGATGGGTGTAAAGGTCCATCAGATAACATAGTTGTTATATAAAACAGATGAGTGTAAAGGTCCATCAGATAACATAGTTGTTATATAAAACAGATGAGTGTAAAGGTCCATCAGATAACATAGTTGTTATATAAAACAGATGAGTGTAAAGGTCCATCAGATAACATAGTTGTTATATAAAACAGATGAGTGTAAAGGTCCATCAGATAACATAGTTGTTATATAAAACAGATGGGTGTAAAGGTCCATCAGATAACATAGTTGTTATATAAAACAGATGGGTGTAAAGGTCCATCAGATAACATAGTTGTTATATAAAACAGATGAGTGTAAAGGTCCATCAGATAACATAGTTGTTATATAAAACAGATGAGTGTAAAGGTCCATCAGATAACATAGTTGTTATATAAAACAGATGGGTGTAAAGGTCCATCAGATAACATAGTTGTTATATAAAACAGATGAGTGTAAAGGTCCATCAGATAACATAGTTGTTATATAAAACAGATGAGTGTAAAGGTCCATCAGATAACATAGTTGTTATATAAAACAGATGAGTGTAAAGGTCCATCAGATAACATAGTTGTTATATAAAACAGATGGGTGTAAAGGTCCATCAGATAACATAGTTGTTATATAAAACAGATGAGTGTAAAGGTCCATCAGATAACATAGTTGTTATATAAAACAGATGAGTGTAAAGGTCCATCAGATAACATAGTTGTTATATAAAACAGATGAGTGTAAAGGTCCATCAGATAACATAGTTGTTATATAAAACAGATGGGTGTAAAGGTCCATCAGATAACATAGTTGTTATATAAAACAGATGAGTGTAAAGGTCCATCAGATAACATAGTTGTTATATAAAACAGATGAGTGTAAAGGTCCATCAGATAACATAGTTGTTATATAAAACAGATGAGTGTAAAGGTCCATCAGATAACATAGTTGTTATATAAAACAGATGAGTGTAAAGGTCCATCAGATAACATAGTTGTTATATAAAACAGATGAGTGTAAAGGTCCATCAGATAACATAGTTGTTATATAAAACAGATGAGTGTAAAGGTCCATCAGATAACATAGTTGTTATATAAAACAGATGAGTGTAAAGGTCCATCAGATAACATAGTTGTTATATAAAACAGATGAGTGTAAAGGTCCATCAGATAACATAGTTGTTATATAAAACAGATGAATGTAAAGGTCCATCAGATAACATAGTTGTTATATAAAACAGATGAGTGTAAAGGTCCATCAGATAACATAGTTGTTATATAAAACAGATGAGTGTAAAGGTCCATCAGATAACATAGTTGTTATATAAAACAGATGAGTGTAAAGGTCCATCAGATAACATAGTTGTTATATAAAACAGATGAGTGTAAAGGTCCATCAGATAACATAGTTGTTATATAAAACAGATGAGTGTAAAGGTCCATCAGATAACATAGTTGTTATATAAAACAGATGAGTGTAAAGGTCCATCAGATAACATAGTTGTTATATAAAACAGATGAGTGTAAAGGTCCATCAGATAACATAGTTGTTATATAAAACAGATGAGTGTAAAGGTCCATCAGATAACATAGTTGTTATATAAAACAGATGAGTGTAAAGGTCCATCAGATAACATAGTTGTTATATAAAACAGATGAGTGTAAAGGTCCATCAGATAACATAGTTGTTATATAAAACAGATGGGTGTAAAGGTCCATCAGATAACATAGTTGTTATATAAAACAGATGAGTGTAAAGGTCCATCAGATAACATAGTTGTTATATAAAACAGATGGGTGTAAAGGTCCATCAGATAACATAGTTGTTATATAAAACAGATGAGTGTAAAGGTCCATCAGATAACATAGTTGTTATATAAAACAGATGAGTGTAAAGGTCCATCAGATAACATAGTTGTTATATAAAACAGATGAGTGTAAAGGTCCATCAGATAACATAGTTGTTATATAAAACAGATGAGTGTAAAGGTCCATCAGATAACATAGTTGTTATATAAAACAGATGAGTGTAAAGGTCCATCAGATAACATAGTTGTTATATAAAACAGATGAGTGTAAAGGTCCATCAGATAACATAGTTGTTATATAAAACAGATGAGTGTAAAGGTCCATCAGATAACATAGTTGTTATATAAAACAGATGAGTGTAAAGGTCCATCAGATAACATAGTTGTTATATAAAACAGATGAGTGTAAAGGTCCATCAGATAACATAGTTGTTATATAAAACAGATGAGTGTAAAGGTCCATCAGATAACATAGTTGTTATATAAAACAGATGAGTGTAAAGGTCCATCAGATAACATAGTTGTTATATAAAACAGATGAGTGTAAAGGTCCATCAGATAACATAGTTGTTATATAAAACAGATGAGTGTAAAGGTCCATCAGATAACATAGTTGTTATATAAAACAGATGAGTGTAAAGGTCCATCAGATAACATAGTTGTTATATAAAACAGATGAGTGTAAAGGTCCATCAGATAACATAGTTGTTATATAAAACAGATGAGTGTAAAGGTCCATCAGATAACATAGTTGTTATATAAAACAGATGGGTGTAAAGGTCCATCAGATAACATAGTTGTTATATAAAACAGATGAGTGTAAAGGTCCATCAGATAACATAGTTGTTATATAAAACAGATGAGTGTAAAGGTCCATCAGATAACATAGTTGTTATATAAAACAGATGAGTGTAAAGGTCCATCAGATAACATAGTTGTTATATAAAACAGATGAGTGTAAAGGTCCATCAGATAACATAGTTGTTATATAAAACAGATGAGTGTAAAGGTCCATCAGATAACATAGTTGTTATATAAAACAGATGAGTGTAAAGGTCCATCAGATAACATAGTTGTTATATAAAACAGATGAGTGTAAAGGTCCATCAGATAACATAGTTGTTATATAAAACAGATGAGTGTAAAGGTCCATCAGATAACATAGTTGTTATATAAAACAGATGAGTGTAAAGGTCCATCAGATAACATAGTTGTTATATAAAACAGATGAGTGTAAAGGTCCATCAGATAACATAGTTGTTATATAAAACAGATGAGTGTAAAGGTCCATCAGATAACATAGTTGTTATATAAAACAGATGAGTGTAAAGGTCCATCAGATAACATAGTTGTTATATAAAACAGATGAGTGTAAAGGTCCATCAGATAACATAGTTGTTATATAAAACAGATGAGTGTAAAGGTCCATCAGATAACATAGTTGTTATATAAAACAGATGAGTGTAAAGGTCCATCAGATAACATAGTTGTTATATAAAACAGATGAGTGTAAAGGTCCATCAGATAACATAGTTGTTATATAAAACAGATGGGTGTAAAGGTCCATCAGATAACATAGTTGTTATATAAAACAGATGAGTGTAAAGGTCCATCAGATAACATAGTTGTTATATAAAACAGATGAGTGTAAAGGTCCATCAGATAACATAGTTGTTATATAAAACAGATGAGTGTAAAGGTCCATCAGATAACATAGTTGTTATATAAAACAGATGGGTGTAAAGGTCCATCAGATAACATAGTTGTTATATAAAACAGATGAGTGTAAAGGTCCATCAGATAACATAGTTGTTATATAAAACAGATGAGTGTAAAGGTCCATCAGATAACATAGTTGTTATATAAAACAGATGAGTGTAAAGGTCCATCAGATAACATAGTTGTTATATAAAACAGATGAGTGTAAAGGTCCATCAGATAACATAGTTGTTATATAAAACAGATGGGTGTAAAGGTCCATCAGATAACATAGTTGTTATATAAAACAGATGAGTGTAAAGGTCCATCAGATAACATAGTTGTTATATAAAACAGATGGGTGTAAAGGTCCATCAGATAACATAGTTGTTATATAAAACAGATGAGTGTAAAGGTCCATCAGATAACATAGTTGTTATATAAAACAGATGGGTGTAAAGGTCCATCAGATAACATAGTTGTTATATAAAACAGATGAGTGTAAAGGTCCATCAGATAACATAGTTGTTATATAAAACAGATGAGTGTAAAGGTCCATCAGATAACATAGTTGTTATATAAAACAGATGAGTGTAAAGGTCCATCAGATAACATAGTTGTTATATAAAACAGATGAGTGTAAAGGTCCATCAGATAACATAGTTGTTATATAAAACAGATGAGTGTAAAGGTCCATCAGATAACATAGTTGTTATATAAAACAGATGAGTGTAAAGGTCCATCAGATAACATAGTTGTTATATAAAACAGATGAGTGTAAAGGTCCATCAGATAACATAGTTGTTATATAAAACAGATGAGTGTAAAGGTCCATCAGATAACATAGTTGTTATATAAAACAGATGAGTGTAAGGGTCCATCAGATAACATAGTTGTTATATAAAACAGATGAGTGTAAAGGTCCATCAGATAACATAGTTGTTATATAAAACAGATGAGTGTAAAGGTCCATCAGATAACATAGTTGTTATATAAAACAGATGAGTGTAAAGGTCCATCAGATAACATAGTTGTTATATAAAACAGATGAGTGTAAAGGTCCATCAGATAACATAGTTGTTATATAAAACAGATGAATGTAAGGGTCCATCAGAAAACATAGTTGTTATATAAAACAGATGAGTGTAAAGGTCCATCAGATTACACAGTTGTTATATTAAACAGATGAGTGTAAAGGTTCATCAGATAACATAGTTGTTATATAACACATATGAATGTAAAGGTCCATCAGATAACATAGTTGTTATATAAAACAGATGAGTGTAAAGGTCCATCAGATAACACAGTTGTTATATTAAACAGATGAGTGTAAGGGTCCATCAGATAACACAGTTGTTATATAACACAGATGAATGTAAAGGTCCATCAGATAACATAGTTGTTATATAAAACAGATGGGTGTAAAGGTCCATCAGATAACACAGATGGGTGTAAAGGTCCATCAGATAACATAGTTGTTATATAAAACAGATGGGTGTAAAGGTCCATCAGATAACATAGTTGTTATATAAAACAGATGAGTGTAAACGTCCATCAGATAACACAGATGAGTGTAAGGGTCCATCAGATAACACAGTTGTTATATAAAACAGATGAATGTAAAGGTCCATCAGATAACATAGTTGTTATATAAAACAGATGAGTGTAAAGGTCCATCAGATAACACAGTTGTTATATAAAACAGATGAGTGTAAAGGTCCATCAGATAACATAGTTGTTATATAAAACAGATGAGTGTAAAGGTCCATCAGATAACATAGTTGTTATATAAAACAGATGAGTGTAAAGGTCCATCAGATAACATAGTTGTTATATAAAACAGATGAGTGTAAAGGTCCATCAGATAACATAGTTGTTATATAAAACAGATGGGTGTAAAGGTCCATCAGATAACATAGTTGTTATATAAAACAGATGAGTGTAAAGGTCCATCAGATAACATAGTTGTTATATAAAACAGATGAGTGTAAAGGTCCATCAGATAACATAGTTGTTATATAAAACAGATGGGTGTAAAGGTCCATCAGATAACATAGTTGTTATATAAAACAGATGAGTGTAAAGGTCCATCAGATAACATAGTTGTTATATAAAACAGATGAGTGTAAAGGTCCATCAGATAACATAGTTGTTATATAAAACAGATGAGTGTAAGGGTCCATCAGATAACATAGTTGTTATATAAAACAGATGAGTGTAAAGGTCCATCAGATAACATAGTTGTTATATAAAACAGATGAGTGTAAAGGTCCATCAGATAACATAGTTGTTATATAAAACAGATGAGTGTAAAGGTCCATCAGATAACATAGTTGTTATATAAAACAGATGAGTGTAAAGGTCCATCAGATAACATAGTTGTTATATAAAACAGATGAGTGTAAAGGTCCATCAGATAACATAGTTGTTATATAAAACAGATGAGTGTAAAGGTCCATCAGATAACATAGTTGTTATATAAAACAGATGAGTGTAAAGGTCCATCAGATAACATAGTTGTTATATAAAACAGATGAGTGTAAAGGTCCATCAGATAACATAGTTGTTATATAAAACAGATGAGTGTAAAGGTCCATCAGATAACATAGTTGTTATATAAAACAGATGAGTGTAAAGGTCCATCAGATAACATAGTTGTTATATAAAACAGATGAGTGTAAAGGTCCATCAGATAACATAGTTGTTATATAAAACAGATGAGTGTAAAGGTCCATCAGATAACATAGTTGTTATATAAAACAGATGAGTGTAAAGGTCCATCAGATAACATAGTTGTTATATAAAACAGATGAGTGTAAAGGTCCATCAGATAACATAGTTGTTATATAAAACAGATGAGTGTAAAGGTCCATCAGATAACATAGTTGTTATATAAAACAGATGAGTGTAAAGGTCCATCAGATAACATAGTTGTTATATAAAACAGATGAGTGTAAAGGTCCATCAGATAACATAGTTGTTATATAAAACAGATGAGTGTAAAGGTCCATCAGATAACATAGTTGTTATATAAAACAGATGAGTGTAAAGGTCCATCAGATAACATAGTTGTTATATAAAACAGATGAGTGTAAAGGTCCATCAGATAACATAGTTGTTATATAAAACAGATGAGTGTAAAGGTCCATCAGATAACATAGTTGTTATATAAAACAGATGAGTGTAAAGGTCCATCAGATAACATAGTTGTTATATAAAACAGATGAGTGTAAAGGTCCATCAGATAACATAGTTGTTATATAAAACAGATGAGTGTAAAGGTCCATCAGATAACATAGTTGTTATATAAAACAGATGGGTGTAAAGGTCCATCAGATAACATAGTTGTTACATAAAACAGATGAGTGTAAAGGTCCATCAGATAACATAGTTGTTATATAAAACAGATGAGTGTAAAGGTCCATCAGATAACATAGTTGTTATATAAAACAGATGAGTGTAAAGGTCCATCAGATAACATAGTTGTTATATAAAACAGATGAGTGTAAAGGTCCATCAGATAACATAGTTGTTATATAAAACAGATGAGTGTAAAGGTCCATCAGATAACATAGTTGTTATATAAAACAGATGAGTGTAAAGGTCCATCAGATAACATAGTTGTTATATAAAACAGATGAGTGTAAAGGTCCATCAGATAACATAGTTGTTATATAAAACAGATGAGTGTAAAGGTCCATCAGATAACATAGTTGTTATATAAAACAGATGAGTGTAAAGGTCCATCAGATAACATAGTTGTTATATAAAACAGATGAGTGTAAAGGTCCATCAGATAACATAGTTGTTATATAAAACAGATGGGTGTAAAGGTCCATCAGATAACATAGTTGTTATATAAAACAGATGAGTGTAAACGTACATCAGATAACACAGATGAGTGTAAGGGTCCATCAGATAACACAGTTGTTATATAAAACAGATGAGTGTAAAGGTCCATCAGATAACATAGTTGTTATATAAAACAGATGAGTGTAAAGGTCCATCAGATAACATAGTTGTTATATAAAACAGATGAGTGTAAAGGTCCATCAGATAACATAGTTGTTATATAAAACAGATGAGTGTAAAGTCCATCAGATAATAAAACAGATGAGTGTAAAGGTCCATCAGATAACACAGTTGTTATATAAAACAGATGGGTGTAAAGGTCCATCAGATAACATAGTTGTTATATAAAACAGATGAGTGTAAGGGTCCATCAGATAACACAGTTGTTACATAAAACAGATGAATGTAAAGGTCCATCAGATAACATAGTTGTTATATAAAACAGATGAGTGTAAAGGTCCATCAGATAACATAGTTGTTATATAAAACAGATGAGTGTAAAGGTCCATCAGATAACATAGTTGTTATATAAAACAGATGAGTGTAAAGGTCCATCAGATAACATAGTTGTTATATAAAACAGATGAGTGTAAAGGTCCATCAGATAACATAGTTGTTATATAAAACAGATGGGTGTAAAGGTCCATCAGATAACATAGTTGTTATATAAAACAGATGAGTGTAAAGGTCCATCAGATAACATAGTTGTTATATAAAACAGATGGGTGTAAAGGTCCATCAGATAACATAGTTGTTATATAAAACAGATGAGTGTAAAGGTCCATCAGATAACATAGTTGTTATATAAAACAGATGAGTGTAAAGGTCCATCAGATAACATAGTTGTTATATAAAACAGATGAGTGTAAAGGTCCATCAGATAACATAGTTGTTATATAAAACAGATGAGTGTAAAGGTCCATCAGATAACATAGTTGTTATATAAAACAGATGAGTGTAAAGGTCCATCAGATAACATAGTTGTTATATAAAACAGATGAGTGTAAAGGTCCATCAGATAACATAGTTGTTATATAAAACAGATGAGTGTAAAGGTCCATCAGATAACATAGTTGTTATATAAAACAGATGAGTGTAAAGGTCCATCAGATAACATAGTTGTTATATAAAACAGATGAGTGTAAAGGTCCATCAGATAACATAGTTGTTATATAAAACAGATGGGTGTAAAGGTCCATCAGATAACATAGTTGTTATATAAAACAGATGAGTGTAAAGGTCCATCAGATAACATAGTTGTTATATAAAACAGATGAGTGTAAAGGTCCATCAGATAACATAGTTGTTATATAAAACAGATGAGTGTAAAGGTCCATCAGATAACATAGTTGTTATATAAAACAGATGGGTGTAAAGGTCCATCAGATAACATAGTTGTTATATAAAACAGATGAGTGTAAAGGTCCATCAGATAACATAGTTGTTATATAAAACAGATGAGTGTAAAGGTCCATCAGATAACATAGTTGTTATATAAAACAGATGAGTGTAAAGGTCCATCAGATAACATAGTTGTTATATAAAACAGATGGGTGTAAAGGTCCATCAGATAACATAGTTGTTATATAAAACAGATGAGTGTAAAGGTCCATCAGATAACATAGTTGTTATATAAAACAGATGAGTGTAAAGGTCCATCAGATAACATAGTTGTTATATAAAACAGATGAGTGTAAAGGTCCATCAGATAACATAGTTGTTATATAAAACAGATGAGTGTAAAGGTCCATCAGATAACATAGTTGTTATATAAAACAGATGAGTGTAAAGGTCCATCAGATAACATAGTTGTTATATAAAACAGATGAGTGTAAAGGTCCATCAGATAACATAGTTGTTATATAAAACAGATGAGTGTAAAGGTCCATCAGATAACATAGTTGTTATATAAAACAGATGAGTGTAAAGGTCCATCAGATAACATAGTTGTTATATAAAACAGATGAGTGTAAAGGTCCATCAGATAACATAGTTGTTATATAAAACAGATGAGTGTAAAGGTCCATCAGATAACATAGTTGTTATATAAAACAGATGAATGTAAGGGTCCATCAGAAAACATAGTTGTTATATAAAACAGATGAGTGTAAAGGTCCATCAGATTACACAGTTGTTATATTAAACAGATGAGTGTAAAGGTTCATCAGATAACATAGTTGTTATATAACACATATGAATGTAAAGGTCCATCAGATAACATAGTTGTTATATAAAACAGATGAGTGTAAAGGTCCATCAGATTACACAGTTGTTATATTAAACAGATGAGTGTAAGGGTCCATCAGATAACACAGTTGTTATATAACACATATGAATGTAAAGGTCCATCGGATAACATAGTTGTTATATAAAACAGATGGGTGTAAAGGTCCATCAGATAACACAGATGGGTGTAAAGGTCCATCAGATAACATAGTTGTTATATAACACAGATGGGTGTAAAGATCCATCAGATAACATAGTTGTTATATAAAACAGATGAGTGTAAACGTCCATCAGATAACACAGATGAGTGTAAGGGTCCATCAGATAACACAGTTGTTATATAAAACAGATGAATGTAAAGGTCCATCAGATAACATAGTTGTTATATAAAACAGATGAGTGTAAAGGTCCATCAGATAACACAGTTGTTATATAAAACAGATGAGTGTAAAGGTCCATCAGATAACATAGTTGTTATATAAAACAGATGGGTGTAAAGGTCCATCAGATAACATAGTTGTTATATAAAACAGATGAGTGTAAAGGTCCATCAGATAACATAGTTGTTATATAAAACAGATGAGTGTAAAGGTCCATCAGATAACATAGTTGTTATATAAAACAGATGAGTGTAAAGGTCCATCAGATAACATAGTTGTTATATAAAACAGATGAGTGTAAAGGTCCATCAGATAACATAGTTGTTATATAAAACAGATGAGTGTAAAGGTCCATCAGATAACATAGTTGTTATATAAAACAGATGAGTGTAAAGGTCCATCAGATAACATAGTTGTTATATAAAACAGATGAGTGTAAAGGTCCATCAGATAACATAGTTGTTATATAAAACAGATGAGTGTAAAGGTCCATCAGATAACATAGTTGTTATATAAAACAGATGAGTGTAAAGGTCCATCAGATAACATAGTTGTTATATAAAACAGATGAGTGTAAAGGTCCATCAGATAACATAGTTGTTATATAAAACAGATGAGTGTAAAGGTCCATCAGATAACATAGT
Organism: Tachypleus tridentatus; assembly: GCF_004210375.1. Classification (NCBI taxonomy): domain Eukaryota; kingdom Metazoa; phylum Arthropoda; class Merostomata; order Xiphosura; family Limulidae; genus Tachypleus; species Tachypleus tridentatus. Next base: position 182,001,116 of record NC_134825.1, on the reverse strand, counting down.
TGTTATATAAAACAGATGAGTGTAAAGGTCCATCAGATAACATAGTTGTTATATAAAACAGATGAGTGTAAAGGTCCATCAGATAACATAGTTGTTATATAAAACAGATGAGTGTAAAGGTCCATCAGATAACATAGTTGTTATATAAAACAGATGAGTGTAAAGGTCCATCAGATAACATAGTTGTTATATAAAACAGATGAGTGTAAAGGTCCATCAGATAACACAGTTGTTATATAAAACAGATGAGTGTAAAGGTCCATCAGATAACATAGTTGTTATATAAAACAGATGAGTGTAAAGGTCCATCAGATAACATAGTTGTTATATAAAACAGATGGGTGTAAAGGTCCATCAGATAACATAGTTGTTATATAAAACAGATGAGTGTAAAGGTCCATCAGATAACATAGTTGTTATATAAAACAGATGAGTGTAAAGGTCCATCAGATAACATAGTTGTTATATAAAACAGATGAGTGTAAAGGTCCATCAGATAACATAGTTGTTATATAAAACAGATGAGTGTAAAGGTCCATCAGATAACATAGTTGTTATATAAAACAGATGAGTGTAAAGGTCCATCAGATAACATAGTTGTTATATAAAACAGATGAGTGTAAAGGTCCATCAGATAACATAGTTGTTATATAAAACAGATGAGTGTAAAGGTCCATCAGATAACATAGTTGTTATATAAAACAGATGAGTGTAAAGGTCCATCAGATAACATAGTTGTTATATAAAACAGATGAGTGTAAAGGTCCATCAGATAACATAGTTGTTATATAAAACAGATGAGTGTAAAGGTCCATCAGATAACATAGTTGTTATATAAAACAGATGAGTGTAAAGGTCCATCAGATAACATAGTTGTTATATAAAACAGATGAGTGTAAAGGTCCATCAGATAACATAGTTGTTATATAAAACAGATGAGTGTAAAGGTCCATCAGATAACATAGTTGTTATATAAAACAGATGAGTGTAAAGGTCCATCAGATAACATAGTTGTTATATAAAACAGATGAGTGTAAAGGTCCATCAGATAACATAGTTGTTATATAAAACAGATGAGTGTAAAGGTCCATCAGATAACATAGTTGTTATATAAAACAGATGAGTGTAAAGGTCCATCAGATAACATAGTTGTTATATAAAACAGATGAGTGTAAAGGTCCATCAGATAACATAGTTGTTATATAAAACAGATGAGTGTAAAGGTCCATCAGATAACATAGTTGTTATATAAAACAGATGAGTGTAAAGGTCCATCAGATAACATAGTTGTTATATAAAACAGATGAGTGTAAAGGTCCATCAGATAACATAGTTGTTATATAAAACAGATGAGTGTAAAGGTCCATCAGATAACATAGTTGTTATATAAAACAGATGAGTGTAAAGGTCCATCAGATAACATAGTTGTTATATAAAACAGATGAGTGTAAAGGTCCATCAGATAACATAGTTGTTATATAAAACAGATGAGTGTAAAGGTCCATCAGATAACATAGTTGTTACATAAAACAGATGGGTGTAAAGGTCCATCAGATAACATAGTTGTTATATAAAACAGATGAGTGTAAGGTCCATCAGATAACATAGTTGTTATATAAAACAGATGAGTGTAAAGGTCCATCAGATAACATAGTTGTTATATAAAACAGATGAGTGTAAAGGTCCATCAGATAACATAGTTGTTATATAAAACAGATGAGTGTAAAGGTCCATCAGATAACATAGTTGTTATATAAAACAGATGAGTGTAAAGGTCCATCAGATAACATAGTTGTTATATAAAACAGATGAGTGTAAAGGTCCATCAGATAACATAGTTGTTATATAAAACAGATGAGTGTAAAGGTCCATCAGATAACATAGTTGTTATATAAAACAGATGAGTGTAAAGGTCCATCAGATAACATAGTTGTTATATAAAACAGATGAGTGTAAAGGTCCATCAGATAACATAGTTGTTATATAAAACAGATGAGTGTAAAGGTCCATCAGATAACATAGTTGTTATATAAAACAGATGAGTGTAAAGGTCCATCAGATAACATAGTTGTTATATAAAACAGATGAGTGTAAAGGTCCATCAGATAACATAGTTGTTATATAAAACAGATGAGTGTAAAGGTCCATCAGATAACATAGTTGTTATATAAAACAGATGAGTGTAAAGGTCCATCAGATAACATAGTTGTTATATAAAACAGATGAGTGTAAAGGTCCATCAGATAACATAGTTGTTATATAAAACAGATGAGTGTAAAGGTCCATCAGATAACATAGTTGTTATATAAAACAGATGAGTGTAAAGGTCCATCAGATAACATAGTTGTTATATAAAACAGATGAGTGTAAAGGTCCATCAGATAACATAGTTGTTATATAAAACAGATGAGTGTAAAGGTCCATCAGATAACATAGTTGTTATATAAAACAGATGAGTGTAAAGGTCCATCAGATAACATAGTTGTTATATAAAACAGATGAGTGTAAAGGTCCATCAGATAACATAGTTGTTATATAAAACAGATGAGTGTAAAGGTCCATCAGATAACATAGTTGTTATATAAAACAGATGAGTGTAAAGGTCCATCAGATAACATAGTTGTTATATAAAACAGATGAGTGTAAAGGTCCATCAGATAACATAGTTGTTATATAAAAACAGATGAGTGTAAAGGTCCATCAGATAACATAGTTGTTATATAAAACAGATGAGTGTAAAGGTCCATCAGATAACACAGATGAGTGTAAAGGTCCATCAGATAACATAGTTGTTATATAAAACAGATGAGTGTAAAGGTCCATCAGATAACATAGTTGTTATATAAAACAGATGAGTGTAAAGGTCCATCAGATAACATAGTTGTTATATAAAACAGATGAGTGTAAAGGTCCATCAGATAACATAGTTGTTATATAAAACAGATGAGTGTAAAGGTCCATCAGATAACATAGTTGTTATATAAAACAGATGAGTGTAAAGGTCCATCAGATAACATAGTTGTTATATAAAACAGATGAGTGTAAAGGTCCATCAGATAACATAGTTGTTATATAAAACAGATGAGTGTAAAGGTCCATCAGATAACATAGTTGTTATATAAAAACAGATGAGTGTAAAGGTCCATCAGATAACATAGTTGTTATATAAAACAGATGAGTGTAAAGGTCCATCAGATAACATAGTTGTTATATAAAACAGATGAGTGTAAAGGTCCATCAGATAACATAGTTGTTATATAAAACAGATGAGTGTAAAGGTCCATCAGATAACATAGTTGTTATATAAAACAGATGGGTGTAAAGGTCCATCAGATAACATAGTTGTTATATAAAACAGATGAGTGTAAAGGTCCATCAGTTGTTATATAAAACAGATGAGTGTAAAGGTCCATCAGATAACATAGTTGTTATATAAAACAGATGAGTGTAAAGGTCCATCAGATAACATAGTTGTTATATAAAACAGATGAGTGTAAAGGTCCATCAGATAACATAGTTGTTATATAAAACAGATGAGTGTAAAGGTCCATCAGATAACATAGTTGTTATATAAAACAGATGAGTGTAAAGGTCCATCAGATAACATAGTTGTTATATAAAACAGATGAGTGTAAAGGTCCATCAGATAACATAGTTGTTATATAAAACAGATGAGTGTAAAGGTCCATCAGATAACATAGTTGTTATATAAAACAGATGAGTGTAAAGGTCCATCAGATAACATAGTTGTTATATAAAACAGATGGGTGTAAAGGTCCATCAGATAACATAGTTGTTATATAAAACAGATGAGTGTAAAGGTCCATCAGATAACATAGTTGTTATATAAAACAGATGAGTGTAAAGGTCCATCAGATAACATAGTTGTTATATAAAACAGATGAGTGTAAAGGTCCATCAGATAACATAGTTGTTATATAAAACAGATGAGTGTAAAGGTCCATCAGATAACATAGTTGTTATATAAAACAGATGAGTGTAAAGGTCCATCAGATAACATAGTTGTTATATAAAACAGATGAGTGTAAAGGTCCATCAGATAACATAGTTGTTATATAAAACAGATGAGTGTAAAGGTCCATCAGATAACATAGTTGTTATATAAAACAGATGAGTGTAAAGGTCCATCAGATAACATAGTTGTTATATAAAACAGATGAGTGTAAAGGTCCATCAGATAACATAGTTGTTATATAAAACAGATGAGTGTAAAGGTCCATCAGATAACATAGTTGTTATATAAAACAGATGAGTGTAAAGGTCCATCAGATAACATAGTTGTTATATAAAACAGATGGGTGTAAAGGTCCATCAGATAACATAGTTGTTATATAAAACAGATGAGTGTAAAGGTCCATCAGATAACATAGTTGTTATATAAAACAGATGAGTGTAAAGGTCCATCAGATAACATAGTTGTTATATAAAACAGATGAGTGTAAAGGTCCATCAGATAACATAGTTGTTATATAAAACAGATGAGTGTAAAGGTCCATCAGATAACATAGTTGTTATATAAAACAGATGAGTGTAAAGGTCCATCAGATAACATAGTTGTTATATAAAACAGATGAGTGTAAAGGTCCATCAGATAACATAGTTGTTATATAAAACAGATGAGTGTAAAGGTCCATCAGATAACATAGTTGTTATATAAAACAGATGAGTGTAAAGGTCCATCAGATAACATAGTTGTTATATAAAACAGATGAGTGTAAAGGTCCATCAGATAACATAGTTGTTATATAAAACAGATGAGTGTAAAGGTCCATCAGATAACATAGTTGTTATATAAAACAGATGAGTGTAAAGGTCCATCAGATAACATAGTTGTTATATAAAACAGATGGGTGTAAAGGTCCATCAGATAACATAGTTGTTATATAAAACAGATGAGTGTAAAGGTCCATCAGATAACATAGTTGATGATAACATAGTTGTTATGTAAAGGTCCATCAGATAACATAGTTGTTATATAAAACAGATGAATGTAAAGGTCCATCGGATAACATAGTTGTTATATAAAAAAATGGGTGTAAAGGTCGATCAGATAACATAGTTGTTATATAACACAGATGAGTGTAAAGGTCCATCAGATAACATAGTTGTTATATAAAACAGATGAGTGTAAAGGTCCATCAGATAACATAGTTGTTATATAAAACAGATGAGTGTAAAGGTCCATCAGATAACATAGTTGTTATATAAAACAGATGGGTGTAAAGGTCCATCAGATAACATAGTTGTTATATAAAACAGATGAGTGTAAACGTCCATCAGATAACACAGATGAGTGTAAGGGTCCATCAGATAACACAGTTGTTATATAAAACAGATGAGTGTAAAGGTCCATCAGATAACATAGTTGTTATATAAAACAGATGAGTGTAAAGGTCCATCAGATAACATAGTTGTTATATAAAACAGATGAGTGTAAAGGTCCATCAGATAACATAGTTGTTATATAAAACAGATGAGTGTAAAGGTCCATCAGATAACATAGTTGTTATATAAAACAGATGAGTGTAAAGGTCCATCAGATAACATAGTTGTTATATAAAACAGATGGGTGTAAAGGTCCATCAGATAACATAGTTGTTATATAAAACAGATGGGTGTAAAGGTCCATCAGATAACATAGTTGTTATATAAAACAGATGAGTGTAAAGGTCCATCAGATAACATAGTTGTTATATAAAACAGATGAGTGTAAAGGTCCATCAGATAACATAGTTGTTATATAAAACAGATGAGTGTAAAGGTCCATCAGATAACATAGTTGTTATATAAAACAGATGAGTGTAAAGGTCCATCAGATAACATAGTTGTTATATAAAACAGATGAGTGTAAAGGTCCATCAGATAACATAGTTGTTATATAAAACAGATGAGTGTAAAGGTCCATCAGATAACATAGTTGTTATATAAAACAGATGAGTGTAAAGGTCCATCAGATAACATAGTTGTTATATAAAACAGATGAGTGTAAAGGTCCATCAGATAACATAGTTGTTATATAAAACAGATGGGTGTAAAGGTCCATCAGATAACATAGTTGTTATATAAAACAGATGAGTGTAAAGGTCCATCAGATAACATAGTTGTTATATAAAACAGATGAGTGTAAAGGTCCATCAGATAACATAGTTGTTATATAAAACAGATGAGTGTAAAGGTCCATCAGATAACATAGTTGTTATATAAAACAGATGAGTGTAAAGGTCCATCAGATAACATAGTTGTTATATAAAACAGATGAGTGTAAAGGTCCATCAGATAACATAGTTGTTATATAAAACAGATGGGTGTAAAGGTCCATCAGATAACATAGTTGTTATATAAAACAGATGAGTGTAAAGGTCCATCAGATAACATAGTTGTTATATAAAACAGATGAGTGTAAAGGTCCATCAGATAACACAGTTGTTATATAAAACAGATGAGTAAAGGTCCATCAGATAACATAGTTGTTATATAAAACAGATGAGTGTAAAGGTCCATCAGATCAGTTATAAAACAGATGAGTGTAAAGGTCCATCAGATAACATAGTTGTTATATAAAACAGATGAGTGTAAAGGTCCATCATCAGATAACACAGATGAGTGTAAAGGTCCATCAGATAACATAGTTGTTATATAAAACAGATGAGTGTAAAGGTCCATCAGATAACATAGTTGTTATATAAAACAGATGAGTGTAAAGGTCCATCAGATAACATAGTTGTTATATAAAACAGATGAGTGTAAAGGTCCATCAGATAACATAGTTGTTATATAAAACAGATGAGTGTAAAGGTCCATCAGATAACATAGTTGTTATATAAAACAGATGAGTGTAAAGGTCCATCAGATAACATAGTTGTTATATAAAACAGATGAGTGTAAAGGTCCATCAGATAACATAGTTGTTATATAAAACAGATGAGTGTAAAGGTCCATCAGATAACATAGTTGTTATATAAAACAGATGAGTGTAAAGGTCCATCAGATAACATAGTTGTTATATAAAACAGATGAGTGTAAAGGTCCATCAGATAACATAGTTGTTATATAAAACAGATGGGTGTAAAGGTCCATCAGATAACATAGTTGTTATATAAAACAGATGAGTGTAAAGGTCCATCAAATAAACACATATGAGTGTAAAGGTCCATCAGATAACATAGTTGTTATATAAAACAGATGAGTGTAAAGGTCCATCAGATAACATAGTTGTTATATAAAACAGATGAGTGTAAAGGTCCATCAGATAACATAGTTGTTATATAAAACAGATGAGTGTAAAGGTCCATCAGATAACATAGTTGTTATATAAAACAGATGAGTGTAAAGGTCCATCAGATAACATAGTTGTTATATAAAAACAGATGAGTGTAAAGGTCCATCAGATAACATAGTTGTTATATAAAACAGATGAGTGTAAAGGTCCATCAGATAACATAGTTGTTATATAAAACAGATGAGTGTAAAGGTCCATCAGATAACATAGTTGTTATATAAAACAGATGGGTGTAAAGGTCCATCAGATAACATAGTTGTTATATAAAACAGATGAGTGTAAAGGTCCATCAGATAACATAGTTGTTATATAAAACAGATGAGTGTAAAGGTCCATCAGATAACATAGTTGTTATATAAAACAGATGAGTGTAAAGGTCCATCAGATAACATAGTTGTTATATAAAACAGATGAGTGTAAAGGTCCATCAGATAACATAGTTGTTATATAAAACAGATGAGTGTAAAGGTCCATCAGATAACATAGTTGTTATATAAAACAGATGAGTGTAAAGGTCCATCAGATAACATAGTTGTTATATAAAACAGATGAGTGTAAAGGTCCATCAGATAACATAGTTGTTATATAAAACAGATGAGTGTAAAGGTCCATCAGATAACATAGTTGTTATATAAAACAGATGAGTGTAAAGGTCCATCAGATAACATAGTTGTTATATAAAACAGATGGGTGTAAAGGTCCATCAGATAACATAGTTGTTATATAAAACAGATGAGTGTAAAGGTCCATCAGATAACATAGTTGTTATATAAAACAGATGAGTGTAAAGGTCCATCAGATAACATAGTTGTTATATAAAACAGATGAGTGTAAAGGTCCATCAGATAACATAGTTGTTATATAAAACAGATGGGTGTAAAGGTCCATCAGATAACATAGTTGTTATATAAAACAGATGAGTGTAAAGGTCCATCAGATAACATAGTTGTTATATAAAACAGATGAGTGTAAAGGTCCATCAGATAACATAGTTGTTATATAAAACAGATGAGTGTAAAGGTCCATCAGATAACATAGTTGTTATATAAAACAGATGAGTGTAAAGGTCCATCAGATAACATAGTTGTTATATAAAACAGATGAGTGTAAAGGTCCATCAGATAACATAGTTGTTATATAAAACAGATGAGTGTAAAGGTCCATCAGATAACATAGTTGTTATATAAAACAGATGAGTGTAAAGGTCCATCAGATAACATAGTTGTTATATAAAACAGATGAGTGTAAAGGTCCATCAGATAACATAGTTGTTATATAAAACAGATGAGTGTAAAGGTCCATCAGATAACATAGTTGTTATATAAAACAGATGAGTGTAAAGGTCCATCAGATAACATAGTTGTTATATAAAACAGATGAGTGTAAAGGTCCATCAGATAACATAGTTGTTATATAAAACAGATGAGTGTAAAGGTCCATCAGATAACATAGTTGTTATATAAAACAGATGAGTGTAAAGGTCCATCAGATAACATAGTTGTTATATAAAACAGATGAGTGTAAAGGTCCATCAGATAACATAGTTGTTATATAAAACAGATGAGTGTAAAGGTCCATCAGATAACACAGTTGTTATATTAAACAGATGAGTGTAAAGGTCCATCAGATAACATAGTTGTTATATAACACATATGAATGTAAAGGTCCATCAGATAACATAGTTGTTATATAAAACAGATGAGTGTAAAGGTCCATCAGATAACACAGTTGTTATATAAAACAGATGAGTGTAAGGGTCCATCAGATAACACAGTTGTTATATAACACAGATGAATGTAAAGGTCCATCGGATAACATAGTTGTTATATAAAACAGATGGGTGTAAAGGTCCATCAGATAACACAGATGGGTGTAAAGGTCCATCAGATAACATAGTTGTTATATAAACACAGATGGGTGTAAAGGTCCATCAGATAACATAGTTGTTATATAAAACAGATGAGTGTAAAGGTCCATCAGATAACACAGATGGGTGTAAAGGTCCATCAGATAACACAGTTGTTATATAAAACAGATGAATGTAAAGGTCCATCAGATAACATAGTTGTTATATAAAACAGATGAGTGTAAGGGTCCATCAGATAACACAGTTGTTATATAAAACAGATGAGTGTAAAGGTCCATCAGATAACATAGTTGTTATATAAAACAGATGAGTGTAAAGGTCCATCAGATAACATAGTTGTTATATAAAACAGATGAGTGTAAAGGTCCATCAGATAACATAGTTGTTATATAAAACAGATGGGTGTAAAGGTCCATCAGATAACATAGTTGTTATATAAAACAGATGAGTGTAAAGGTCCATCAGATAAACAGATGAGTGTAAAGGTCCATCAGATAACATAGTTGTTATATAAAACAGATGAAGTGTAAAGGTCCATCAGATAACATAGTTGTTATATAAAACAGATGAGTGTAAAGGTCCATCAGATAACATAGTTGTTATATAAAACAGATGAGTGTAAAGGTCCATCAGATAACATAGTTGTTATATAAAACAGATGAGTGTAAAGGTCCATCAGATAACATAGTTGTTATATAAAACAGATGAGTGTAAGGTCCATCAGATAACATAGTTGTTATATAAAACAGATGAGTGTAAAGGTCCATCAGATAACATAGTTGTTATATAAAACAGATGGAGTGTAAAGGTCCATCAGATAACATAGTTGTTATATAAAACAGATGAGTGTAAAGGTCCATCAGATAACATAGTTGTTATATAAAACAGATGAGTGTAAAGGTCCATCAGATAACATAGTTGTTATATAAAACAGATGAGTGTAAAGGTCCATCAGATAACATAGTTGTTATATAAAACAGATGAGTGTAAAGGTCCATCAGATAACATAGTTGTTATATAAAACAGATGAGTGTAAAGGTCCATCAGATAACATAGTTGTTATATAAAACAGATGAGTGTAAAGGTCCATCAGATAACATAGTTGTTATATAAAACAGATGAGTGTAAAGGTCCATCAGATAACATAGTTGTTATATAAAACAGATGGGTGTAAAGGTCCATCAGATAACATAGTTGTTATATAAAACAGATGAGTGTAAAGGTCCATCAGATAACATAGTTGTTATATAAAACAGATGAGTGTAAAGGTCCATCAGATAACATAGTTGTTATATAAAACAGATGAGTGTAAAGGTCCATCAGATAACATAGTTGTTATATAAAACAGATGAGTGTAAAGGTCCATCAGATAACATAGTTGTTATATAAAACAGATGAGTGTAAAGGTCCATCAGATAACATAGTTGTTATACAGATGAGTGTAAAGGTCCATCAGATAACATAGTTGTTATATAAAACAGATGAGTGTAAAGGTCCATCAGATAACATAGTTGTTATATAAAACAGATGAGTGTAAAGGTCCATCAGATAACATAGTTGTTATATAAAACAGATGAGTGTAAAGGTCCATCAGATAACATAGTTGTTATATAAAACAGATGAGTGTAAAGGTCCATCAGATAACATAGTTGTTATATAAAACAGATGGGTGTAAAGGTCCATCAGATAACATAGTTGTTATATAAAACAGATGAGTGTAAAGGTCCATCAGATAACATAGTTGTTATATAAAACAGATGAGTGTAAAGGTCCATCAGATAACATAGTTGTTATATAAAACAGATGGGTGTAAAGGTCCATCAGATAACATAGTTGTTATATAAAACAGATGAGTGTAAAGGTCCATCAGATAACATAGTTGTTATATAAAACAGATGAGTGTAAAGGTCCATCAGATAACATAGTTGTTATATAAAACAGATGAGTGTAAAGGTCCATCAGATAACATAGTTGTTATATAAAACAGATGAGTGTAAAGGTCCATCAGATAACATAGTTGTTATATAAAACAGATGAGTGTAAAGGTCCATCAGATAACATAGTTGTTATATAAAACAGATGAGTGTAAAGGTCCATCAGATAACATAGTTGTTATATAAAACAGATGAGTGTAAAGGTCCATCAGATAACATAGTTGTTATATAAAACAGATGAGTGTAAAGGTCCATCAGATAACATAGTTGTTATATAAAACAGATGGGTGTAAAGGTCCATCAGATAACATAGTTGTTATATAAAACAGATGAGTGTAAAGGTCCATCAGATAACATAGTTGTTATATAAAACAGATGAGTGTAAAGGTCCATCAGATAACATAGTTGTTATATAAAACAGATGAGTGTAAAGGTCCATCAGATAACATAGTTGTTATATAAAACAGATGAGTGTAAAGGTCCATCAGATAACATAGTTGTTATATAAAACAGATGAGTGTAAAGGTCCATCAGATAACATAGTTGTTATATAAAACAGATGAGTGTAAAGGTCCATCAGATAACATAGTTGTTATATAAAACAGATGAGTGTAAAGGTCCATCAGATAACATAGTTGTTATATAAAACAGATGAGTGTAAAGGTCCATCAGATAACATAGTTGTTATATAAAACAGATGAGTGTAAAGGTCCATCAGATAACATAGTTGTTATATAAAACAGATGAGTGTAAAGGTCCATCAGATAACATAGTTGTTATATAAAACAGATGAGTGTAAAGGTCCATCAGATAACATAGTTGTTATATAAAACAGATGAGTGTAAAGGTCCATCAGATAACATAGTTGTTATATAAAACAGATGAGTGTAAAGGTCCATCAGATAACATAGTTGTTATATAAAACAGATGAGTGTAAAGGTCCATCAGATAACATAGTTGTTATATAAAACAGATGGGTGTAAAGGTCCATCAGATAACATAGTTGTTATATAAAACAGATGAGTGTAAAGGTCCATCAGATAACATAGTTGTTATATAAAACAGATGAGTGTAAAGGTCCATCAGATAACATAGTTGTTATATAAAACAGATGAGTGTAAAGGTCCATCAGATAACATAGTTGTTATATAAAACAGATGAGTGTAAAGGTCCATCAGATAACATAGTTGTTATATAAAACAGATGAGTGTAAAGGTCCATCAGATAACATAGTTGTTATATAAAACAGATGAGTGTAAAGGTCCATCAGATAACATAGTTGTTATATAAAACAGATGAGTGTAAAGGTCCATCAGATAACATAGTTGTTATATAAAACAGATGAGTGTAAAGGTCCATCAGATAACATAGTTGTTATATAAAACAGATGAGTGTAAAGGTCCATCAGATAACATAGTTGTTATATAAAACAGATGAGTGTAAAGGTCCATCAGATAACATAGTTGTTATATAAAACAGATGAGTGTAAAGGTCCATCAGATAACATAGTTGTTATATAAAACAGATGAGTGTAAAGGTCCATCAGATAACATAGTTGTTATATAAAACAGATGAGTGTAAAGGTCCATCAGATAACATAGTTGTTATATAAAACAGATGAGTGTAAAGGTCCATCAGATAACATAGTTGTTATATAAAACAGATGAGTGTAAAGGTCCATCAGATAACATAGTTGTTATATAAAACAGATGAGTGTAAAGGTCCATCAGATAACATAGTTGTTATATAAAACAGATGAGTGTAAAGGTCCATCAGATAACATAGTTGTTATATAAAACAGATGAGTGTAAAGGTCCATCAGATAACATAGTTGTTATATAAAACAGATGAGTGTAAAGGTCCATCAGATAACATAGTTGTTATATAAAACAGATGAGTGTAAAGGTCCATCAGATAACATAGTTGTTATATAAAACAGATGAGTGTAAAGGTCCATCAGATAACATAGTTGTTATATAAAACAGATGAGTGTAAAGGTCCATCAGATAACATAGTTGTTATATAAAACAGATGAGTGTAAAGGTCCATCAGATAACATAGTTGTTATATAAAACAGATGAGTGTAAAGGTCCATCAGATAACATAGTTGTTATATAAAACAGATGAGTGTAAAGGTCCATCAGATAACATAGTTGTTATATAAAACAGATGAGTGTAAAGGTCCATCAGATAACATAGTTGTTATATAAAACAGATGAGTGTAAAGGTCCATCAGATAACATAGTTGTTATATAAAACAGATGAGTGTAAAGGTCCATCAGATAACATAGTTGTTATATAAAACAGATGAGTGTAAAGGTCCATCAGATAACATAGTTGTTATATAAAACAGATGAGTGTAAAGGTCCATCAGATAACATAGTTGTTATATAAAACAGATGAGTGTAAAGGTCCATCAGATAACATAGTTGTTATATAAAACAGATGAGTGTAAAGGTCCATCAGATAACATAGTTGTTATATAAAACAGATGAGTGTAAAGGTCCATCAGATAACATAGTTGTTATATAAAACAGATGAGTGTAAAGGTCCATCAGATAACATAGTTGTTATATAAAACAGATGAGTGTAAAGGTCCATCAGATAACATAGTTGTTATATAAAACAGATGAGTGTAAAGGTCCATCAGATAACATAGTTGTTATATAAAACAGATGAGTGTAAAGGTCCATCAGATAACATAGTTGTTATATAAAACAGATGAGTGTAAAGGTCCATCAGATAACATAGTTGTTATATAAAACAGATGAGTGTAAAGGTCCATCAGATAACATAGTTGTTATATAAAACAGATGAGTGTAAAGGTCCATCAGATAACATAGTTGTTATATAAAACAGATGAGTGTAAAGGTCCATCAGATAACATAGTTGTTATATAAAACAGATGAGTGTAAAGGTCCATCAGATAACATAGTTGTTATATAAAACAGATGAGTGTAAAGGTCCATCAGATAACATAGTTGTTATATAAAACAGATGAGTGTAAAGGTCCATCAGATAACATAGTTGTTATATAAAACAGATGAGTGTAAAGGTCCATCAGATAACATAGTTGTTATATAAAACAGATGAGTGTAAAGGTCCATCAGATAACATAGTTGTTATATAAAACAGATGAGTGTAAAGGTCCATCAGATAACATAGTTGTTATATAAAACAGATGAGTGTAAAGGTCCATCAGATAACATAGTTGTTATATAAAACAGATGAGTGTAAAGGTCCATCAGATAACATAGTTGTTATATAAAACAGATGAGTGTAAAGGTCCATCAGATAACATAGTTGTTATATAAAACAGATGAGTGTAAAGGTCCATCAGATAACATAGTTGTTATATAAAACAGATGAGTGTAAAGGTCCATCAGATAACATAGTTGTTATATAAAACAGATGAGTGTAAAGGTCCATCAGATAACATAGTTGTTATATAAAACAGATGGGTGTAAAGGTCCATCAGATAACATAGTTGTTATCCATAAAACAGATGATGAGTGTAAAGGTCCATCAGATAACATAGTTGTTATATAAAACAGATGAGTGTAAAGGTCCATCAGATAACATAGTTGTTATATAAAACAGATGAGTGTAAAGGTCCATCAGATAACATAGTTGTTATATAAAACAGATGAGTGTAAAGGTCCATCAGATAACATAGTTGTTATATAAAACAGATGAGTGTAAAGGTCCATCAGATAACATAGTTGTTATATAAAACAGATGAGTGTAAAGGTCCATCAGATAACATAGTTGTTATATAAAACAGATGAGTGTAAAGGTCCATCAGATAACATAGTTGTTATATAAAACAGATGAGTGTAAAGGTCCATCAGATAACATAGTTGTTATATAAAACAGATGAGTGTAAAGGTCCATCAGATAACATAGTTGTTATATAAAACAGATGGAGTGTAAAGGTCCATCAGATAACATAGTTGTTATATAAAACAGATGAGTGTAAAGGTCCATCAGATAACATAGTTGTTATATAAAACAGATGAGTGTAAAGGTCCATCAGATAACATAGTTGTTATATAAAACAGATGAGTGTAAAGGTCCATCAGATAACATAGTTGTTATATAAAACAGATGAGTGTAAAGGTCCATCAGATAACATAGTTGTTATATAAAACAGATGAGTGTAAAGGTCCATCAGATAACATAGTTGTTATATAAAACAGATGAGTGTAAAGGTCCATCAGATAACATAGTTGTTATATAAAACAGATGAGTGTAAAGGTCCATCAGATAACATAGTTGTTATATAAAACAGATGGGTGTAAAGGTCCATCAGATAACATAGTTGTTATATAAAACAGATGAGTGTAAAGGTCCATCAGATAACATAGTTGTTATATAAAACAGATGAGTGTAAAGGTCCATCAGATAACATAGTTGTTATATAAAACAGATGAGTGTAAAGGTCCATCAGATAACATAGTTGTTATATAAAACAGATGAGTGTAAAGGTCCATCAGATAACATAGTTGTTATATAAAACAGATGAGTGTAAAGGTCCATCAGATAACATAGTTGTTATATAAAACAGATGAGTGTAAAGGTCCATCAGATAACATAGTTGTTATATAAAACAGATGAGTGTAAAGGTCCATCAGATAACATAGTTGTTATATAAAACAGATGAGTGTAAAGGTCCATCAGATAACATAGTTGTTATATAAAACAGATGAGTGTAAAGGTCCATCAGATAACATAGTTGTTATATAAAACAGATGAGTGTAAAGGTCCATCAGATAACATAGTTGTTATATAAAACAGATGAGTGTAAAGGTCCATCAGATAACATAGTTGTTATATAAAACAGATGAGTGTAAAGGTCCATCAGATAACATAGTTGTTATATAAAACAGATGAGTGTAAAGGTCCATCAGATAACATAGTTGTTATATAAAACAGATGAGTGTAAAGGTCCATCAGATAACATAGTTGTTATATAAAACAGATGAGTGTAAAGGTCCATCAGATAACATAGTTGTTATATAAAACAGATGAGTGTAAAGGTCCATCAGATAACATAGTTGTTATATAAAACAGATGAGTGTAAAGGTCCATCAGATAACATAGTTGTTATATAAAACAGATGAGTGTAAAGGTCCATCAGATAACATAGTTGTTATATAAAACAGATGAGTGTAAAGGTCCATCAGATAACATAGTTGTTATATAAAACAGATGAGTGTAAAGGTCCATCAGATAACATAGTTGTTATATAAAACAGATGAGTGTAAAGGTCCATCAGATAACATAGTTGTTATATAAAACAGATGAGTGTAAAGGTCCATCAGATAACATAGTTGTTATATAAAACAGATGAGTGTAAAGGTCCATCAGATAACATAGTTGTTATATAAAACAGATGAGTGTAAAGGTCCATCAGATAACATAGTTGTTATATAAAACAGATGAGTGTAAAGGTCCATCAGATAACATAGTTGTTATATAAAACAGATGGGTGTAAAGGTCCATCAGATAACACAGATGGGTGTAAAGGTCCATCAGATAACATAGTTGTTATATAAAACAGATGAGTGTAAAGGTCCATCAGATAACATAGTTGTTATATAAAACAGATGAGTGTAAAGGTCCATCAGATAACATAGTTGTTATATAAAACAGATGAGTGTAAAGGTCCATCAGATAACATAGTTGTTATATAAAACAGATGAGTGTAAAGGTCCATCAGATAACATAGTTGTTATATAAAACAGATGAGTGTAAAGGTCCATCAGATAACATAGTTGTTATATAAAACAGATGGGTGTAAAGGTCCATCAGATAACATAGTTGTTATATAAAACAGATGAGTGTAAAGGTCCATCAGATAATAGTTGTTATATAAAACAGATGAGTGTAAGGGTCCATCAGATAACATAGTTGTTATATAAAACAGATGAGTGTAAAGGTCCATCAGATAACATAGTTGTTATATAAAACAGATGAGTGTAAAGGTCCATCAGATAACATAGTTGTTATATAAAACAGATGAGTGTAAAGGTCCATCAGATAACATAGTTGTTATATAAAACAGATGAGTGTAAAGGTCCATCAGATAA
The DNA here is from genome assembly GCF_004210375.1 of Tachypleus tridentatus. Taxonomy (NCBI): domain Eukaryota; kingdom Metazoa; phylum Arthropoda; class Merostomata; order Xiphosura; family Limulidae; genus Tachypleus; species Tachypleus tridentatus. The sequence goes on along the minus strand of NC_134825.1, from coordinate 181,983,923 downwards.
CATAGTTGTTATATAAAACAGATGAGTGTAAAGGTCCATCAGATAACATAGTTGTTATATAAAACAGATGAGTGTAAAGGTCCATCAGATAACATAGTTGTTATATAAAACAGATGGGTGTAAAGGTCCATCAGATAACATAGTTGTTATATAAAACAGATGAGTGTAAAGGTCCATCAGATAACATAGTTGTTATATAAAACAGATGAGTGTAAAGGTCCATCAGATAACATAGTTGTTATATAAAACAGATGAGTGTAAAGGTCCATCAGATAACATAGTTGTTATATAAAACAGATGAGTGTAAAGGTCCATCAGATAACATAGTTGTTATATAAAACAGATGAGTGTAAAGGTCCATCAGATAACATAGTTGTTATATAAAACAGATGAGTGTAAAGGTCCATCAGATAACATAGTTGTTATATAAAACAGATGAGTGTAAAGGTCCATCAGATAACATAGTTGTTATATAAAACAGATGAGTGTAAAGGTCCATCAGATAACATAGTTGTTATATAAAACAGATGAGTGTAAAGGTCCATCAGATAACATAGTTGTTATATAAAACAGATGAGTGTAAAGGTCCATCAGATAACATAGTTGTTATATAAAACAGATGAGTGTAAAGGTCCATCAGATAACATAGTTGTTATATAAAACAGATGGGTGTAAAGGTCCATCAGATAACATAGTTGTTATATAAAACAGATGAGTGTAAAGGTCCATCAGATAACATAGTTGTTATATAAAACAGATGGGTGTAAAGGTCCATCAGATAACATAGTTGTTATATAAAACAGATGAGTGTAAAGGTCCATCAGATAACATAGTTGTTATATAAAACAGATGAGTGTAAAGGTCCATCAGATAACATAGTTGTTATATAAAACAGATGAGTGTAAAGGTCCATCAGATAACATAGTTGTTATATAAAACAGATGAGTGTAAAGGTCCATCAGATAACATAGTTGTTATATAAAACAGATGAGTGTAAAGGTCCATCAGATAACATAGTTGTTATATAAAACAGATGAGTGTAAAGGTCCATCAGATAACATAGTTGTTATATAAAACAGATGAGTGTAAAGGTCCATCAGATAACATAGTTGTTATATAAAACAGATGAGTGTAAAGGTCCATCAGATAACATAGTTGTTATATAAAACAGATGAGTGTAAAGGTCCATCAGATAACATAGTTGTTATATAAAACAGATGGTGTAAAGGTCCATCAGATAACATAGTTGTTATATAAAACAGATGAGTGTAAAGGTCCATCAGATAACATAGTTGTTATATAAAACAGATGAGTGTAAAGGTCCATCAGATAACATAGTTGTTATATAAAACAGATGAGTGTAAAGGTCCATCAGATAACATAGTTGTTATATAAAACAGATGAGTGTAAAGGTCCATCAGATAACATAGTTGTTATATAAAACAGATGAGTGTAAAGGTCCATCAGATAACATAGTTGTTATATAAAACAGATGAGTGTAAAGGTCCATCAGATAACATAGTTGTTATATAAAACAGATGAGTGTAAAGGTCCATCAGATAACATAGTTGTTATATAAAACAGATGAGTGTAAAGGTCCATCAGATAACATAGTTGTTATATAAAACAGATGAGTGTAAAGGTCCATCAGATAACATAGTTGTTATATAAAACAGATGAGTGTAAAGGTCCATCAGATAACACAGTTGTTATATAAAACAGATGAGTGTAAAGGTCCATCAGATAACATAGTTGTTATATAAAACAGATGAGTGTAAAGGTCCATCAGATAACATAGTTGTTATATAAAACAGATGAGTGTAAAGGTCCATCAGATAACATAGTTGTTATATAAAACAGATGAGTGTAAAGGTCCATCAGATAACATAGTTGTTATATAAAACAGATGAGTGTAAAGGTCCATCAGATAACATAGTTGTTATATAAAACAGATGAGTGTAAAGGTCCATCAGATAACATAGTTGTTATATAAAACAGATGAGTGTAAAGGTCCATCAGATAACATAGTTGTTATATAAAACAGATGAGTGTAAAGGTCCATCAGATAACATAGTTGTTATATAAAACAGATGAGTGTAAAGGTCCATCAGATAACATAGTTGTTATATAAAACAGATGAGTGTAAAGGTCCATCAGATAACATAGTTGTTATATAAAACAGATGAGTGTAAAGGTCCATCAGATAACATAGTTGTTATATAAAACAGATGAGTGTAAAGGTCCATCAGATAACATAGTTGTTATATAAAACAGATGGGTGTAAAGGTCCATCAGATAACATAGTTGTTATATAAAACAGATGAGTGTAAAGGTCCATCAGATAACATAGTTGTTATATAAAACAGATGAGTGTAAAGGTCCATCAGATAACATAGTTGTTATATAAAACAGATGAGTGTAAAGGTCCATCAGATAACATAGTTGTTATATAAAACAGATGAGTGTAAAGGTCCATCAGATAACATAGTTGTTATATAAAACAGATGAGTGTAAAGGTCCATCAGATAACATAGTTGTTATATAAAACAGATGAGTGTAAAGGTCCATCAGATAACATAGTTGTTATATAAAACAGATGAGTGTAAAGGTCCATCAGATAACATAGTTGTTATATAAAACAGATGAGTGTAAAGGTCCATCAGATAACATAGTTGTTATATAAAACAGATGAGTGTAAAGGTCCATCAGATAACATAGTTGTTATATAAAACAGATGAGTGTAAAGGTCCATCAGATAACATAGTTGTTATATAAAACAGATGAGTGTAAAGGTCCATCAGATAACATAGTTGTTATATAAAACAGATGAGTGTAAAGGTCCATCAGATAACATAGTTGTTATATAAAACAGATGAGTGTAAAGGTCCATCAGATAACATAGTTGTTATATAAAACAGATGAGTGTAAAGGTCCATCAGATAACATAGTTGTTATATAAAACAGATGAGTGTAAAGGTCCATCAGATAACATAGTTGTTATATAAAACAGATGAGTGTAAAGGTCCATCAGATAACATAGTTGTTATATAAAACAGATGAGTGTAAAGGTCCATCAGATAACATAGTTGTTATATAAAACAGATGAGTGTAAAGGTCCATCAGATAACATAGTTGTTATATAAAACAGATGAGTGTAAAGGTCCATCAGATAACATAGTTGTTATATAAAACAGATGAGTGTAAAGGTCCATCAGATAACATAGTTGTTATATAAAACAGATGAGTGTAAAGGTCCATCAGATAACATAGTTGTTATATAAAACAGATGAGTGTAAAGGTCCATCAGATAACATAGTTGTTATATAAAACAGATGAGTGTAAAGGTCCATCAGATAACATAGTTGTTATATAAAACAGATGAGTGTAAAGGTCCATCAGATAACATAGTTGTTATATAAAACAGATGAGTGTAAAGGTCCATCAGATAACATAGTTGTTATATAAAACAGATGAGTGTAAAGGTCCATCAGATAACATAGTTGTTATATAAAACAGATGAGTGTAAAGGTCCATCAGATAACATAGTTGTTATATAAAACAGATGAGTGTAAAGGTCCATCAGATAACATAGTTGTTATATAAAACAGATGAGTGTAAAGGTCCATCAGATAACATAGTTGTTATATAAAACAGATGAGTGTAAAGGTCCATCAGATAACATAGTTGTTATATAAAACAGATGAGTGTAAAGGTCCATCAGATAACATAGTTGTTATATAAAACAGATGAGTGTAAAGGTCCATCAGATAACATAGTTGTTATATAAAACAGATGAGTGTAAAGGTCCATCAGATAACATAGTTGTTATATAAAACAGATGGGTGTAAAGGTCCATCAGATAACATAGTTGTTATATAAAACAGATGAGTGTAAAGGTCCATCAGATAACATAGTTGTTATATAAAACAGATGAGTGTAAAGGTCCATCAGATAACATAGTTGTTATATAAAACAGATGAGTGTAAAGGTCCATCAGATAACATAGTTGTTATATAAAACAGATGAGTGTAAAGGTCCATCAGATAACATAGTTGTTATATAAAACAGATGAGTGTAAAGGTCCATCAGATAACATAGTTGTTATATAAAACAGATGGGTGTAAAGGTCCATCAGATAACATAGTTGTTATATAAAACAGATGAGTGTAAAGGTCCATCAGATAACATAGTTGTTATATAAAACAGATGAGTGTAAAGGTCCATCAGATAACATAGTTGTTATATAAAACAGATGAGTGTAAAGGTCCATCAGATAACATAGTTGTTATATAAAACAGATGAGTGTAAAGGTCCATCAGATAACATAGTTGTTATATAAAACAGATGGGTGTAAAGGTCCATCAGATAACATAGTTGTTATATAAAACAGATGAGTGTAAAGGTCCATCAGATAACATAGTTGTTATATAAAACAGATGAGTGTAAAGGTCCATCAGATAACATAGTTGTTATATAAAACAGATGAGTGTAAAGGTCCATCAGATAACATAGTTGTTATATAAAACAGATGAGTGTAAAGGTCCATCAGATAACATAGTTGTTATATAAAACAGATGAGTGTAAAGGTCCATCAGATAACATAGTTGTTATATAAAACAGATGAGTGTAAAGGTCCATCAGATAACATAGTTGTTATATAAAACAGATGAGTGTAAAGGTCCATCAGATAACATAGTTGTTATATAAAACAGAAAGGTCCATCAGATAGAGTGTGAAAGGTCCATCAGATAACATAGTTGTTATATAAAACAGATGAGTGTAAAGGTCCATCAGATAACATAGTTGTTATATAAAACAGATGAGTGTAAAGGTCCATCAGATAACATAGTTGTTATATAAAACAGATGAGTGTAAAGGTCCATCAGATAACATAGTTGTTATATAAAACAGATGGGTGTAAAGGTCCATCAGATAACATAGTTGTTATATAAAACAGATGAGTGTAAAGGTCCATCAGATAACACAGATGGGTGTAAAGGTCCATCAGATAACATAGTTGTTATATAAAACAGATGAGTGTAAAGGTCCATCAGATAACATAGTTGTTATATAAAACAGATGAGTGTAAAGGTCCATCAGATAACATAGTTGTTATATAAAACAGATGAGTGTAAAGGTCCATCAGATAACATAGTTGTTATATAAAACAGATGAGTGTAAAGGTCCATCAGATAACATAGTTGTTATATAAAACAGATGGGTGTAAAGGTCCATCAGATAACATAGTTGTTATATAAAACAGATGAGTGTAAAGGTCCATCAGATAACATAGTTGTTATATAAAACAGATGAGTGTAAAGGTCCATCAGATAACATAGTTGTTATATAAAACAGATGAGTGTAAAGGTCCATCAGATAACATAGTTGTTATATAAAACAGATGAGTGTAAAGGTCCATCAGATAACATAGTTGTTATATAAAACAGATGGGTGTAAAGGTCCATCAGATAACATAGTTGTTATATAAAACAGATGAGTGTAAAGGTCCATCAGATAACACAGATGAGTGTAAGGTCCATCAGATAACACAGTTGTTATATAAAACAGATGAATGTAAAGGTCCATCAGATAACATAGTTGTTATATAAAACAGATGGGTGTAAAGGTCCATCAGATAACATAGTTGTTATATAAAACAGATGGGTGTAAAGGTCCATCAGATAACATAGTTGTTATATAAAACAGATGGGTGTAAAGGTCCATCAGATAACATAGTTGTTATATAAAACAGATGAGTGTAAAGGTCCATCAGATAACACAGATGAGTGTAAGGGTCCATCAGATAACACAGTTGTTATATAAAACAGATGAATGTAAAGGTCCATCAGATAACATAGTTGTTATATAAAACAGATGAGTGTAAAGGTCCATCAGATAACATAGTTGTTATATAAAACAGATGAGTGTAAAGGTCCATCAGATAACATAGTTGTTATATAAAACAGATGGGTGTAAAGGTCCATCAGATAACATAGTTGTTATATAAAACAGATGAGTGTAAAGGTCCATCAGATAACATAGTTGTTATATAAAACAGATGAGTGTAAAGGTCCATCAGATAACATAGTTGTTATATAAAACAGATGGGTGTAAAGGTCCATCAGATAACATAGTTGTTATATAAAACAGATGGGTGTAAAGGTCCATCAGATAACATAGTTGTTATATAAAACAGATGAGTGTAAAGGTCCATCAGATAACATAGTTGTTATATAAAACAGATGAGTGTAAAGGTCCATCAGATAACATAGTTGTTATATAAAACAGATGAGTGTAAAGGTCCATCAGATAACATAGTTGTTATATAAAACAGATGAGTGTAAAGGTCCATCAGATAACATAGTTGTTATATAAAACAGATGAGTGTAAAGGTCCATCAGATAACACAGTTCTTATATAAAACAGATGAGTGTAAAGGTCCATCAGACAACATAGTTGTTATATAAAACAGATGAGTGTAAAGTCCATCAGATAACATAGTTGTTATATAAAACAGATGGGTGTAAAGGTCCATCAGATAACATAGTTGTTATATAAAACAGATGAGTGTAAAGGTCAATCAGATAACATAGTTGTTATATAAAACAGATGAGTGTAAAGGTCCATCAGATAACATAGTTGTTATATAAAACAGATGAGTGTAAAGGTCCATCAGATAACATAGTTGTTATATAAAACAGATGAGTGTAAAGGTCCATCAGATAACATAGTTGTTATATAAAACAGATGGGTGTAAAGGTCCATCAGATAACATAGTTGTTATATAAAACAGATGAGTGTAAAGGTCCATCAGATAACATAGTTGTTATATAAAACAGATGAGTGTAAAGGTCCATCAGATAACATAGTTGTTATATAAAACAGATGGGTGTAAAGGTCCATCAGATAACATAGTTGTTATATAAAACAGATGAGTGTAAAGGTCCATCAGATAACATAGTTGTTATATAAAACAGATGAGTGTAAAGGTCCATCAGATAACATAGTTGTTATATAAAACAGATGGGTGTAAAGGTCCATCAGATAACATAGTTGTTATATAAAACAGATGAGTGTAAAGGTCCATCAGATAACATAGTTGTTATATAAAACAGATGAGTGTAAAGGTCCATCAGATAACATAGTTGTTATATAAAACAGATGAGTGTAAAGGTCCATCAGATAACATAGTTGTTATATAAAACAGATGAGTGTAAAGGTCCATCAGATAACATAGTTGTTATATAAAACAGATGGGTGTAAAGGTCCATCAGATAACATAGTTGTTATATAAAACAGATGAGTGTAAAGGTCCATCAGATAACATAGTTGTTATATAAAACAGATGAGTGTAAAGGTCCATCAGATAACATAGTTGTTACATAAAACAGATGAGTGTAAAGGTTCATCAGATAACATAGTTGTTATATAAAACAGATGAGTGTAAAGGTTCATCAGATAACATAGTTGTTATATAAAACAGATGAATGTAAAGGTCCATCAGATAACATAGTTGTTATATAAAACAGATGAGTGTAAAGGTCCATCAGATAACATAGTTGTTATATAAAACAGATGAGTGTAAAGGTCCATCAGATAACATAGTTGTTATATAAAACAGATGAGTGTAAAGGTCCATCAGATAACATAGTTGTTATATAAAACAGATGAGTGTAAAGGTCCATCAGATAACATAGTTGTTATATAAAACAGATGAGTGTAAAGGTCCATCAGATAACATAGTTGTTATATAAAACAGATGAGTGTAAAGGTCCATCAGATAACATAGTTGTTATATAAAACAGATGGGTGTAAAGGTCCATCAGATAACATAGTTGTTATATAAAACAGATGAGTGTAAACGTCCATCAGATAACACAGGTGAGTGTAAGGGTCCATCAGATAAAATAGTTGTTATATAAAACAGATGAGTGTAAAGGTCCATCAGATAACATAGTTGTTATATAAAACAGATGAGTGTAAGGATCCATCAGATAACATAGTTGTTATATAAAACAGATGAGTGTAAAGGTCCATCAGATAACACAGTTGTTATATAAAACAGATGAGTGTAAAGGTCCATCAGATAACATAGTTGTTATATAAAACAGATGGGTGTAAAGGTCCATCAGATAACATAGTTGTTATATAAAACAGATGAGTGTAAAGGTCCATCAGATAACATAGTTGTTATATAAAACAGATGAGTGTAAAGGTCCATCAGATAACATAGTTGTTATATAAAACAGATGGGTGTAAAGGTCCATCAGATAACATAGTTGTTATATAAAACAGATAAGTGTAAAGGTCCATCAGATAACATAGTTGTTATATAAAACAGATGGGTGTAAAGGTCCATCAGATAACATAGTTGTTATATAAAACAGATGAGTGTAAACGTCCATCAGATAACACAGATGAGTGTAAGGGTCCATCAGATAACACAGTTGTTATATAAAACAGATGAATGTAAAGGTCCATCAGATAACATAGTTGTTATATAAAACAGATGAGTGTAAAGGTCCATCAGATAACATAGTTGTTATATAAAACAGATGAATGTAAAGGTCCATCAGATAACATAGTTGTTATATAAAACAGATGGGTGTAAAGGTCCATCAGATAACATAGTTGTTATATAAAACAGATGAGTGTAAAGGTCCATCAGATAACATAGTTGTTATATAAAACAGATGAGTGTAAAGGTCCATCAGATAACATAGTTGTTATATAAAACAGATGGGTGTAAAGGTCCATCAGATAACATAGTTGTTATATAAAACAGATGAGTGTAAAGGTCCATCAGATAACATAGTTGTTATATAAAACAGATGAGTGTAAAGGTCCATCAGATAACATAGTTGTTATATAAAACAGATGAGTGTAAAGGTCCATCAGATAACATAGTTGTTATATAAAACAGATGGGTGTACAGGTCCATCAGATAACATAGTTGTTATATAAAACAGATGAGTGTAAGGGTCCATCAGATAACACAGTTGTTATATAACACAGATGGGTGTAAAGGTCCATCAGATAACATAGTTGTTATATAAAACAGATGAGTGTAAAGGTCAATCAGATAACATAGTTGTTATATAAAACAGATGGGTGTAAGGGTCCATCAGATAACATAGTTGTTATATAAAACAGATGAGTGTAAAGGTCCATCAGATAACATAGTTGATATATAAAACAGATGAGTGTAAAGGTCCATCAGATAACATAGTTGTTATATAAAACAGATGGGTGTAAAGGTCCATCAGATAACACAGTTGTTATATAAAACAGATGAGTGTAAAGGTCCATCAGATAACATAGTTGTTATATAAAACAGATGGGTGTAAAGGTCCATCAGATAACATAGTTGTTATATAAAACAGATGGGTGTAAAGGTCCATCAGATAACATAGTTGTTATATAAAACAGATGAGTGTAAAGGTCCATCAGATAACATAGTTGTTATATAAAACAGATGGGTGTAAAGGTCCATCAGATAACATAGTTGTTATATAAAACAGATGGGTGTAAAGGTCCATCAGATAACATAGTTGTTATATAAAACAGATGAGTGTAAAGGTCCATCAGATAACATAGTTGTTATATAAAACAGATGAGTGTAAAGGTCCATCAGATAACATAGTTGTTATATAAAACAGATGAGTGTAAAGGTCCATCAGATAACATAGTTGTTATATAAAACAGATGAGTGTAAAGGTCCATCAGATAACATAGTTGTTATATAAAACAGATGAATGTAAGGGTCCATCAGAAAACATAGTTGTTATATAAAACAGATGGGTGTAAGGGTCCATCAGATAACATAGTTGTTACATAAAACAGATGAGTGTAAAGGTCCATCAGATAACATAGTTGTTATATAAAACAGATGAGTGTAAAGGTCCATCAGATAACATAGTTGTTATATAAAACAGATGAGTGTAAAGGTCCATCAGATAACATAGTTGTTATATAAAACAGATGAGTGTAAAGGTCCATCAGATTACACAGTTGTTATATAAAACAGATGAGTGTAAAGGTCCATCAGATAACACAGTTGTTATATAAACACAGATGAATGTAAAGGTCCATCAGATAACATAGTTGTTATATAAAACAGATGGGTGTAAAGGTCCATCAGATAACATAGTTGTTATATAACACAGATGGGTGTAAAGGTCCATCAGATAACATAGTTGTTATATAAAACAGATGGGTGTAAAGATCCATCAGATAACATAGTTGTTATATAAAACAGATGAGTGTAAAGGTCCATCAGATAACATAGTTGTTATATAAAACAGATGAGTGTAAAGGTCCATCAGATAACATAGTTGTTATATAAAACAGATGGGTGTAAAGGTCCATCAGATAACATAGTTGTTATATAAAACAGATGAGTGTAAGGGTCCATCAGATAACATAGTTGTTATATAAAACAGATGAGTGTAAAGGTCCATCAGATAACATAGTTGTTATATAAAACAGATGAGTGTAAAGGTCCATCAGATAACATAGTTGTTATATAAAACAGATGGGTGTAAAGGTCCATCAGATAACATAGTTGTTATATAAAACAGATGAGTGTAAAGGTCCATCAGATAACACAGTTGTTATATAAAACAGATGAGTGTAAAGGTCCATCAGATAACATAGTTGTTATATAAAACAGATGGGTGTAAAGGTCCATCAGATAACATAGTTGTTATATAAAACAGATGGGTGTAAAGGTCCATCAGATACCATAGTTGTTATATAAAACAGATGGGTGTAAAGGTCCATCAGATAACATAGTTGTTATATAAAACAGATGAGTGTAAAGGTCCATCAGATAACATAGTTGTTATATAACATAGACTCTGAGGGAGACTGTTCTTCAGATAAAACAGACTTTGATTGTTAGGGTCCATCTGATAAAACAGTTGTTATATAACACAAACTCCTTATGTAGATGTCCTTCAGGTAACACAGAATCTGAGAGTAAGGGTCCTTCATATAGCACAATTGTTATATAAAACACACCAAGGATGAAAGGGTCCTTAATATAACACAGTTGTTATATAACACTGACCCTAAAGGTAAAGGTCCATAAGATAACATAGTTGTATTATATAGTGTGACTGTGAAGGTCCTTCAGAAAAAACAATTACATAAACTGTGAATTTAAAGGCCCTTCAGATAACATAGTTAACACATAATAAAGACTACAAGTGTAAGGGTCCAACAGATAACACATTTGTCATGTGAAACATATTACGAGTGTAAGGGTCTGTCAGATAATACAGTTGTTATATAACACACTCTCTAGTTGTAAGGGTCCTTAACATAACATTTTCGTCACATAACATAGACTATCAGTGTGTGGGTCCATCAAATTGCATAATTATTATTTAACACAGACTCTTAGTGTTAGGATCCTTCACGTAACATAGTTGTTATGTAAACTGTGAATTTACGGGTCCTTCAGATAACACATAGTTGTCATATAATACAAACTATGAGCGTAAAGGTCCATCACACAGCATAATTATTATAGAACACATACTATGAGTGTAAGAATCCATCAGATAACACAGTTTTTATATAATACAAACTCTGTCCGTAGGGTCCTTCAGATAACAGAATTGTTATATAACACAGACTCTGAGTGTAGGGTCCTTCACATAACACATATTCTGGGTATAAATGTCCTTCAGATAACATTGTTTTTATATAACACAGACTCTGATTGTGAAAATCCTTCAAATGAAACAGCTGTCGTATAACACAGATTCTGAATGTAACAGTCCTTCAGATAACAGAGTTCTTATATATACTGTAAGTGTAAGGGTCCTTCAGATAACAGAGTTGTTAAGTAACACAGATTCTGAATGTAACAGTCCTTCAGATAACAGAGTTGTTAAGTAACACAGATTCCGAATGTAACAGTCCTTCAGATAACAGAGTTCTTATATAGACTGTAAGTGTAACGGTCGTTTAGATAACATAGTTGTTAAATAATACAGACTCTGAGTGTAAGGGTCCGTCAGATAACAGAGTTCTTATATAGACTGTAAGTGTAACGGTCGTTTAGATAACATAGTTGTTAAATGATACAGACTCTGAGTGTAAGGGTCTATCAGATAACAGAGTTCTTATATAGACTGTAAGTGTAACGGTCGTTTAGATAACATAGTTGTTAAATAATACAGACTCTGAGTGTGAGGGTCCGTCAGATAACATAGTTGTTAAATAGTACAGACTCTGAATGTAACAGTCCTTCAGATAACAGAGTTGTTATATAACCCAGACTATATGTGTAAGGTTCTTCTAAACTAAACAGTAATTTTGTGTTCACTTTTTTGTGTAATTTTATATCTTTTCTTTTATGTAAAGTTGTGATTCAATTACATTTTTTTCCCGTTAAGCCAATAACTAACTTCAAACTTTAGTAAATTCAATACTTTATTTACACTTTACAGACTAGCTGTGATCTGGATTGGAGAGTATGAACTGAAAGAGCCAACAAATAATGAAACAAATCACGTGGGTTCCAGTTCTATTTTTTGTTGCTATTTCAGGTAGGTGGAGCTATTATATACAATATAATATATTGTATTCAGTTGAACTCTTTATAGATCCTATTGTAAAAAGATAAATCGAGATATAAGTACTTATCAGAAATATATTACTATGATTATTATTTGTGATCACATTATGGGCGAAATAAGAACAGACACACGTGCACCCTGATGTCTAAACAATGATGAAAAGTTATGTGCAAGACTCAGTCTACACATGTGATAGTTTGGATTCTTGGATTGATATTTATGACATAAAGACCAGCCCTACTTACCCTGATATTTCAAACATAAAGACCAGCCCTACCTACCCTGATATTTCAAACATAAAGACCAGCCCTACTTACCCTGATATTTCAAACATAAAGACCAGCCCTACTTACCCTGATATTTCAAACATAAAGACCAGCCCTACTTACCCTGATATTTCAAACATAAAGACCAGCCCTACTTACCCTGATATTTCAAACATAAAGACCAGCACTACTTACCCTGATATTTCAAACATAAAGACCAGCCCTACTTACCCTGATATTTCAAACATAAAGACCAGCCTTACTTACCCTGATATTTCAAACATAAAGACCAGCCCTACTTACCCTGATATTTCAAACATAAAGACCAGCCTTACTTACCCTGATATTTCAAACACAAAGATCAGCCCTACTTACCCTGATATTTCAAACATAAAGACCAGCCCTACTTACCCTGATATTTCAAACATAAAGACCAGCCCTACTTACCCTGATATTTATGACATAAAGACCAGCCCTACTTACCCTGATATTTCAAACATAAAGACCAGCCCTACTTACCCTGATATTGCAAACATAAAGATCAGCCTTACTTACCCTGATATTTCAAACATAAAGACCAGCCCTACTTACCCTGATATTTCAAACATAAAGACCAGCACTACTTACCCTGATATTTCAAACATAAAGACCAGCCCTACTTACCCTGATATTTCAAACATAAAGATCAGCCTTACTTACCCTGATATTTCAAACATAAAGACCAGCCCTACTTACCCTGATATTTATGACATAAAGACCAGCCCTACTTACCTCTGATATTTGAAACATAAAGACCAGCCCTACTTACCCTGATATTTCAAACATAAAGACCAGCCCTACTTACCCTGATATTTCAAACATAAAAACCAGCCCTACTTACCCTGATATTTCAAACATAAAGACCTGCCCTACTTACCCTGATATTTCAAACATAAAGACCAGCCCTACTTACCCTGATATTTCAAACATAAAGACCAGCCCTACTTACCCTGATATTTCAAACATAAAGACCAGCCCTACTTACCCTGATATTTCAAACATAAAGACCAGCTCTACTTACCCTGATATTTCAAACATAAAGACCAGCCCTACTTACCCTGATATTTCAAACATAAAGACCAGCCCTACTTACCCTGATATTTCAAACATAAAGACCAGCCCTACTACCCTGATATTTCAAACATAAAGACCAGCCTTACTTACCCTGATATTTCAAACATAAAGACCAGCCCTACTTACCCTGATATTTATGACATAAAGACCAGCCCTACTTACCCTGATATTTCAAACATAAAGACCAGCCCTACTTACCCTGATATTTCAAACATAAAGATCAGCCCTACTTACCCTGATATTTCAAACATAAATACCAGCTCTACTTACCCTGATATTTCAAACATAAAGACCAGCCCTACTTACCCTGATATTTCAAACATAAAGACCAGCCCTACTTACCCTGATGTTTATGACATAAAGACCAGCCCTACTTACCCTGATATTTCAAACATAAAGACCAGCCCTACTTACCCTGATATTTCAAACATAAAGATCAGCCTTACTTACCCTGATATTTCAAACATAAAGACCAGCCCTACTTACCCTGATATTTCAAACATAAAGACCAGCACTACTTACCCTGATATTTCAAACATAAAGACCAGCCCTACTTACCCTGATATTTCAAACATAAAGATCAGCCTTACTTACCCTGATATTTCAAACATAAAGACCAGCCCTACTTACCCTGATATTTATGACATAAAGACCAGCCCTACTTACCTCTGATATTTGAAACATAAAGACCAGCCCTACTTACCCTGATATTTCAAACATAAAGACCAGCCCTACTTACCCTGATATTTCAAACATAAAGACCTGCCCTACTTACCCTGATATTTCAAACATAAAGACCAGCCCTACTTACCCTGATATTTCAAACATAAAGACCAGCCCTACTTACCCTGATATTTCAAACATAAATACCAGCCCTACTTACCCTGATATTTCAAACATAAAGACCAGCTCTACTTACCCTGATATTTCAAACATAAAGACCAGCCCTACTTACCCTGATATTTCAAACATAAAGACCAGCCCTACTTACCCTGATATTTCAAACATAAAGACCAGCCCTACTTACCCTGATATTTCAAACATAAAGACCAGCCCTACTTACCCTGATATTTCAAACATAAAGACCAGCCCTACTTACCCTGATATTTCACACATAAAGACCAGCCCTACTTACCCTGATATTTCAAACATAAAGACCAGCCCTACTTACCCTGATATTTCAAAGATAAAAACAATTTTTCGAGATTACTGATGGATATGTTCATTGCGAACGAAAAATGACATTATTAGCTTTACCACGAGTTATGACTTGACTTTTCATCTATCTAACATATTTCACATTAAATGATCTAGACCTTATGCAGTTGTCTAAAGATATGCAAAAGTCACACCTTCCTCTTCTCATAAATTGTTCTTTGACCTGTAAACTTGGTCCAGGTTGGATAATACCAAAATATTAGGTTGTCCAGAAATAAATAATACCAACATATTTACAACAAAAATTTATTCATAAAAGTCACAAAGCGTCATTTGTATTCCATATAATCACGTGTTTCTGTTTAAAATGTATTATCTTAATTAGTATATTTGTATTCCATACAATCACGTGTTTTTGTTTAAAATGTATTATCTTAATTAGTATATTTGTATTCCATACAATCACGTGTTTCTGTTTAAAATGTATTATCTTAATTAGTATATTTGTATTAGATACAATCACGAGTTTCTGTTTTAAAATTTATTATTTTAATTAGTATATTTGTATTAGATACAATCACGAGTTTCTGTTTTAAAATTTATTATTTTAATTAGTATATTTGTATTAGATACAATCACGTGTTTCTGGTTAAAATGTATTATCTTAATTAGTATATTTGTATTAAATACAATCACGTGTTTCTGTTTTAAAATGTATTATTTTAATTAGTATATTTGTATTAGATACAATCACGTGTTTCTGTTTAAAATGTATTATCTTAATTAGTATATTTGTATTTAATACAATCACGTGTTTCTGTTTAAAATGTATTATCTTAATTAGTATATTTGTATTAGATACAATCACGTGTTTCTGGTTAAAATGTATTATCTTAATTAGTATATTTGTATTAAATACAATCACGTGTTTCTGTTTTAAAATGTATTATTTTAATTAGTATATTTGTATTAGATACAATCACGTGTTTCTGTTTAAAATGTATTATCTTAATTAGTATATTTGTATTTCATACAATCACGTGTTTCTGTTTAAAATGTATTATCTTTTGTATTTGTATACAATCACGTGTTTCTGTTTAAAATGTATTATCTTAATTAGTATATTTGTATTAGATACAATCACGTGTTTCTGTTTTAAAATGTATTATCTTAATTAGTATATTTCTATTAGATACAATCACGTGTTTCTGGTTAAAATGTATTATCTTAATTAGTATATTTGTATTTCATACAATCACGTGTTTCTGTTTAAAATGTATTATCTTAATTAGTATATTTGTATTAGATACAATCACGTGTTTCTGTTTTAAAATGTATTATCTTAATTAGTATATTTGTATTCCATACAATCACGTGTTTCTGTTTAAAATGTATTATCTTAATTAGTATATTTGTATTAGATACAATCACGTGTTTCTGTTTTAAAATGTATTATCTTAATTAGTATATTTGTATTAGATACAATCACGTGTTTCTGTTTTAAAATGTATTATCTTAATTAGTATATTTCTATTAGATACAATCACGTGTTTCTGGTTAAAATGTATTATCTTAATTAGTATATTTGTATTTCATACAATCACGTGTTTCTGTTTAAAATGTATTATCTTAATTAGTATATTTGTATTAGATACAATCACGTGTTTCTGTTTTAAAATGTATTATCCTAATTAGTATATTTGTATTAGATACAATCACGTGTTTCTGTTTTAAAATGTATTATCTTAATTAGTATATTTGTATTCCATAAAATCACGTGTTTCTGTTTAAAATGTATTATCTTAATTAGTATATTTGTATTAGATACAATCACGTGTTTCTGTTTTAAAATGTATTATCTTAATTAGTATATTTCTATTAGATACAATCACGTGTTTCTGGTTAAAATGTATTATCTTAATTAGTATATTTCTATTCCATACAAACACGTGTTTCTGTTTAAAATGTATTATCTTAATTAGTATATTTGTATTAGATACAATCACGTGTTTCTGGTTAAAATGTATTATCTTAATTAGTATATTTGTATTAGATACAATCACGTGTTTCTGGTTAAAATGTATTATCTTAATTAGTATATTTGTATTCCATAAAATCACGTGTTTCTGTCTAAAATGTATTATCTTAATTAGTATATTTGTATTACATACAATCACGTGTTTCTGTTTTAAAATGTATTATCTTAATTAGTATATTTGTATTAGATACAATCACGTGTTTCTGTTTTAAAATGTATTATCTTAATTAGTATATTTGTATTTCATACAATCACGTGTTTCTGTTTTAAAATGTATTATCTTAATTAGTATATTTGTATTACATACAATCACGTGTTTCTGTTTTAAAATGTATTATCTTAATTAGTATATTTGTATTAGATACAATCACGTGTTTCTGTTTTAAGATGTATTATCTTAATGTTTAGAGAACGGCAGGGTTTGTCAACATTATGGAAGGTCATCTCCAATTACATTAATGACTGTGTTTATCATATTAACATGACGATATTGTTTGTCAACATTACAGAAAATTAAATATTTATGTAAAAACGGTTCGTTTGGGTTGAGAAAATTTTTATGTAAAGGAGCGAACAACGTTTCGACTTTCTTCGGTCATCATCAGGTTCTCAAAGAAAGAAAGAGGTAACTGACCGATAGCTGACCAGATGTTGGTTATTTTTCTGCTGATGTCAGGAATATATGGTATGCAGCAGTATATGGTTTCGTGATTTTTTGATTCGTTAGATATATTTACTTTTGTTACTTGATTTTGCTTTCTGTCTAGGTGTGTGCGTAAAATGTTTTCTACGGTTTGTGAAGGAAGCTTATTCATGCTGATGAAATATTGTTTTATTTTGTCTAATTCATCGTTAATTTTATCTTGTGAGCATAGTTTTATGGCTGTGTTTATTTGGTTTCTTAGTATGTTGAGATATTGTTTTGTTTCATGTGCTGAGTCCCAAGGAATGTATAGTCCAGTATGGGTGATTTTTCGGTGGATTTCTGTTTTGAATTGTGTATCGGTTCTTGTAATTTTGAGGTTAAGAAATGATATTTGATTGCTTTCTTCCTGTTCATATGTGAAGTTAATGTTGGGATGTATAGAGTTAATGTGATTGAAAAAATTAAGTGTGTGTTCTGTAGATCTGAATCCCACAACCGTGTCATCTACATACCTGTACCAGTATAGTGGTGGATGTAATGCTGTGTTAACTTCTTGTGTTTCAACTTGTGTCATAAAAATATTGGCTAGAACTGGTGATACTGGGTTGCCCATGCTTAGGCCATTTGTTTGTATACAGTTGTGGTTGTTGAACATTTGGCAAAAACTAGTAACAAAATATGACATTCCAGTTAACACTAAATTTATTCAAAAACCAGGCACAAAACTGAGGTCTATACTATGTAAAGACTACACTGACAAATACCACACCAACATTATTTATAAAATACAATGTGATAACTGCCACAACTTCTATATTGAAAAATGGAAACCAGATTCAAAGAACATAAAAAAGTCACCTTCACACGTTTTCGAACACTGCAAATCAAATAACCACAACATAACCATAGAAACTACTCAAATACTAAATAAAGAAACAAACATAAACAAACGCAAAATTAAAGAAGCCTTACTTATACAACAACACAAGCCCAAAATAAACCAATACAAAAGAATCCCTTTATACCTATATTAATAAATATAGTCAAATATAACATCTAAGTACCTCCTCTAGATTCATATAGTCAGTTACACAACCCCCTTCAAACATGTGGTCAGCTTCGGTCAGTTACCTCTTTCTTTCTTTGAGAACCTGACGACGACCTAAGAAGGTCGAAACGTTGTTCGCTCCTCTACATAAAAATTTCCTCAACCCAAACCAGTCGTTTTTACATATATATTTCTCTACAAGTGGGTCATCACTGATTACAGAAGGTTGTCTCTAATTAAATCAATGACTACTTTCATCATGTCTCAGTCTTCTCGCTGCGACAATGAAATCAGAGCATTATCTCTATCTTGAAACGTATTCCACAAAATTTAAGACACATCTATATGGATCCTAATTGTTCAACAAACAGATAAGTTTTAAATTAGTTTCTGGTGTTACTAAAAACATATAATAATCACCATTGTGGTAATAGATATTTTGGTATATTGAGAAAAGATATTCAATACTATTGCAGATCAGAAATGAATATATCAGCTATTTATTTGTGTAAATATTGTAATCAGGTATTTTTCGATTAATGTCCTTTTGTTTTATTAGTTTACCTTCAAATCTCACGTTAATTGTAGGCCTAACCTCACGTTACTAGTAGGCCTAATTATATATATGACTAATTGTTTTTTTATCAAACAGCTACGACAGAGGGCGACATCTGGTGGAATAAAGAAAAACAGTTTAATGCTAACGTTTTGGTGAGTCTTTTGTATTAAGTTTTTCAAACGTTTTTTCAGTGAAGTAGAGACAGGGGGATCTGATACCCAGTAATTTTTTGTTCCCTCAACCACTATCTTAAAATAAAACACGTGTTTCAGAGAAAGAGAGATGACCATTGGTGCAACGATTGAAAGAGAACAGATACCCATTATGTACCTTTGGCCATAGAAAACAACATACAGAGAGAGTTAAAGAAGCTGAACATGTATAGACTAAGATAACCAATAAATAAGTATCCTGTGTTGGAAAATTGGTCTATAATTCTCAGAATTTTTATAACAGTCTCAGGCAACAAATATATAACACATTAGTAACAGTATCACGGTATTTAATATATGACACTTTACTAACCGGATCACGGTATTTGATACATAACACTTTACTAACCGGATCACGGTATTTACTATATGACACTTTACTAACCGGATCACGGTATTTAATATACGACACTTTACTAACCGGATCACGGTATTTGATATATGACACTTTACTAACTGGGTCACGGTATTTAATATATGACACTTTACTAACCGGATCACGGTATTTAATATATGGCACTTTACTAACTGGATCACGGTATTTAATATATGACACTTTACTAACCGGATCATGGTATTTAATATATGACACTTTACTAACCGGATCACGGTATTTGATATATGACACTTTACTAACCGGATCACGGTATTTAATATATGACACTTTACTAACCGGATCACGGTATTTGATATATGACACTTTACTAACCGGATCACTGTATTTGATATATGACACTTTACTAACCGCATCACGGTATTTAATGTATGACACTTTACTAACCGGATCACGGTATTTCATATATGACACTTTACTAACAGGATCACGGTATTTAATATATAACACTTTACTAACCGGATCACGGTATTTGATATATGACACTTTACTAACCGGATCACGGTATTTACTATATGACACTTTACTAACCGGATCACGGTATTTAATATACGACACTTTACTAACCGGATCACGGTATTTGATATATGACACTTTACTAACTGGGTCACGGTATTTAATATATGACACTTTACTAACCGGATTACGGTATTTAATATATGACACTTTACTAACCGGATCATGGTATTTAATATATGACACTTTACTAACCGGATCACGGTATTTGATATATGACACTTTACTAACCGGATCACGGTATTTAATATATGACACTTTACAAACCGAATCACGGTATTTGATATATGACACTTTACTAACCGGATCACTGTATTTAATATATGACACTTTACTAACCGCATCACGGTATTTAATGTATGACACTTTACTAACCGGATCACGGTATTTCATATATGACACTTTACTAACCGGATCACAGTATTTAATATATGACACTTTACTAACCGGATCACGGTATTTAATATATGACACTTTACTAACCGGATCACTGTATTTGATATATGACACTTT
Source organism: Tachypleus tridentatus (assembly GCF_004210375.1). Taxonomy (NCBI): domain Eukaryota; kingdom Metazoa; phylum Arthropoda; class Merostomata; order Xiphosura; family Limulidae; genus Tachypleus; species Tachypleus tridentatus. Next base: position 181,962,870 of record NC_134825.1, on the reverse strand, counting down.
ACTAACCGGATCACTGTATTTGATATATGACACTTTACGAACCAGATCACGGTATTTAATATATGACACTTTACTAACCGAATCACGGTATTTGATATATGACACTTTACTAACCGGATAACGGTATTTAATATATAACACTTTACTAACCGGATCACAGTATTTGATATATGACACTTTACTAATCGGATCACGGTATTTAATATATGACACTTTACTAACCGGATCACGGTATTTGATATATAACACTTTACTAACCGGATCACGGTATTTACTATATGACACTTTACTAACCGGATCACGGTATTTAATATATGACACTTTACTAACCGGATCACGGTATTTGATATATGACACTTTACTAACCGGATCACGGTATTTAATATATGACACTTTACAAACCGAATCACGGTATTTGATATATGACACTTTACTAACCGGATCACGGTATTTAATATATGACACTTTACTAACCGGATCACGGTATTTAATATATGACACTTTACTAACCGGATCACGGTATTTGATATATGACACTTTACTCACCGGATCACGGTATTTGATATATGACACTTTACGAACCAGATCACGGTATTTAATATATGACACTTTACTAACCGAATCACGGTATTTGATATATGACACTTTACTAACCGGATAACGGTATTTAATATATAACACTTTACTAACCGGATCACGGTATTTACTATATGACACTTTACTAACCGGATCACGGTATTTGATATATAACACTTTACTAACCGGATCACGGTATTTACTATATGACACTTTACTAACCGGATCACGGTATTTAATATATGACACTTTACTAACCGGATCACGGTATTTGATATATGACACTTTACTAACTGGATCACGGTATTTACTATTTGACACTTTACTAACCGGATCACGGTATTTAATATATGACACTTTACTAACCGGATCGCGGTATTTGATATATGACACTTTACTAACCGGATCACGGTATTTAATATATGAAACTTTACTAACCGGATCACGGTATTTAATATATGACACTTTACTAACCGGATCACGGTATTTGATATATGACACTTTACTAACCGGATCACGGTATTTAATATATGGCACTTTACTAACTGGATCACGGTATTTAATATATGACACTTTACTAACCGGATCATGGTATTTAATATATGACACTTTACTAACCGGATCACGGTATTTGATATATGACACTTTACTAACCGGATCACTGTATTTGATATATGAAACTTTACTAACCGGATCACGGTATTTCATATATGACACTTTACTAACCGGATCACGGTATTTGATATATGACACTTTACTAACCGGATCACGGTATTTAATATATGACACTTTACTAACCGGATCACTGTATTTGTTATATGACACTTTACTAACCGGATCACGGAATTTAATATATAACACTTTACTAACCGGATCACGGTATTTGATATATGACACTTTACTAACCGGATCACGGTATTTGATATATGACACTTTACTAACCGGATCACGGTATTTAATATATGGCACTTTACTAACTGGATCACGGTATTTAATATATGACACTTTACTAACCGGATCATGGTATTTAATATATGGCACTTTACTAACCGCATCACGGTATTTAATATATGTCCTCTCCTAAAAGTCCACTGTCTAGACTGATTTGATACAGCGAGTGGCATCTCTTCAAAGTCCAGTCTAGATTTGTTTGATACAGTGTCTAGCCTCTCCTCAAAGTCCACTGTCTCGGTTCGTCTGAAACAGTGTATACTCTCTCCTCAGCGTCCACTGTCTATATTAGTTTGATACAGTGTGTAACGTCTCTTCAAGTCCACTCACTGTCTTGGATTGAAACAATGTGTACTCTATCCTCAGAGTCCGCTGTCTAGGTTGAATTAAAAAGTGTGTACTCTCTCCTCAAAGTACACTGTCTAGGTTGGTTTGATATAGTGTGTACTCTCTCCTCAAAGTCCACTATCTAGATTGGTTTGATACAGTATGTAGCGTCTCCTCAAATCCACTCACTGTCTAGGTTGGTTTGATACAGTGTGCACTCTCTGTTCAACGTCAACTGTTTAGGTTGCTTTGATACAGTGTGTACTCTCTCCTCAAAGTCCACTGTCTAGGTTGGATTGATGCAGTGTTTTCTGTCTCCTCAAGGTCCACTGTCAAGGTCGGTTTGATACAGTGTGTACTCTCTCCCCAATGCCCACTATCTAGGTTGGTCTGAAACAGCGTGTAGCGTATCCTCAATGTCCTCTGTCTAGGTTAGTCTGATACAGTGTGTACTCTCTCCTCAAAATCCTCTGTCAAGATTGGTTTGATACAGTGTGTACTCTTTCCTCAATGTCCACTGTCAAGATTGGTTTGATACAGTATGTACTCTTTCCTCAATGTCCACTGTCAAGATTGGTTTGATACGGTGTGTACTCTTTCCTCAATGTCCACTGTCAAGATTAGTTTGATACGGTGTGTACTCTTTCCTCAATGTCCACTGTCAAGATTGGTTTGATACAGTGTGTACTCTTTCCTCAATGTCCACTGTCAAGATTGGTTTGATACAGTGTGTACTCTTTCCTCAATGTCCACTGTCAAGATTGGTTTGATACAGTGTGTACTCTTTCCTCAATGTCCACTGTCTAGGTTGGATTGATACAGTGTGTACTCTCTCCTCAAAGTCCACTGTCTATGTTGGTGTGATACAGTGATTGTATAGGCTGTATCACGTCTTGCTGACTGTACAATAAACATTTCGATGTATCTTTAATTAATAATTATTCACTCCTAATATCTCTTTTGTCATTGTCTGTTTCAGTGCAACCAGGTAGTTAACTCATGTATCCATGATATTTCTGTGCTCATGGTTACGAGGAGAAACTGAGTTTTAGAATATTTTCATCAATATGAAAATACCAAATCATGTCAGTCACACAACCGTTTAAACCGTGGTGACGTTATAATGTGACGGTCAATCCCACTATTCGTTGTTAAAAGAGTAGCCCAAGATTTGGCATTGGGTGGCAATGACTAGCTGCACTCCCTCTAATCTTACACTGCTAAATTAGGGACGGCTAGCGCGGATAGCCCTCGTGTAGGTTTGCGTGAAATTAAAAACCAAAAAACATTTTAATGAATAGAAATTATTACTAGGAAATATTAATTCGAAGAACTTCTTTACTGGGGAAGTGTTGTTTTGTGACGACTCGGGTCATTTAACAACTAAACACAAAAGTCTGGTATGGAATATTACAGGAATATCTTTCTGGTATCAGCTATCCTTTATTTTGTCTTTTTGCTGAACGTGAGGTTCTGCGTTTTCCAAATAATTTAAAATTCACATGTGAGAAGGATCTCGTTCACCCAAATAGCTTGATATTAACAACTGCGTCACGTTACCTGTCATAACCTCTGTCTCACTTCTAAATCTATTTATATCCATCACAAAATTATTTGTCCGCTTTACTAAACAAAGACATTAACATGTGGCTACATCACACTTCAAATACACGAGTTGTGTGGAAATGAAAGTCAAACACTTAACGCTAGGTGTCCTGTCCTCGTTTCCATTACTGCCACATGACAAAATCATTTTATTTAACTAATTATTAAATAGAGCATCAAAACATTTATCATATCGTTGGTTTAGTCCGGTTTATAGGACTTCCCTGAATTAAAACATCTGTTATTCGTTTTGGATCTATCATTATAATAAAATATTTCTTATTCTCAAAACAAATAAACCATTTCAATTTTTCAAACAAAAGTTAAAACGGGAGATATTAAACCAGTTTTATATATAACAGAAATTACACAAATGACCTTACTTCGTTCAGTTTTCGTTTCGGTTTTGTTGTTTACAAGTTCTACCACCATGGAAATGATAGCTACGGTAACTCCATTATCCCCTAACGTAGAAATACAAAACAAACAAATACTAACTTTGGAACAATCGTGTAAAAGTTTTAATCTCTCTACCGAAAACTTAACATACTTTGGTGTATCTAGAGCAGTGGTGCACAAAGTCCGGCCCGCGGGCCAAATCCGGCCTGCGACGAGTCGCCGAGTGGTCCGCGATGTCCAACGGGAAAGTAAAACATAGAAAAATCGCGCGCTTAGAGTTCGCGCCTGCGCGAAGATTAAGCGCAATCGAAAGAATATGCATTAGATTAGATACTGGATGGTTCCATATTTGTATCGAGCAATAAAGAAAATTTTATAAGCAAATCTCGTTAATGCATAGGCATTTAATTATTGGCGCAATGACGTAATATTTCCGTAATTACGAAATCTCACGCGTTCCAATTGTTCTTCGAGATTTACTTACGAGCCCTATTTTAATATTATTTCGTAACAAAAACGGCAGCTTATTGTAAAAGAAAAGTTGACGACGAAACCGGCAGTTTCATGATGATTGGGCTGCGCAATACTGTTTGTTCAACAACAGTGTGTTTGTGTTTTTGTGTGTTTTACTTTTAGCAAAGCCACAAAGGCTATCTGCTCAGCCCACCGAGGGGAATCGAACCCCTGATTTTAGCGTTGTAAATCCGGAGACATACCGCTGTACTAGCGGGGGGCATTCAATAACAGAAGAACGTGATTTGTCTGCTGTGTCATTCGACAGTAGCAGTGGCGAAGGTATCCAATATAAAGCGTCATTATAAGTCGAAGTATAAAGATTTCCATAATGTTGTCGGGGATGAACGAACAGCTTGAATTGAATCTCTGTGGCGGTCGCTGAATCACCAGCAGAACGTTTTCTCAAAGCAGTCAGCAGATTTAGGTACAGCATGTGAGGTAAGTTACGATAATTCATTGATGATAGCGAAATCTGGCCGACCGTTCACTGACGGTGATTTTGTCAAGCAATGTATGATTACTGCATCGAAAAAGTTGTGTCCGGAAGCAGTTCGCAAGCTACAGACAGTGGCTTTGAATCGTATGACAGTTCAACAAAGAATTTCACACCTCTCAGCAGACGTGACAAGGCAGCTAACAAATAAAGCAACCAACTTTGTTTAGTTCTCTTTGGCAGCAGACGAGTCGACTGATATCAGTTCAACAGCACAGCTACTAGTTTTTGTTCGTGGTGTGTCGTCATCGTTTGATATCACAGAGGAACTAATCGGCATGGGTTCCATGAAGGGTCAGACAACTGGGTTTGCTCTATTCGAGGAGACAGTACGATTGTGTAGTAGTGTTTCATTGGATTTCACGAAACTGGTAAGTGTGACAACTGATGGAGCACCAGCCATGACCGGAGAAAGTAGCGGGCTGGTAGCACTGTTGATGAAACACCGAGGAAAGCAGAACAGACAGTTGGTGAAGTTGCACTGTATTATTCACCAACAGAACCTGTGCTGTAAAGAACTTGGTTTTCAGGCACTGATGGCATTAGTGACGAAAACCATTAATTTAATCAATTTACGAGGGCTCAATCACCGTCAGTTTCGAAGTCTTCTTGAAGAAATTGATTCAGACTATGGTGACCTTGTGTATCACTGTGAAGTATGCTGGCTGAGTCGAGGGAAGATGTTCAGAAGATTCTGGGAGTTGATTGATGAGGCTATAGAATTCCTCAGAAGCAAGAACAAAGACACAGAAGTGATTTCCATGACTGATCCAGCATGGCAAGCTGATTTGACCTTTCTGGTAGACATGACACAACACTTGAATGATCTGAATTTGAAGTTGCAAGGCAAAAATCAGCTTGTCTGTCAGCTTGCAAATCACGTCTCAGCTTTCAGGACAAAGCAGCAAGAAGCATCAGGCAACTTCGTGCACTTTCCCACTTTTCAGTCACAGCTACAGAAGAATCAGGACATTGACACACAGGTTTATGTTGGGAAGCTAGATACCTTGATTCAATCCTTAAACTCACGGTTTCATCACTTTGACATATGCAGATTGTTGATGAGAGTTCTTCCTTATCTGTTCAGTGTGTTAGTAGATCACTTGTCAGCAGAATGTCAGCTCAAACTTACTAATCTCCAGGCATATGATGAACTGTGTGCTATTTACCGAGAAAACAGTTTGCTTGACTTCTACAAAACATCGTCTAATACATTTGCTAATCTGAAAGAGAACACACTTGTCCACACCAGCATGTTTGGCAGCACGTACTGCTGCGAACAGGCTTTCTCGCATATGAAACTGAACAAAAACAACACTCGCAATCAGCTGACTGATGATCATCTGGAATCAGTCTTGCGTCTTTCAACGTCAAACATCAAGTCGGACATTTCTAAGCTCGTAGATGACATGCAGCACCATCCATCGCAATGACTTTGTGACAGTTGACGTATCATAACATTTCTTAGAATAATGTGCAAACTCTTTGATGTAATCGTTATTTGTGTGTTCTTAAATGTGATGTCCATCTTGTGTGAAACAACTGTGAGACGATTTTAGTCTTCACTTTTTTGTGGCTCCCAACGGTTACGAGAAGTCTGTTTGTGGCCCCTGACTCAAAAAGATTGTGCACCACTGATCTAGAACTTTAGATATTTTATACGTGTGATCATTAGTGAAAAAAACACGTATAAGTTATCCACTTATTAATGACAAGTTATCCACTTATTAATGACAAGTTATCCACTTATTAATGACAAGTTACCCACTTATTAATGACAAGTTATCCACTTATTAATGACAAGTTATCCACTTTTTAATGCCAAGTTATCTACTTATTAATGACAAGTTATCCACTTATTAATGACAAGTTATCCACTTATTAATGACAAGTTATCTACTTATTAATGACAAGTTATCTACTTATTAATGACAAGTTATCCACTTATTAATGACAAGTTACCCACTTATTAATAACAAGTTATCCACTTTTTAATGACAAGTTATCCACTTATTAATAACAAGTTATCCACTTATTAATGACAAGTTATCCACTTATTAATAACAAGTTATCCACTTATTAATGACAAGTTATCCACTTATTAATGACAAGTTATCCACTTATTAATGACAAGTTATCCACTTATTAATAACAAGTTATCCACTTATTAATGACAAGTTATCCACTTATTAATAACAAGTTATCCACTTATTAATGACAAGTTACCCACTTATTAATAACAAGTTATCCACTTATTAATGACAAGTTACCCACTTATTAATAACAAGTTATCCACTTATTAATAACAAGTTATCCACTTTTTAATGACAAGTTATCCACTTATTAATGACAAGTTATCCACTTTTTAATGACAAGTTATCCACTTTTTAATGACAAGTTATCCACTTATTAATGACAAGTTATCCACTTATTAATGACAAGTTATCCACTTATTAATAACAAGTTATCAACTTATTAATGACAAGTTATCCACTTATTAATGACAAGTTATCCACTTATTAATAACAAGTTATCCACTTATTAATGACAAGTTATCCACTTATTAATAACAAGTTATCCACTTATTAATGACAAGTTATCCACTTATTAATGACAAGTTATCCACTTATTAATAACAAGTTATCCACTTATTAATAACAAGTTATCCACTTATTAATGACAAGTTATCCACTTATTAATGACAAGTTATCCACTTATTAATGACAAGTTATCCACTTTTTAATGACAAGTTATCCACTTATTAATGACAAGTTATCCACTTATTAATAACAAGTTATCCACTTATTAATGACAAGTTATCCACTTATTAATGACAAGTTATCCACTTATTAATGACAAGTTATCCACTTATTAATAACAAGTTATCCACTTATTAATGACAAGTTATCCACTTATTAATGACAAGTTATCCACTTTTTAATGACAAGTTATCTACTTATTAATGACAAGTTATCCACTTATTAATGACAAGTTATCCACTTATTAATGACAAGTTATCCACTTTTTAATGACAAGTTATCCACTTATTAATGACAAGTTATCCACTTATTAATGACAAGTTATCCACTTTTTAATGACAAGTTATCCACTTATTAATGACAAGTTATCCACTTATTAATAACAAGTTATCCACTTATTAATGACAAGTTATCCACCTATTAATAACAAGTTATCCACTTATTAATAACAAGTTATCCACTTATTAATGACAAGTTATCCACTTATTAATGACAAGTTATCTACTTATTAATGACAAGTTATCCACTTATTAATGACAAGTTATCTACTTATTAATAACAAGTTATCCACTTATTAATGACAAGTTATCCACTTATTAATGACAAGTTATCCACTTATTAATAACAAGTTATCCACTTATTAATAACAAGTTATCCACTTATTAATAACAAGTTATCCACTTTTTAATGACAAGTTATCTACTTATTAATGACAAGTTATCCACTTATTAATGACAAGTTATCTACTTATTAATAACAAGTTATCCACTTATTAATGACAAGTTATCCACTTATTAATGACAAGTTATCCACTTATTAATAACAAGTTATCCACTTATTAATAACAAGTTATCCACTTTTTAATGACAAGTTATCCACTTATTAATGACAAGTTATCCACTTTTTAATGACAAGTTATCTACTTATTAATGACAAGTTATCCACTTTTTAATGACAAGTTATCCACTTATTAATGACAAGTTATCCACTTTTTAATGACAAGTTATCTACTTATTAATGACAAGTTATCCACTTATTAATAACAAGTTATCCACTTATTAATAACAAGTTATCTACTTATTAATGACAAGTTATCCACTTATTAATAACAAGTTATCTACTTATTAATAACAAGTTATCCACTTATTAATGACAAGTTATCCACTTATTAATGACAAGTTATCTACTTATTAATAACAAGTTATCCACTTATTAGTGACAAGTTATCTTATTAATGACTGAATGATTTCAAAATATGGTTAGTTAGTAAAATTTATTACAGTTTATTATATTTTTTTTAAATTAAACAAAATTAATTTCAGCATGTGTTTATTAAAAGTAATATTTCAAGTTCATCTTGATCAGACGAGAGACAAATGCGTGAATTATTAACAAAACTGTCAACTTTCTAATATCTGTCATAGTTACACCCTAACGTGTATTAAAATAAAGGTGAAATGTAACTCAAATAACACCTGCTATAACATACTTCCAAGAGTTACAATTAATAGTAGTTATGTATAGTTTCTCTCAATACAGTCACATCTAATCCTATAATTAATGAATTATGTCCAACCCCACGTGGGAAGTGTTATTCTAACCCCATGATAAATCATATCCTGCCACAGCGTGGTTTTGAAAGTTTCACTATATGACTATATAAAACACGCATATCTGCCACTGCGTGGTTTTGAAAGCTTTACTATATGACTATATAAAACACGCATGTGGTTTTCAGAGCGTTATTATATGAATTTACAAATTCTGGTAAATCATACAGTCTCAAATAAGATATCACCGTTATTCCGTGAACGTCATTACACACGTCATGTCCCAACACAAATGTATGGTGTTTGCACGTTTATACTTATAACACAACAATGCTGTGGTCATGAGAGTATCGAAACTCAGTTTCTAATGTCGCAGACTTCTGTGCCATTAGTAGGTGAGTGGGAGAACGTGAAATTGCTAACAGCATTCTAGCTACAAATCGGACAAGCTTTAGGTGAATTGGTCAGCTACACTTAGGTACAATTCTATCATAACGAAAGTTCCATTTCTTAAAGTTGACGAAAGTTAGAAGGGTGTTCTGTGGTGTGTGAAGAAGGGTGTTCTGTGGTGTGTGAATTATTTTTAAAAAGTGGAATTTCTTTAAAATGGTGAAACATTAAATATTGTAGCGTGATGCAAAACAAATAATTTAAATAATTAACTACTTCTTTATTAGTTTAGTTTAGATTAGAACTTGAAGATGTGTAACTAATGTCACTATTAGTTTCACTGCTGCTCAGGGTTTCGGTGTTTAAAACCATTAGAGGATTGACATTAATTGATCTGCGAATATGCTATTGTTCGTCATTAATTAATCTGAGAATGTTGTATGTCATTGGTTCGTCATTAATTAATCTGAGAATATTGTATGTTATTGGTTCGTCATTAATTGATCTGATAATGTTGTATGTTATTGGTTCGTCATTAATTAATCTGAGAATATTATATGTTATTGTCCCGTCGACCTGACAAGTTCCAGGATTAAACGAAAGCCCTTATTAAAATCAGGCAACAACCTGAGTTCGTTTATTCTTTCTTCTCTTTTTAGTTTTCTATGGAAACCCTTCTTGGATTTATAAAATGTGAAACGGCTGACATGTTTCTAGTTCTATTTTGATTTTTATTACACTTACGAACTTGTTAGTTACCTAAGCTCTAGTCCAAAATAAACTGCCTTATTCAAAACGGTTTATTGGAATTCCTAACACGAGGGTACAGCTATTATAGAAATGTTGTATACATTATAATCGTACCTGGTCGGTCAAGCCACACTAGGAACCAATAGAAAGAATAAAGTGGGTTTACAATGAAGGCCTACTTCGAGAACCTATTAATGACAGGGTTTGTAGCCTATCTCATGTTATCTTAGTATTTTTCGTTAAAATTACAGAGAACAAGTACTTGTAAAGTCCACACTTCGTTATGAAAATAACAACAAAACGTTAAAAAAAACCTACATTGTTCTATAAACCTTCAAGAATCAAGTCTCCGTTTTTTGAGTTTCTTTGAGATGATATCATAGTATTAGGCTTAGCACAGGTATACGAAATGGAGCGTATGATTTGAAAAGTTGTATCGTTACTGTGGTTATATTTCTTCTTGTCACATTCAATTTCTCTTCATAAGAAGACGACCCTAAAAACTGCAACATCGCAAGGGAAACTTGGTTGTAATTTAACTACTTAAAATAAGTATTGAAATTAACAGATAATACCCGTTTTTACCGACATTAACAGTACACACCTTTCTCATGGGTAGGTCACGCTCTCTGCTGAACTAGGCCACGTCTTCTACTAAACTATAATTATTCTGCTTATCCTTGCACGACAGATAGGAGTTACTTAAATTTATAACCAATTAGATCAGCTTAAAGCGCCGGCCTAATCAATAGTTAAAAAAGATGGCATTTTATAAATGACTTTCTGTAGCTTTAGATATCCCATATACACAAGAATGTCGATATAACAAAAGAAACAAACAAAAATGAACGAGAGCATTTTATCTTAAAGCTCTATTTTCTGCTTTTCATTCTTATACCAATGTGCGTCTGTACAGATGATAAATTAACTAACTATATAGATTTACTATAATCAGTTTTAGATCACCAAATTTTCGCTCTGATAGATATCGAGAGGAGAAATTATTCAGGATAGAATAAATTTTATTTGTAATTGAATTTCAACAGTAATTTGAAAGAGTTATTTTATTCGCCATAAAAGTCTACAGAATATGATATATGAATTTCGGTTGTTTAAAATAATTACGAGTCTATTTATTTATTGCTCATATTTACTTGCCAAGAAGATAACTAACTAGGAAAATTAATACCTAAGAAAATTAGCTGTTACCTAGCGTTAGCCTAACAATTATTATTTAATTATAGGTAAAACAACAAGATGGCGAACACAACTCTACTCAGAATCAAGACCCTCTGTCAGAAATCATTTCGCGGATGACTTTCAAGTGTGAAAATAGAAGAGAAGGATATTACCCAGACAGAACTTTCAACTGTCAAGTGTTCCACTACTGCAACCAAGATGGAAAAAGATTCACATTCATCTGTCCTCCAAAATCCTATTTCAACCAAAAGTTCTTGATTTGTCGTTATCAGTCAGAGAGTATTTGTACAGGTTCGAAAACATACTTTCACTTGAAAGAAAATGTTAATCATAAACAAAATATTACATCAGATAAAGGCGTTGTTTCTCCGATAGAAACCACTCAGAAAGTAAGTTCTCGCAGACGTGTGAAAACTTTCAATCAGGAAAATACCTTTTTAAAAACCCCAACAACGTCCAATCAAGAAGAACCCCTTATACCTCAAACCACGACCAGTGAGGAAGAAACTATCTACAAACCTACGCCAACAATTAGCCAGGAAGAAATATCTCTGACAATGACAGATCGAGAATTAACCTTCCTAGAATCTCAAGGAATGATAAATCAGGAAGAAATTCTCTCAGAATTTTCGACAACGGCGAATTACGAAGAACCCACCTTAAAACTCCCAACAATGATCAATGGGGAAGAAGCTACTCAGAAACATCCGACAACGATAAATGAGGAAGAAACCCCACCCGAATCTTTGACAATGATAGGTGAAGGAGACACCTCACCCAAACTCCAAACAACAACAGGTCAGAAACGTATTGTTCACAAACCTTTGACAATGATAGGTGAAGGAGACACCTTATCCAAACTCCAGACAACAACAGATCAGAAACGAACTGTCCACAAACCTTTGACAATGATAGGTGAAGGAGACACCTTATCCAAACTCCAGACAACAACAGATCAGAAACGAACTGTCCACAAACCTTTGACAATGATAGGTGAAAGAGACACCTTATCCAAACTCCAGACAACAACAGATCAGAAACGAACTGTCCACAAACCGCCCCTTGAAAACGGTAAGCCTCTTGAAACTCCCTCCTTAAGGATTCAAGATCCACTTAAAACAAAAATATCGCTCTCACATCTTCCTCACTCTGCTGCAACTTACTCAGACGATACAAGAAATGCTACTTTCAGTGAGCATCCATCAAGTGTAGATTCATATGAAGAAGGCCTCAATCCTTTTGGAGCGATAGGAAGAATATATGAAAAAGATTATCTTACACTCTCTCGCTTCAAAGAACAAGAGTTACCCTTGTTAGAGGAAGAAAACAAAGCAGTGTTCAACACCAGGAATCCACACAAGAGAAGAAAAGAACACTTAATCTACAGGAAAGTGAACGAAAAAGCCGATCTACGCCATGCGAAAGCTAAAACATCAAGTCTATCTGATAAATACCCTAATAAAGAAGTAACGTTGAGTCATCTGTCTGAAATAACTAAAAATGGTGACACTAACTACAGGCTAGCTGGAGATTACAAATACCCACAGAATATTGTAGGAAAATACCATCTACCCAGCAAAATGCAAGACAATAATGGTTCCAGAAGAAAAGAGTATAGTCAAAACGTGAAGCATTACGGTGGTAAACATGCATATGGTTCCAGGTTGAGCACCAATACACATTATCAACCGATCTCAAACAGTTTTAGACATCCAGCACCACACATCCAGTACAACCATCTGATACTCAACAAACATAATACTCAAGATGATTTGCTATTTACTCCAGCACAAATAACCAGATCAGAAGAATCATCCCATTCCTTTTCTAATATTAATAAACATTTCACATTTCCAAATGAGATTGATTTTGAAACAAATTATGAACACTCAAGACCATTTCGGCAATACAACCAATCTCTGCACTTAACCAAACACCAACAAAATTATTATGATCTTTCACTGAATACTAATGCAAGGAATAAATATCTTAATCCCCCTTTTATTGGTACAACAAACGTAAAGCATCCTCAGCTTTCATCTGTAAGCTACCCATTACAACATAATAATGAGCAAGAGTTTTGCACAGTCTAAAAACAAGACAGGGTGTGGAAGACTTTAAGTTAATTCTAACAGGACTGGAAGATCATCCAGAAAACGAGAATTTCATAGTAAGAACTTCAAAATTCAAGGTCCCATAATCAATGTATCTTTTCGACCCCGCCAATACAACCAAAAACGTTTACAGAGTCGTCCATTTAAAAGGATAGAAAAGTCATCCCCTACTTCTCCAACCATAAATACATATTTTCAAAGTGCTCACCTAAGTCCTTCTAATATTCCTACGACACTTTATATAAAGAAGAAAACGATCCAATCATTCGAACCAAAAGGGAGACTTCTGTCCACGTAGAGATAGAAGAAAGTCTTCCTTCGTTTCATGATTTACAGTTCAAAATTCTAAAAGATATACAAAATGTTGGCATCCAACGTAAAAGACATCGTCGTCAGTTGTACAATGGTTCTATTAATCGTTCAGGAAACAGTAACTTACCAAATGCTTTCATTGACCATTCCTCTTCCCGAGGATCCTTGTTGCCCTATCAGCAACATTTCTTTAGAGACTCTAGTGTTGGGAAGGCAGAGCAGGCTTATCCATCATTCGAAGATGCAACAAATTATTTCAAATTTCGGCCTTCCCAAAATTTGGCATATGAAAGAGGTTTTCACCAGTTCCCTACAATAAATCCCTCTCCAGTTTTTTATCCCGAATTTCAAGATGTGAGAATTTTACAATCGTTTTCGCCTTTTAGGTCACAAGAAAATGAAAATTCAAACAATGTCCATTCTAACCACAATCCTACACCAAATACGTCTTCTCAAACTAAAGAAAATGAAGACGCTGAAACAGATCTGAAAGGTAAGACTGATGAAAACTCTGAAAGGATATCACATTCACTCAGAGGTACATCAAATGGATATAATAATCCACACACGCAACAAAATGGCATTTCAAATTATCGAAAACCTCTCATTTCTCCCCCTGTTAGATACCCATATTCACCAAGAGAAATCACACCTGCTCTTGGATACGGTCCTAATCCTTATACTAGATTCCAACATTCACCATTCTCCAACTTAAATAAAGAGATTCGTCAACAACCAGAACGACCATCTAGTACTAACCCACAAACTGATGATTTACAACAGCCAAAACCTTCATATGGTGTGTCAAGACCTGACCATCCCCTACAGTTTAATCGTTTCAGGCCATTTCCTTCTTTTCGTTTTGTACCTAGAAACGGTAATCGTCCATTTTTTATTCATTCGGATTTGTTTCAAGGTCCTGTGCTGATTCCTCCCTCAAGAAATCTGTCAAAAAATACAAGACAAAGACCAGATATAAATCTTAAGGATGATAATAATCCATTTGAAAGATTTTTCTCAGAAAATGACAGAGGAATACCTAAGCAAGATCTCAGATATCCCAAACAATTTGAAAAAGAATTTCAGTCACCCTTCTCTCCATATAGTGAGAAACAAAGATTTGAACTTGATTCTAATGTCCAAGACAATCATAAACTACCATTTTTACCTAGAAATGTACCAGGATCGATAAATTTAGATAAAGATCCATATTCTCTCGAGGTACATTCCGAACTCCCATCCACAGGAAAGTTTACATTGGAAAGTGATAAAAGAAGACTTGAACATGGTGTTGGTTATCCTGGAAAAGGCACTAAATTCCCTGGAAATGTTTTTAGAATCCATACAGAACTGAAACCTCACGAAAAGGCCCTTCGAACACAACTTTCTCAGATTCGTCGACCTCATATAATGTTTCCAGGACCAAGAGTAGATCATAAAGAAGAGAGTTTGAGAAATCCTCTATCAGAATCTGATATAGCAGACGATGTTGGCCTAAAATCGCAACTTGTTTCCAGCAACAAAGAACATACTCAGATATACAGTACTATAGAAAAAACTAAAGTTGGTTTGGAGAATGATCCTAACAAGTTAAATCGTGGCCAAGCTTCTACTGAAGGTAGCAATCATCAAACAGTAAATACGACAAGAAAATCGCTAAAATTTAAGAATTTGAGCCTTCCAGATCCTTTTGTCTCATCACTTCATGAAGATGTGAAAATACCATTTGGAGTAAGAATTAAAGCATTAGACGAACCTTCGGAGAGTAAAGAGCATCAGGTCCACCATCAAAAAGGAAACATTGAACCTGAAACGTTTCCTACTAAACACTCTCAGTCATTTGAATCTTCAAGAAAACATCATCGCCCCCAACATGATATTAAACAAAATCCTTTTTCCGAAACGTCCGACAGAGGACTAAAGACTAAAGAGAATAGACCAGCTCAGTCTGTAGAGCTGCCAAGATCATTCTCAAGTCATCAGATTCTAGCCAAGCCAAATATTCAAGAAGGTTTTCATCTGAAGCAGTAGTATCAGATAAAAAAGAAAAAATAATTTTGAGCATCAAGGAACTTTGAGGTCTGAAGAAAATCCACATTCTACAATAGGACCACTATCACGAAACGCTTACATATCGAACAAAAACAGACTATTCACAAGAGATTCCCATTTCCAAAACCTTTACGTCTGGTTAATGATTCAAGAAGAACACACAACAAACGACTAGAGCCAGAAGATGATAATTCGTTTACTAATGATGATGATCAAGAAGAAAACAAATACCCATCCACTTCATCATCAGTGCCACATCCCATCCCTGCACCTCATCAAGGAGGATCTACTCCTATCACCTTGTCAGATTTACCGCATGATTCTCTTTCAGTTACAGATGATGAAGTAACGCGCAGTTCTTCTGAAACTGAAAACACAAAAGATACTGTACGACATGGACCTCGTGTCTTTGAACGTATATCTTTTAGAAATCGAAAGAGACGACCCTCTTTTACGAGAAGATTTCGACGTCTACATCTGCATCCCAACAATAGGAAAACTGTTAAAGAAACAACTCCTGAAGGAGATGGGAAATATGAAGAAGAAATTAAATATAAAACTGAATATAGTTTGACACAACAGCCCTTACAAGAAGTGAAAACAGATCATAAGGACGTTACAACAGAAACTACAGGTAACAAAAGACTTACTTTCACACGAAGAAAATTCAATAATTTTCGACGTCCATCTTTGTTTAATAGTCCGCGAAGGTCATCTACGCATAACAACAAACATTTTCATGCAACCATAACATCAACTTCCACCCCAGAAAATAATATCAATCCAACTCAGACTTCGACTCAAGAAAGTATCATTCGTGTTTTATCATCTACCAAGACAGAGACAAACACTCACAAAGAAGAAACAACAACGAACAAACCTAGAAGAGTCTATTCCTCTAGGAGTGGGGGATCCCTCAGTTCAACCCTCGGAAGGTTCAAGAAAAGACCGAGGTTATTATCATTTGGACGACCACGCCTTGACCATGAGGGCTCAAATGACCACGAGACACAAGATCAGGCTACAATAAATGTATAATAATAATTAACTTCATATATCAACAATTTGATTCTACAAATGTGCTCTTTCAACGTCTTTTAATTTTAAAGACAAAGATCAAATCTCAGTAAATTTAGAAGCACTCCAACAAAAAATAAAAAATAAAACTGTCACCGAATTTAAATGTCATGAGATTATGTAATCCTTGGATATTTAAGACACACTTTATTAATCTGTCGTTTTAAGCTATTTAGCTTATATTGTGTTACCAAACCTGTAGGTAATAGTTGTAGCTTATATCCTGCTACAAGAAGCCAGTAGGTAGTTGTTGTAGGTTATATCCTGCTACAGGTAGCTTGTAAGTAATGGTTGTAGCTCATACATATTCTGCTACAGACAGCCTGTTGGTGGTGATTATATATCTTGCTATGGTAGCGACTGTTTCAAAGTAGAAGGTGACAATAATTACTTTTTATCATAACTTTTGATCATGAGTTGTAAACGTCCAATAATCGATGTTGTTACATAATGTATTTTACTGTTTATATAAACGCCTGTCTAATCCTCTTTATCATTGGCTTAACGAAAGCATATCTTAGATTAGTGCTATTTATCGTTAAAACTGTCGTATCTGCTTCAATATTGTTAATACATAACCATAGAGTATTAGGTTCTAAGAATTTGTATTTCGATATGATTATTGTTTATTGAACTTCTATGAAATATTAAATACATTTATGAAATAAAACTAAACTACCAGTTGTGCTTTTTCGCGTTATGAATGTATTATTACTGTGACAGCAATACGTCAATGTGTTGTGTTTAATACATCACAGTAGCACTACAAGAATGTGTTGCGTTTAACACACCATAGTAGCACTACAAGAATGTGTTAGGCTTAATACATTACAGTAGCACTACATTAATGTGTTGTGTGTTTAACACACTTTAGTAATGCATAAAATATTAAGTATATATTTTCTAAACAATACTAGTTGATTCCATGCTGCTTTCTTCTTTGAACGCTCTAGTGGACTAGATGAGAAACTATGTTTTGAGCTCGATACTAAAGCTACCGTATCTGTAACAATTGTTTAACGTATAATTTGAATATACTTGATTTTTCAGTTGACAAACACTGCCACTCGCCATCTTTACACTTGATTGTAAAACGCTTATAAGTCAACTTTTGTATTGCAGACAAGAACAATAAACAGAAGAAATAAAAAGAACAAGTTTAACATTTCTGGAGTATCTCTGATGCGCAGACCAGAGATATTAAAACACAAAGAATTAGTTGGTTCTAAAGAACGGAGGTAGCTGCTTTTACCGTTTTCATATAAACTTGCAGAGACCTGCAAAGTATTTACGGTCAGAATAGTATCTTTATTACAACCAGGGGCGTAGATCCTGGGGGAAATGGGGTATACACTCCCCTTCATTTTATGTGTCGGGTATGGTACATACAATCATCCCCCTACAGTTTGGTCTGTTGAATTGTTTTATTGCATCACAGGCTTGCACATTGTGTGTTTGTTCTTGTGATTCTCGTGTTCTTACCAATCGAATTACATAATTAGGCCTATATGTAGGATTTTTCAAGAGCCGAGATGTACATCTTTAATATAGGCGTGCTTCTAAGCTTTTCGATCTAAGCGATAGTTCGTAAGTATCAGTCAGTTTGCTTTCTTCACAAGAGCAGTTATAAAGCGTCTCTGATGAACAAGCGTATACTCGCCACAGATATAGAAGAATGTATCGCGGCTGTTACGACATTCACGAGACATATTGACCGACACTAATCGTCCTGTAAAACGTCTATAACATCTAACTTACTTGTTACAGTGCTACTGAGGCAATGCTATATTCTGAAACAATACATACACACTATAAGGTCTATATTAATTCAATGAGCAGCATCTATGTATGGAAGCCACTTTTATAGCCTGCTGAGACAGTGTCAAACTGGCTCTGGCCTGCCAAGACATGCCCGGGCTGCATACTTTCACAGAACAGCTTCCAACCAGGCCTGATTTCATACTTGGACATGCCCAGACTGCACAAAACATTGTTCATAGATCTCTTACAGAAGAAAATTTTTGGGCCCAAATATAAGAAAAAACATGACAAAACTAAAGATTTCAATTAAACGATACGTGATGGGCGAATTTAAATATGATTTTCGTGATCAGCAACCAAGAATCTATAAGGAATACCCAACAGTGTTGAAGAAGCAAAAACTTTGTTGTACAGTGACATTAACACAATTTGAGGTCTGTTTCTATTTGAGACGTACTTTCTTATTCCTAATTTTTTATTTTTAGTAAATTAAAAAAATAACACATGCGCATTAAGTACCTTTATGATTCTTTTACCCAGTAATTTTCTAATGTTGATAATTTGATTTTGCTAAGTTTACACATGGTACTCGACCGATTGTATGTTTACTTAGTATATTCATTTCTTATTAAAATTATTGTGACTAAGTCTATATACACACGGTACTTGGCAAACAGACAATACGTTTTTTTTGGGTATTAACAATTGCAATTTCCATTATTTTCCTAAGCTGATACTTGACAGGCTTTTAGTGAAAATTATATTTCTGTCGCAAACTTAAGGAGACCAAATATTTAAGCTAAAAGACAAATAGAAATCATTAATACAAGAGACAGATCCTTACAGTTTCACCCCTTGTGTAATAAAATGATAGCATGTTGTTAGGCGGTTAATTGTATCAATTATTTAGACAGGTTTTTCTTGTGGGTAACTTGTGTCATCGTAGCAATAAGTTGCAGTCGTGACGAGTTCAAAAAGAATCGAATCGTGTGACACAAGCTTCAATAGTTTCAGGATGTTGTGTTATAAACCTAAACAACTCGTGTCTCCTTTTGACAAGACTGATTAATTATATTTGAGAGAAGTGGAAAATACAAATCTTTTAATGTTACTTTACGTAGAAAGGAATAAGATAAGAAATTAATTCAGGTCCTAGAATCGATAACGAGGTTTTCTAAGATACAACACATATTGCTTTACAACGAGCATGAGGTATCGAGGCAAGTTAGGCCTTCACTATGGGTTATGAGCCTATTCAAAGATAAACATTATATAAATAGTACTAATAATACAAATAACTAGCTTAAATTAACGAGTCTGAGCTGATAAGTAAGTCTAAATAGAAAAACAAATGACATTATAGAGGAGAGTAAATGTAGTACTTTAACATCTGTTAACACAGTTTTCTATAGAAAATTAATTTAGTAGGTTAAAGAACTTACATTTTTCTTTTCTATACTCGTAAGAACAATTTATCATTAGATTACTTGTTAAACTTAGCGTGGGGGATAATCTCTAGAGCAGATCTTACTGATGATTATCTCCGCTGCTACTTGTGGCTATTATAGAATTAATATTCTCCATCCCCAGAGTTAACGCTTGCAGCTTTCACTTAGGTTTGTATTTATCATTGTGAGTATTTTACTGATGGAAAAGTAAAATCTCTCTCTTTATGGGATGAAATAAATTTTGAGGTAATGGGTTATCCTCCCCTACCTTCCTGTCTACAGCCCTGGGTTGTTATACAGAGCAATCAGCGCTTACTTAGTGTGAGATCACGCACGTGAACAGAAATATATTCTCTTTTCAGAAATTTAACAAAATTGTGATTAGTTGCATTTAGAGAATTATCGTGGAGGTTTCCCAACTTTTGTTGTTTTTATTGTTCTTCAGAAGTACTAGAAGGTAGACATAGAAGCTGCTGTACGTTTTTAATTACTCTCCTTTTAGTAAATTCACAATTAGTGCCTTCACTATTTTTAATTGCATGTTTATGTTCAAGGTAGCTCTAACTTATCGTTTGAGTTTGTTCGTTTGTTGCGATTTAGAGCAAAGCTACATAATGGCCTGTCCATAAACTCATCTTTTTACCAACTGTAACTTATGTGAGAGTGGTTGTACACGTTTAGCATGTTATTTTTATTTTATCTAAAATTTCCCTAAGTCGCAGCGTTATGAAGCGGTAACTCTTATCTTTTCTCGGCCTTGCATAATTGCTTAACTTTATTGGAAGTGTAGGGGTGGAGGTAGAAAAAAACTAAGTCACTTTAACAAGTTTATAAATAATAGTGTATGTACACTCACTAGAAAAAGTAGTGAAGTAGACACAGATACGTGTTAGGCGGCTGTATCTAGAACCATAGGAAACCGCGTGTTTTTTAATAATTTTCAATCACCAAATGATGAGACACTTCGTCATGGAAACGATAATGTTGAATGTTTCAAATCTCATAAGTTATTATTTTTTATATAATTACCAAAAATATTTTATCTCATATTGGTTATTACAGGATCAATGGAACATAAATTTAGCCCAATAATTAATAAAAAAAACAATTTAATTGACTATTTATTAAATTAATGGAAAATTTAAAGTCACTAACAGTAATAAAATTATGTAGAAAAAAAATTAATAAAAAAGGATTCGTCCCGTGCCGGGATTGAACCTGGGTTATGCCAGGTCTACTAGTCAACTAGACTACACGGGAACAAAATAACTATCTGCTAATATTCTATTAATAGTCTCTCCGATTAAGTATATAGTTTTATTATTTTATAATATGAATATATAAACTATATATTGTTCTATTATTAGAAAAAATTCGTAAACTTACCATTTTATTAGTTTAAAATAACTTAAGCAAACTATTGTACAATAATAAAATCTAACCGTGATACGTACGTATTTTCTTCTCACTCGGCAACACTAACGACCCGTGAAATCATTTTCAAACACATAAATTATATTTAAAGGTATATATTTCTTTTATTTAGGATACTAATTAATTTACTAATCTGTATTTACACATTTACTTTGCATTCGCTATGCAATAATTTCTAGCTTCTATGTTGTAAATAGGAAGATCTCTGTAAATATCTTTATTATTTTGTTCTTTTTGAATTTCGCTCAAAGCTACACCAGGACTACTTGCGTTAGCCCACCCTAATTTAGCAGTGTTATACTAGAAGGAAGGCAGCTAATAATCAGCACCCACCGCCAACTATTTTACCAACGAAAACTGGGATTGACCTTCACGTTATAATGCCCCTCGGCTGAAAGAGCAAACATGTTTGGTACGAAAACTCAACCCTGGGATTACGCACGAGTCGGGTGCCTTAACCACCGTGCCTTCTTTATTACTATACTCGAATATGCACTCCTGTACTCTTTCAACATACTTAGATATAGCAGCAAGAAAACATAGTCCATCATCTGTGTAATGTACACCCATTAATTGACATGTACAGGGCGTAGATCCTGGGGAGGGATGGAGGATACATCCCCTTGATTTCAGGTGGGGTATGGTGCATACAGTTTGGTCTGTTGAATTGTTTTATTGCATCACAGGCCTACAAACTTGTGTTTGTTCTTGTGATTCTCGTGTTCTTACCAATCGAATTACATAATTAGGCCTAGATGTAGGCTTCTTCAGTAGCCGAAATGTACATCTTTAATATAGCCGTGCAACTAAGCTTTTCGATCTAAGCGATAGTTCGTATCAGTCAGTAGGCCTAAGTATACACGTAATTATCGTTGCAACAAGATTACTGCATGTTTACAGCTTTCAGGTTCACGTAATCAGATTACCAATTTGCAAATTGAACAGTTCACATAAATGGTTGCAAAAATCATCCCCCCCATCGGGTGTAAACAATCTACGCCCCTGATTACAACACTTCTTCTTTTAATACAAGACTTCCAGAATATTACAAAATAATTCTAATTGCAGACTCCGAAATTTGCAAGTTCATTTATCTTGAGCCTAACATCAGTTAAGCCTAATTTAAGGAACGGTCTGTATCCCATTGAGATAAAACTAATTTATCTGCATTGTTTGCTTTAGTCTAATTAGGGTTAAACTTTGACGTAATTAATACTATAAATAATGAAACTAATCATGTTATCCTACGACTTAAAGGGAGATGATTTTTAAAACTTTGATAAGCGTTTAAAAAATACAAAAAAATCATGTATGGTTTGTCATAGCAAAACTTCATCGGGCTCTCTGCTGAGTCTACAAAATCGAACCCCTGATTTTAGCGTTGTAAATACGCAGACTTACCACTGTACTAGTGGTGGACTGCAAAAAAAAGTCTTAAATCATATTGACATTCTTTCAGCACAAACACATATTAAGATAGTAACGTGAGTGCACATATTTTCAGGAAACGAAACTCGAGTATTATTTTAATAGAAGGTATCTTACATGTTCCAATGTTTGCTATCAGTACAGTTCTTCATCCTTGTATTTAACACACAAAAACACAATCATCAGTCAACAAGTGCAGTAGAAAATTATTCATCACGTAAAGAAACAATATTTAGTTTCTCAGTTACATCTGGCCACTAACTATTTAAATTACATAATTTTCAGCACTGCCTCTGACCATAATGACTTTCGAAAGGTCCACCTTTTGACAGTTCTCGGGTTCTAAAGTTTTTGTTTCATTGACTCAAATAGGTAATTTTCTAGTCCTTGACTTATTTAGTCACATCATCAAAATTATTTTTAAATTATGATCCATTTTAAAAATAAATAACTGCAACACGGTATACATGAATTTATACAAGTTTAAAGGGATTACTGCGGTTTTCGGGAGACAAGAGAAATGACTGATAATATACTGAAGAGATCACATAAAGAGATTACTTCATTAATCTGAATGATATGGATTAATAAAGATGAGTGAGTACATAAGTTTCGTTACATGTAACTTTTAACATTTCGAAAGTATATACGACCCAATGTTATACCACCACGTGCTACGTCATCAGAAAATGTAAACACATTTTCCATAATTTAAAACCGATCTGCAGGCCTATACTTATGACTGTTGTATATCCGTTTGTCTACAAAGCACAATAGCATTTACAGGGACCCTCTACAATAAACCAATATATTTATAAAGTAAACGACATAGAGGGAAACTGAATTTGTTTCACACTCGCAACATTTGAGACTCATGTGATGTGTTCACATAGTTACACAAAGAAACATATGTTAAACAAAATATTGCTACTTTTTTTCAATCTTTATTTCAGTAATGTGATGACAAAAATACTGTTTGGGAGCCTCTTTCTTACAAACACGACTGTTCCACAGGACAAAGTTAATAATAAGGGTATGTTTCCATTTTACCTCATGAGATGACACCACTAGCTAAAGTAAATATTAACATTTCTCCAAGTTGCTATTCCTTCAAGTATTTTCATATAACACTAACGGCTTTTAAAACCGCCTTTAATTCTTGTGACCAGAGACTGACCACAATATACTGTCAAACGTATCGCTGTAACTCTGGTAAACCAAGTTACACAGTTTTATAACATGATCACATTTCAAGACTAAACCAGCTGTAAGAACAATTGAACAGAAATATGGTATCACACAGTTCAAACTATCGATAAGTATAATTATGATAAAACTTGACCAATCACTGTTAACATTTTCACATTTAAATGAAAGACATAACTTAGACCTTCGTTTCCATACACAGTATACTGACATTTAAATGAAAGACATAACTTAAGACCTTCGTTTCCATACACAGTATACTGACATTTAAATGAAAGACATAACTTAAGACTTTTGTTTCCATACACAGTATACTGACATACAAGTTTCTGTACAATTTCAAGTTACATTAGCTTACAATAATACTCCAATTAGATCACAGTAAATACCAGAAGACTGAAAAAAATTACAAACTAGGTTTCAGTTATGACCGAAATCAACTATGGTAAATTATTTTATTCTCAGAAATAAATAAAAAAGTACAAAATGAAAAGGAAATACTTTAAACTTTATTTACAGATAATGTTATAATTGAATTTTTTTATTTTCTTAATACAAGTTATTTTTCAGAAACATGGTTTAAAATTACTATATAAAAAAACAACAATTCTATATTAAACCCCTTCATTTACAAACACGTCTCCACGACTCATTTTCAGTTGCTACAAGTAGATGTTTTCAGGTATCTAGGGTGCCTGGAAAAAGTTAAACAAGAAACAAATGATTACATTGTTAAGTATAAAACATGTTTTCTTGATAAAATAAACCTAATGAGAAGACTTAGTCATTTCTGTAACTTACAGATCAGTTATAATTGTTGTTCATGTCAGTTTCTACTTAAGACATGGTTAAAACGTTGAGAGTCTAGACACTGAAAGTATAAAATAAAGTAATATTGTTGTTGAGAGTCTAGACACTGAAAGTATAAAATAAAGTAATATTGTTGTTGAGAGTCTAGACACTGAAAGTATAAAATAAAGTAATATTGTTGTTGAGAGTCTAGACACTGAAAGTATAAAATAAAGTAATATTGTTGTTGAGAGTCTAGACACTGAAAGTATAAAATAAAGTAATATTGTTGTTGAGAGTCTAGACACTGAAAGTATAAAATAAAGTAATATTGTTGTTGAGAGTCTAGACACTGAAAGTATAAAATAAAAGTAATATTGTTGTTGAGAGTCTAGACACTGAAAGTATAAAATAAAGTAATATTGTTGTTGAGAGTCTAGACACTGAAAGTATAAAAAAAGTAATATTGTTGTTGAGAGTCTAGACACTGAAAGTATAAAAATAAAATAATATTGTTGTTGAGAGTCTAGACACTGAAAGTATAAAATAAAAAAATATTGTTGTTGAGAGTCTAGACACTGAAAGTATAAAATACTGAAAAAAAAATATTGTTGTTGAGAGTCTAGACACTGAAAGTATATAAAAAAAATATTGTTGTTGAGAGTCTAGACACTGAAAGTATAAAATAAAAAAATATTGTTGTTGAGAGTCTAGACACTGAAAGTATAAAATAAAAAAATATTGTTGTTGAGAGTCTAGACATGAAAGTATAAAATAAAAAAAAATATATTGTTGTTGAGAGTCTAGACACTGAAAGTATAAAATAAAAAAAAATATTGTTGTTGAGAGTCTAGACACTGAAAGTATAAAATGAAAGAATATAAAATAAAAAAAAATATTGTTGTTGAGAGTCTAGACACTGAAAGTATAAAATAAAAAAATATTGTTGTTGAGAGTCTAGACACTGAAAGTATAAAATAAAAAAATATTGTTGTTGAGAGTCTAGACACTGAAAGTATAAAATAAAAAAATATTGTTGTTGAGAGTCTAGACACTGAAAGTATAAAATAAAAAAATATTGTTGTTGAGAGTCTAGACACTGAAAGTATAAAATAAAAAAAATATTGTTGTTGAGAGTCTAGACACTGAAAGTATAAAATAAAAAAAATATTGTTGTTGAGAGTCTAGACACTGAAAGTATAAAATAAAAAAAATATTGTTGTTGAGAGTCTAGACACTGAAAGTATAAAATAAAAAATATTGTTGTTGAGAGTCTAGACACTGAAAGTATAAAATAAAAAAATATTGTTGTTGAGAGTCTAGACACTGAAAGTATAAAATAAAAAAATATTGTTGTTGAGAGTCTAGACACTGAAAGTATAAAATAAAAAAAAAATATTGTTGTTGAGAGTCTAGACACTGAAAGTATAAAATAAAAAAATATTGTTGTTGAGAGTCTAGACACTGAAAGTATAAAATAAAAAAAATATTGTTGTTGAGAGTCTAGACACTGAAAGTATAAAATAAAAAAATATTGTTGTTGAGAGTCTAGACACTGAAAGTATAAAATAAAAAAAAAATATTGTTGTTGAGAGTCTAGACACTGAAAGTATAAAATAAAAAAAATATTGTTGTTGAGAGTCTAGACACTGAAAGTATAAAAAAAAAAAAATATTGTTGTTGAGAGTCTAGACACTGAAAGTATAAAATAAAAAAATATTGTTGTTGAGAGTCTAGACACTGAAAGTATAAAAAAAAAAAAATATTGTTGTTGAGAGTCTAGACACTGAAAGTATAAAATAAAAAAATATTGTTGTTGAGAGTCTAGACACTGAAAGTATGAAAATAAAATAAAAAAAATATTGTTGTTGAGAGTCTAGACACTGAAAGTATAAAATAAAAAAAATATTGTTGTTGAGAGTCTAGACACTGAAAGTATAAAATAAAAAAATATTGTTGTTGAGAGTCTAGACACTGAAAGTATAAAAAAAAAAAAAATATTGTTGTTGAGAGTCTAGACACTGAAAGTATAAAATAAAAAAATATTGTTGTTGAGAGTCTAGACACTGAAAGTATAAAATAAAAAAAAAATATTGTTGTTGAGAGTCTAGACACTGAAAGTATAAAATAAAAAAATATTGTTGTTGAGAGTCTAGACACTGAAAGTATAAAATAAAAAAATATTGTTGTTGAGAGTCTAGACACTGAAAGTATAAAATAAAAAAATATTGTTGTTGAGAGTCTAGACACTGAAAGTATAAAATAAAAAAATATTGTTGTTGAGAGTCTAGACACTGAAAGTATAAAATAAAAAAATATTGTTGTTGAGAGTCTAGACACTGAAAGTATAAAATAAAAAAATATTGTTGTTGAGAGTCTAGACACTGAAAGTATAAAAAAAAAAAAAATATTGTTGTTGAGAGTCTAGACACTGAAAGTATAAAATAAAAAAAATATTGTTGTTGAGAGTCTAGACACTGAAAGTATAAAATAAAAAAATATTGTTGTTGAGAGTCTAGACACTGAAAGTATAAAATAAAAAAATATTGTTGTTGAGAGTCTAGACACTGAAAGTATAAAATAAAAAAAAAAATATTGTTGTTGAGAGTCTAGACACTGAAAGTATAAAATAAAAAAATATTGTTGTTGAGAGTCTAGACACTGAAAGTATAAAATAAAAAAAAATATTGTTGTTGAGAGTCTAGACACTGAAAGTATAAAATAAAAAAAAAATATTGTTGTTGAGAGTCTAGACACTGAAAGTATAAAATAAAAAAATATTGTTGTTGAGAGTCTAGACACTGAAAGTATAAAATAAAAAAATATTGTTGTTGAGAGTCTAGACACTGAAAGTATAAAATAAAAAAATATTGTTGTTGAGAGTCTAGACACTGAAAGTATAAAATAAAAAAAAAATATTGTTGTTGAGAGTCTAGACACTGAAAGTATAAAATAAAAAAATATTGTTGTTGAGAGTCTAGACACTGAAAGTATAAAATAAAAAAAAATATTGTTGTTGAGAGTCTAGACACTGAAAGTATAAAATAAAAAAATATTGTTGTTGAGAGTCTAGACACTGAAAGTATAAAATAAAAAAAATATTGTTGTTGAGAGTCTAGACACTGAAAGTATAAAATAAAAAAAATATTGTTGTTGAGAGTCTAGACACTGAAAGTATAAAATAAAAAAATATTGTTGTTGAGAGTCTAGACACTGAAAGTATAAAATAAAAAAATATTGTTGTTGAGAGTCTAGACACTGAAAGTATAAAATAAAAAAATATTGTTGTTGAGAGTCTAGACACTGAAAGTATAAAAAATAAAAAAATATTGTTGTTGAGAGTCTAGACACTGAAAGTATAAAATAAAAAAATATTGTTGTTGAGAGTCTAGACACTGAAAGTATAAAATAAAAAAATATTGTTGTTGAGAGTCTAGACACTGAAAGTATAAAATAAAAAAATATTGTTGTTGAGAGTCTAGACACTGAAAGTATAAAATAAAAAAAATATTGTTGTTGAGAGTCTAGACACTGAAAGTATAAAATAAAAAAAATATTGTTGTTGAGAGTCTAGACACTGAAAGTATAAAATAAAAAAAATATTGTTGTTGAGAGTCTAGACACTGAAAGTATAAAATAAAAAAAATATTGTTGTTGAGAGTCTAGACACTGAAAGTATAAAATAAAAAATATTGTTGTTGAGAGTCTAGACACTGAAAGTATAAAATAAAAAAAATATTGTTGTTGAGAGTCTAGACACTGAAAGTATAAAATAAAAAAATATTGTTGTTGAGAGTCTAGACACTGAAAGTATAAAATAAAAAATAATATTGTTGTTGAGAGTCTAGACACTGAAAGTATAAAATAAAAAAAAATATTGTTGTTGAGAGTCTAGACACTGAAAGTATAAAATAAAAAATATTGTTGTTGAGAGTCTAGACACTGAAAGTATAAAATAAAAAAAATATTGTTGTTGAGAGTCTAGACACTGAAAGTATAAAATAAAAAAAAAAAAAATATTGTTGTTGAGAGTCTAGACACTGAAAGTATAAAATGAAAGTATAAAAAAAAAATATTGTTGTTGAGAGTCTAGACACTGAAAGTATAAAAAAAAAAAAAAAAAATATTGTTGTTGAGAGTCTAGACACTGAAAGTATAAAATAAAAAAATATTGTTGTTGAGAGTCTAGACACTGAAAGTATAAAATAAAAAAATATTGTTGTTGAGAGTCTAGACACTGAAAGTATAAAATAAAAAAAATATTGTTGTTGAGAGTCTAGACACTGAAAGTATAAAATAAAAAAAAATATTGTTGTTGAGAGTCTAGACACTGAAAGTATAAAATAAAAAAAATATTGTTGTTGAGAGTCTAGACACTGAAAGTATAAAATAAAAAAATATTGTTGTTGAGAGTCTAGACACTGAAAGTATAAAATAAAAAAATATTGTTGTTGAGAGTCTAGACACTGAAAGTATAAAATAAAAAAATATTGTTGTTGAGAGTCTAGACACTGAAAGTATAAAATAAAAAAAATATTGTTGTTGAGAGTCTAGACACTGAAAGTATAAAATAAAAAAAATATTGTTGTTGAGAGTCTAGACACTGAAAGTATAAAATAAAAAAATATTGTTGTTGAGAGTCTAGACACTGAAAGTATAAAATAAAAAAATATTGTTGTTGAGAGTCTAGACACTGAAAGTATAAAATAAAAAAATATTGTTGTTGAGAGTCTAGACACTGAAAGTATAAAATAAAAAATATTGTTGTTGAGAGTCTAGACACTGAAAGTATAAAATAAAAAAAAATATTGTTGTTGAGAGTCTAGACACTGAAAGTATAAAATAAAAAAATATTGTTGTTGAGAGTCTAGACACTGAAAGTATAAAATAAAAAAAAAAATATTGTTGTTGAGAGTCTAGACACTGAAAGTATAAAATAAAAAAATATTGTTGTTGAGAGTCTAGACACTGAAAGTATAAAATAAAAAAAATATTGTTGTTGAGAGTCTAGACACTGTATAAAATAAAAAAATATTGTTGTTGAGAGTCTAGACACTGAAAGTATAAAATAAAAAAATATTGTTGTTGAGAGTCTAGACACTGAAAGTATAAAATAAAAAAAAAATATTGTTGTTGAGAGTCTAGACACTGAAAGTATAAAATAAAAAAATATTGTTGTTGAGAGTCTAGACACTGAAAGTATAAAATAAAAAAATATTGTTGTTGAGAGTCTAGACACTGAAAGTATAAAATAAAAAAATATTGTTGTTGAGAGTCTAGACACTGAAAGTATAAAATAAAAAAAAATATTGTTGTTGAGAGTCTAGACACTGAAAGTATAAAATAAAAAAATATTGTTGTTGAGAGTCTAGACACTGAAAGTATAAAATAAAAAAAATATTGTTGTTGAGAGTCTAGACACTGAAAGTATAAAATAAAAAAATATTGTTGTTGAGAGTCTAGACACTGAAAGTATATAAAAAAATATTGTTGTTGAGAGTCTAGACAAAATAAAAAAAAAATATTGTTGTTGAGAGTCTAGACACTGAAAGTATAAAATAAAAAAAAATATTGTTGTTGAGAGTCTAGACACTGAAAGTATAAAATAAAAAAAATATTGTTGTTGAGAGTCTAGACACTGAAAGTATAAAATAAAAAAATATTGTTGTTGAGAGTCTAGACACTGAAAGTATAAAATAAAAAAATATTGTTGTTGAGAGTCTAGACACTGAAAGTATAAAATAAAAAAATATTGTTGTTGAGAGTCTAGACACTGAAAGTATAAAATAAAAAAATATTGTTGTTGAGAGTCTAGACACTGAAAGTATATATAAAAAAAAATATTGTTGTTGAGAGTCTAGACACTGAAAGTATAAAATAAAAAAATATTGTTGTTGAGAGTCTAGACACTGAAAGTATAAAAAAAAAATATTGTTGTTGAGAGTCTAGACACTGAAAGTATAAAATAAAAAAATATTGTTGTTGAGAGTCTAGACACTGAAAGTATAAAATAAAAAAATATTGTTGTTGAGAGTCTAGACACTGAAAGTATAAAATAAAAAAATAAAGTAATATTGTTGTTGAGAGTCTAGACACTGAAAGTATAAAATAAAAAAAATATTGTTGTTGAGAGTCTAGACACTGAAAGTATAAAATAAAAAAATATATTGTTGTTGAGAGTCTAGACACTGAAAGTATAAAAAAAAAATATTGTTGTTGAAAGTCTAGATATTGTTGTTGAGAGTCTAGACACTGAAAGTATAAAATGAAAATAAAATAAAAAATATTGTTGTTGAGAGTCTAGACACTGAAAGTATAAAATAAAAAAATAAAGTAATATTGTTGTTGAGAGTCTAGACACTGAAAGTATAAAATAAAGTAATATTGTTGTTGAGAGTCTAGACACTGAAAGTATAAAATAAAAAAATAAAGTAATATTGTTGTTGAGAGTCTAGACACTGAAAGTATAAAATAAAAAAATAAAGTAATATTGTTGTTGAGAGTCTAGACACTGAAAGTATAAAATAAAAAAAATAAAGTAATATTGTTGTTGAGAGTCTAGACACTGAAAGTATAAAATAAAAAAATAAAGTAATATTGTTGTTGAGAGTCTAGACACTGAAAGTATAAAATAAAAAAATAAAGTAATATTGTTGTTGAGAGTCTAGACACTGAAAGTATAAAATGAGAAAAAAAATAAAGTAATATTGTTGTTGAGAGTCTAGACACTGAAAGTATAAAATAAAAAAATAAAGTAATATTGTTGTTGAGAGTCTAGACACTGAAAGTATAAAATAAAAAAAAAAGTAATATTGTTGTTGAGAGTCTAGACACTGAAAGTATAAAATAAAAAAAAATAAAGTAATATTGTTGTTGAGAGTCTAGACACTGAAAGTATAAAATAAAAAAATAAAGTAATATTGTTGTTGAGAGTCTAGACACTGAAAGTATAAAATAAAAAAAAATAAAAATATTGTTGTTGAGAGTCTAGACACTGAAAGTATAAAATAAAAAATAAAGTAATATTGTTGTTGAGAGTCTAGACACTGAAAGTATAAAATAAAAAAATAAAGTAATATTGTTGTTGAGAGTCTAGACACTGAAAGTATAAAATAAAAAAAATAAAGTAATATTGTTGTTGAGAGTCTAGACACTGAAAGTATAAAATAAAAAAAATAAAGTAATATTGTTGTTGAGAGTCTAGACACTGAAAGTATAAAATAAAAAAATAAAAATATTGTTGTTGAGAGTCTAGACACTGAAAGTATAAAATAAAAAAAATAAAGTAATATTGTTGTTGAGAGTCTAGACACTGAAAGTATAAAATAAAAAAAATAAAGTAATATTGTTGTTGAGAGTCTAGACACTGAAAGTATAAAATAAAAAAAATAAAGTAATATTGTTGTTGAGAGTCTAGACACTGAAAGTATAAAATAAAAAAAAAAAAGTAATATTGTTGTTGAGAGTCTAGACACTGAAAGTATAAAATAAAAAAAAAAAAAGTAATATTGTTGTTGAGAGTCTAGACACTGAAAGTATAAAATAAAAAAAAAAAGTAATATTGTTGTTGAGAGTCTAGACACTGAAAGTATAAAAAATAAAGTAATATTGTTGTTGAGAGTCTAGACACTGAAAGTATAAAATAAAAAAAAATAAAGTAATATTGTTGTTGAGAGTCTAGACACTGAAAGTATAAAATAAAAAAATAAAGTAATATTGTTGTTGAGAGTCTAGACACTGAAAGTATAAAATAAAAAAAATAAAGTAATATTGTTGTTGAGAGTCTAGACACTGAAAGTATAAAATAAAAAAATAAAGTAATATTGTTGTTGAGAGTCTAGACACTGAAAGTATAAAATAAAAAAATAAAGTAATATTGTTGTTGAGAGTCTAGACACTGAAAGTATAAAATAAAAAAATAAAGTAATATTGTTGTTGAGAGTCTAGACACTGAAAGTATAAAATAAAATAAAGTAATATTGTTGTTGAGAGTCTAGACACTGAAAGTATAAAATAAAAAAATAAAGTAATATTGTTGTTGAGAGTCTAGACACTGAAAGTATAAAATAAAGTAATATTGTTGTTGAGAGTCTAGACACTGAAAGTATAAAATAAAGTAATATTGTTGTTGAGAGTCTAGACACTGAAAGTATAAAATAAAAAAATAAAGTAATATTGTTGTTGAGAGTCTAGACACTGAAAGTATAAAATAAAAAAATAAAGTAATATTGTTGTTGAGAGTCTAGACACTGAAAGTATAAAATAAAGTAATATTGTTGTTGAGAGTCTAGACACTGAAAGTATAAAATAAAGTAATATTGTTGTTGAGAGTCTAGACACTGAAAGTATAAAATAAAGTAATATTGTTGTTGAGAGTCTAGACACTGAAAGTATAAAATAAAGTAATATTGTTGTTGAGAGTCTAGACACTGAAAGTATAAAATAAAAAAATAAAGTAATATTGTTGTTGAGAGTCTAGACACTGAAAGTATAAAATAAAAGTAATATTGTTGTTGAGAGTCTAGACACTGAAAGTATATAAAATAAAGTAATATTGTTGTTGAGAGTCTAGACACTGAAAGTATAAAATAAAGTAATATTGTTGTTGAGAGTCTAGACACTGAAAGTATAAAATAAAGTAATATTGTTGTTGAGAGTCTAGACACTGAAAGTATAAAATAAAGTAATATTGTTGTTGAGAGTCTAGACACTGAAAGTATAAAAAATAAAGTAATATTGTTGTTGAGAGTCTAGACACTGAAAGTATAAAATAAAGTAATATTGTTGTTGAGAGTCTAGACACTGAAAGTATAAAATAAAGTAATATTGTTGTTGAGAGTCTAGACACTGAAAGTATAAAATAAAGTAATATTGTTGTTGAGAGTCTAGACACTGAAAGTATAAAATAAAGTAATATTGTTGTTGAGAGTCTAGACACTGAAAGTATAAAATAAAGTAATATTGTTGTTGAGAGTCTAGACACTGAAAGTATAAAATAAAGTAATATTGTTGTTGAGAGTCTAGACACTGAAATAAAGTATAAAATAAAGTAATATTGTTGTTGAGAGTCTAGACACTGAAAGTATAAAATAAAAGTAATATTGTTGTTGAGAGTCTAGACACTGAAAGTATAAAATAAAAGTAATATTGTTGTTGAGAGTCTAGACACTGAAAGTATAAAATAAAGTAATAGTTGTTGAGAGTCTAGACACTGAAAGTATAAAAAATAAAGTAATATTGTTGTTGAGAGTCTAGACACTGAAAGTATAAAATAAAGTAATATTGTTGTTGAGAGTCTAGACACTGAAAGTATAAAATAAAAAAATATTGTTATTGTTGTTGAGAGTCTAGACACTGATTGTTGTTGAGAGTATGAAAAATAAAAAAAATAAAGTAATATTGTTGTTGAGAGTCTAGACACTGAAAGTATAAAATAAAAAAATAAAGTAATATTGTTGTTGAGAGTCTAGACACTGAAAGTATAAAATAAAAAAATAAAGTAATATTGTTGTTGAGAGTCTAGACACTGAAAGTATAAAA
Organism: Tachypleus tridentatus; assembly: GCF_004210375.1. Classification (NCBI taxonomy): domain Eukaryota; kingdom Metazoa; phylum Arthropoda; class Merostomata; order Xiphosura; family Limulidae; genus Tachypleus; species Tachypleus tridentatus. The sequence goes on along the minus strand of NC_134825.1, from coordinate 181,928,193 downwards.
TAAAAAAAATAAAGTAATATTGTTGTTGAGAGTCTAGACACTGAAAGTATAAAATGAAAGTATAAAATAAAGTAATATTGTTGTTGAGAGTCTAGACACTGAAAGTATAAAATGAAAAAAAAATAAAGTAATATTGTTGTTGAGAGTCTAGACACTGAAAGTATAAAATAAAAAAATAAAGTAATATTGTTGTTGAGAGTCTAGACACTGAAAGTATAAAATAAAAAAATTGTTGTTGAGAGTCTAGACACTGAAAGTAATATTGTTGTTGAGAGTCTAGACACTGAAAGTATAAAATAAAAAAAATAAAGTAATATTGTTGTTGAGAGTCTAGACACTGAAAGTATAAAATAAAAAAATAAAAGTAATATTGTTGTTGAGAGTCTAGACACTGAAAGTATAAAATAAAAAATAAAGTAATATTGTTGTTGAGAGTCTAGACACTGAAAGTATAAAATAAAAAAAATAAAGTAATATTGTTGTTGAGAGTCTAGACACTGAAAGTATAAAATAAAAAAATAAAGTAATATTGTTGTTGAGAGTCTAGACACTGAAAGTATAAAATAAATAAAAAAAATAAAGTAATATTGTTGTTGAGAGTCTAGACACTGAAAGTATAAAATAAAAAAATAAAGTAATATTGTTGTTGAGAGTCTAGACACTGAAAGTATAAAATAAAAAAAAATAAAGTAATATTGTTGTTGAGAGTCTAGACACTGAAAGTATAAAATAAAAAAAAAAATAAAGTAATATTGTTGTTGAGAGTCTAGACACTGAAAGTATAAAATAAAAAAATAAAGTAATATTGTTGTTGAGAGTCTAGACACTGAAAGTATAAAATAGAAAAAATAAAATAAAGTAATATTGTTGTTGAGAGTCTAGACACTGAAAGTATAAAATAAAAAAAATAAAGTAATATTGTTGTTGAGAGTCTAGACACTGAAAGTATAAAAAAAAAAAAATAAAGTAATATTGTTGTTGAGAGTCTAGACACTGAAAGTATAAAATAAAAAAAAATAAAGTAATATTGTTGTTGAGAGTCTAGACACTGAAAGTATAAAATAAAAAAAAAAATAAAGTAATATTGTTGTTGAGAGTCTAGACACTGAAAGTATAAAATAAAAAAATAAAGTAATATTGTTGTTGAGAGTCTAGACACTGAAAGTATAAAATAAAATAAAAAAATAAAGTAATATTGTTGTTGAGAGTCTAGACACTGAAAGTATAAAATAAAAAAAAAAATAAAGTAATATTGTTGTTGAGAGTCTAGACACTGAAAGTATAAAATAAAAAAATAAAGTAATATTGTTGTTGAGAGTCTAGACACTGAAAGTATAAAATAAAAAAAAATAAAGTAATATTGTTGTTGAGAGTCTAGACACTGAAAGTATAAAATAAAAAAATAAAGTAATATTGTTGTTGAGAGTCTAGACACTGAAAGTATAAAATAAAAAAAAATAAAGTAATATTGTTGTTGAGAGTCTAGACACTGAAAGTATAAAATAAAAAAATAAAGTAATATTGTTGTTGAGAGTCTAGACACTGAAAGTATAAAATAAAAAAAATAAAGTAATATTGTTGTTGAGAGTCTAGACACTGAAAGTATAAAAAAAAAAAATAAAGTAATATTGTTGTTGAGAGTCTAGACACTGAAAGTATAAAAATAAAAAAATAAAGTAATATTGTTGTTGAGAGTCTAGACACTGAAAGTATAAAATAAAAAAAAATAAAGTAATATTGTTGTTGAGAGTCTAGACACTGAAAGTATAAAATAAAAAAATAAATAAAAAAATAAAGTAATATTGTTGTTGAGAGTCTAGACACTGAAAGTATAAAATAAAAAAATAAAGTAATATTGTTGTTGAGAGTCTAGACACTGAAAGTATAAAATAAAGTAATATTGTTGTTGAGAGTCTAGACACTGAAAGTATAAAATAAAAAAATAAAGTAATATTGTTGAGAGTCTAGACACTGAAAGTATAAAATAAAAAAAAAATAAAGTAATATTGTTGTTGAGAGTCTAGACACTGAAAGTATAAAATAAAAAAAATAAAGTAATATTGTTGTTGAGAGTCTAGACACTGAAAGTATAAAATAAAAAAATAAAGTAATATTGTTGTTGAGAGTCTAGACACTGAAAGTATAAAATAAAAAAAAATAAAGTAATATTGTTGTTGAGAGTCTAGACACTGAAAGTATAAAATAAAAAAATAAAGTAATATTGTTGTTGAGAGTCTAGACACTGAAAGTATAAAATAAAAAAAATAAAGTAATATTGTTGTTGAGAGTCTAGACACTGAAAGTATAAAATAAAAAAATAAAGTAATATTGTTGTTGAGAGTCTAGACACTGAAAGTATAAAATAAAAAAATAAAGTAATATTGTTGTTGAGAGTCTAGACACTGAAAGTATAAAATAAAAAAATAAAGTAATATTGTTGTTGAGAGTCTAGACACTGAAAGTATAAAATAAAAAAATAAAGTAATATTGTTGTTGAGAGTCTAGACACTGAAAGTATAAAATAAAAAAAAATAAAGTAATATTGTTGTTGAGAAAGACACTGAAAGTATAAAATAAAAAATAAAGTAATATTGTTGTTGAGAGTCTAGACACTGAAAGTATAAAATAAAAAAAATAAAGTAATATTGTTGTTGAGAGTCTAGACACTGAAAGTATAAAATAAAAAAAATAAAGTAATATTGTTGTTGAGAGTCTAGACACTGAAAGTATAAAATAAAAAAAAATAAAGTAATATTGTTGTTGAGAGTCTAGACACTGAAAGTATAAAATAAAAAAAAGTAATATTGTTGTTGAGAGTCTAGACACTGAAAGTATAAAAAAATAAAGTAATATTGTTGTTGAGAGTCTAGACACTGAAAGTATAAAATAAAAAAAATAAAGTAATATTGTTGTTGAGAGTCTAGACACTGAAAGTAAAATAAAATAAAGTAATATTGTTGTTGAGAGTCTAGACACTGAAAGTAAAAAAATAAAGTAATATTGTTGTTGAGAGTCTAGACACTGAAAGTATAAAATAAAAAAAATAAAAAGTAATATTGTTGTTGAGAGTCTAGACACTGAAAGTATAAAATAAAAAAAAATAAAGTAATATTGTTGTTGAGAGTCTAGACACTGAAAGTATAAAATAAAAAAAAATAAAGTAATATTGTTGTTGAGAGTCTAGACACTGAAAGTATAAAATAAAAAATAAAGTAATATTGTTGTTGAGAGTCTAGACACTGAAAGTATAAAATAAAAAAATAAAGTAATATTGTTGTTGAGAGTCTAGACACTGAAAGTATAAAATAAAAAAAATAAAGTAATATTGTTGTTGAGAGTCTAGACACTGAAAGTATAAAATAAAAAAAAATAAAGTAATATTGTTGTTGAGAGTCTAGACACTGAAAGTATAAAATAAAAAAATAAAGTAATATTGTTGTTTGAGAGTCTAGACACTGAAAGTATAAAATAAAAAAATAAAGTAATATTGTTGTTGAGAGTCTAGACACTGAAAGTATAAAATAAAAAAATAAAGTAATATTGTTGTTGAGAGTCTAGACACTGAAAGTATAAAATAAAAAAAAAAATAAAGTAATATTGTTGTTGAGAGTCTAGACACTGAAAGTATAAAATAAAAAAATAAAGTAATATTGTTGTTTGAGAGTCTAGACACTGAAAGTATAAAATAAAAAAATAAAGTAATATTGTTGTTGAGAGTCTAGACACTGAAAGTATAAAATAAAAAAATAAAGTAATATTGTTGTTGAGAGTCTAGACACTGAAAGTATAAAATAAAAAAATAAAGTAATATTGTTGTTTGAGAGTCTAGACACTGAAAGTATAAAATAAAAAAAAAATAATATTGTTGTTGAGAGTCTAGACACTGAAAGTATAAAAAAAAAAAAAAGAAAGTAATATTGTTGTTGAGAGTCTAGACACTGAAAGTATAAAATAAAAAAAGAAAGTAATATTGTTGTTTGAGAGTCTAGACACTGAAAGTATAAAATAAAAAAAGAAAGTAATATTGTTGTTGAGAGTCTAGACACTGAAAGTATAAAATAAAAAAATAAAGTAATATTGTTGTTGAGAGTCTAGACACTGAAAGTATAAAAAAAAAAAATAAAGTAATATTGTTGTTGAGAGTCTAGACACTGAAAGTATAAAATAAAAAAATAAAGTAATATTGTTGTTGAGAGTCTAGACACTGAAAGTATAAAATAAAAAAAAATAAAGTAATATTGTTGTTGAGAGTCTAGACACTGAAAGTATAAAATAAAAAAATAAAGTAATATTGTTGTTGAGAGTCTAGACACTGAAAGTATAAAATAAAAAAATAAAGTAATATTGTTGTTGAGAGTCTAGACACTGAAAGTATAAAATAAAAAAATAAAGTAATATTGTTGTTGAGAGTCTAGACACTGAAAGTATAAAATAAAAAAATAAAGTAATATTGTTGTTGAGAGTCTAGACACTGAAAGTATAAAATAAAAAAATAAACTAATATTGTTGTTGAGAGTCTGGACACTGAAAGTATAAAATAAAAGTATAAACTAATATTATTGTTGAGTCTAGGCATTGAAAGTATGAAATAAAAGTAGAAACTAGAAGGTTGAAAAAATATTTGTGATTTATATCTATAATTTGCAGTGTAAGGAACCACTTCTTTTCTATATGTTTTTCACTCATTACAAAGTTGCATAATGTTGCACACACATGAATAAAACACAATACCCTCAGGGTCCTCTTTCCTCTTGAAGATATGGCAGTCAAACACAGACACAGAAGTGTATGTTTCTGTAAGTGTGTTATTTCTATTTCTAATATAAGAAACCATTTCTTCCGAGTTGTTTTTCGTTAGCTTGCCTCATCAATACGATGTTGCTTTAAATTCTCCAGAATGTTAGCTGTGTATCCATTATAAGTGGCAACCAATATACTTTATTTGGTTCAAAGCCAAACAGACTTTACTCATTTCAGAAATCTCAAACAACAAGTAATTGCTGAGATAATAATAATTACTAGATTACCACAGACAGCATTAACTAGAAGCTGCTACTGCATCCAAGTCATTTTGACAAACAGTAATAGTACTAATTAGTAAATAACGACTGACTGCTTTAGCTAAAGGCTGCTACTGCATACAAGCAATTTTGAGGACAAATAATAACAATAATTATTGGATTTCTACCGAAAGCTTTAGCTAGAGGCTGTTACTGCATACAAGTACTTTTAGAGAACAATAATACTAATAATTAGTGGATTACTACCGACAACTTTAGCTAGAGGCTGTTACTGCATACAAGTACTTTTAGAGAGCAATAATACTAATAATTAGTGGATTACTATCGACAGCTTTAGCTAGAGGCTGTTACTGCATACAAGTTATTTTAGAGAACAATAATACTAATAATTAGTGGATTACTACCGACAACTTTAGCTAGAGGCTGTTACTGCATACAAGTACTTTTAGAAAGCAATAATACTAATAATTAGTGGATTACTACCGACAACTTTAGCTAGAGGCTGTTACTGCATACAAGTACTTTTAGAGAGCAATAATACTAATAATTAGTGGATTACTATCGACAGCTTTAGCTAGAGGCTGTTACTGCATACAAGTACTTTTAGAGAGCAATAATACTAATAATTAGTGGATTACTATCGACAGCTTTAGCTGGAGGCTGTTACTGCATACAAGTTATTTTAGAGAGCAATAATACTAATAATTAGTGGATTACTACCGACAACTTTAGCTAGAGGCTGTTACTGCATACAAGTACTTTTAGAGAATAATAATACTAATAATTAGTGGATTACTATCGACAGCTTTAGCTGGAGGCTGTTACTGCATACAAGTACTTTTAGAGAACAATAATACTAATAATTAGTGGATTACTACCGACAACTTTAGCTAGAGGCTGTTACTGCATACAAGTACTTTTAGAGAGCAATAATACTAATAATTAGTGGATTACTATCGACAGCTTTAGCTAGAGGCTGTTACTGCATACAAGTTATTTTAGAGAACAATAATACTAATAATTAGTGGATTACTACCGACAACTTTAGCTAGAGGCTGTTACTGCATACAAGTTATTTTAGAGAACAATAATACTAATAATTAGTGGATTACTACCGACAACTTTAGCTAGAGGCTGTTACTGCATACAAGTTATTTTAGAGAACAATAATACTAATAATTAGTGGATTACTACTGACAACTTTAGCTAGAGGCTGTTACTGCATACAAGTACTTTTAGAGAGCAATAATACTAATAATTAGTGGATTACTATCGACAGCTTTAGCTAGAGGCTGTTACTGCATACAAGTTATTTTAGAGAACAATAATACTAATAATTAGTGGATTACTACCGACAACTTTAGCTAGAGGCTGTTACTGCATACAAGTACTTTTAGAAAGCAATAATACTAATAATTAGTGGATTACTATCGACAGCTTTAGCTAGAGGCTGTTACTGCATACAAGTTATTTTAGAGAACAATAATACTAATAATTAGTGGATTACTACCGACAACTTTAGCTAGAGGCTGTTACTGCATACAAGTACTTTTAGAGAACAATAATACTAATAATTAGTGGATTACTATCGATAGCTTTAGCTAGAGGCTGTTACTGCATACAAGTACTTTTAGAGAACAATAATACTAATAATTAGTGGATTACTATCGCCAATTTTAGCTAGAGTCTGCTACTGCATAGAAGTACTTTTAGAGAACAATAATACTAATAATTAGTGGATTACTACCGACAACTTTAGCTAGAGGCTGTTACTGCATAGAAGTAATTTTGAAGAAAAATAATAATATTTAGTGGATTACTACCGACTGTTGTAGCTAAGTTCTGCTTGAAAATATATATACATACATGCCTTTTTGGTTTTAGTTTTTACATATATGAGACAATACTTCTGTTTATACTGAAACAGCCTATTTTGTACATTAAAAGAAAGACACCTAAAATTACATTCATTTTAACAATGATAACCAAGAACATTACACCAATGGTATCAATGGTTTTATAAATACAGATCTGACCATCATGTTTATTATCATTATAATTAGAGTGATAAATACCCTGGACCAACAGGTTTTGAATATTTAGTTAAAAGTTTCAAAACAAGTTATTTAATGACTATTCTAATCTTTTAGAGGACATGTTGATCTGGTAAAATCATTTTAACTCATTGTCAGTATAAACATCAGTGTTCTTACACAAACCACATACAAGTTTCAGTAATCTAAATCCTACATCGACAAAACCTGAAAAGTAAAAAGCAAGTAAGAGATATCCATGTTCTAATCAGTATAGCTTCTAGAAATATATATAGTTTTTAGACAACTAATCAGTGTAGGTTCTATAAATATATATATAGTTTTTAGACAACTAATCAGTACAGCTTCTATAGATATATATATATAGATTTCAGACAACTAATCAGTACAGCTTCTATAGATATATATATATAGATTTCAGACAACTAATCAGTATAGGTTCTACACATATATATAGTTTTCAGACAACTAATCAGTATAGGTTCTATAAACATATATATAGTTTTCAGACAACTAATCAGTATAGGTTCTATAAACATATATATAGTTTTCAGACAACTAATCAGTATAGGTTCTATAAACATATATATAGTTTTCAGACAACTAATCAGTACAGCTTCTATAAACATATATATAGTTTTCAGACAACTAATCAGTACAGCTTCTATAAACATATATATATATATAGTTTTCAGACAACTAATCAGTACAGCTTCTATAAACATATATATATATAGTTTTCAGACAACTAATCAGTACAGCTTCCATATATATATATATATATAGTTTTCAGACAACTAATCAGTACAGCTTCCATATATATATATATATAGTTTTCAGACAACTAATCAGTACAGCTTCCATATATATATATATATATAGTTTTCAGACAACTAATCAGTATAGGTTCTATAAACATATATATAGTTTTCAGACAACTAATCAGTATAGGTTCTATAAACATATATATAGTTTTCAGACAACTAATCAGTATATGTTCTATGAACATATATATAGTTTTCAGACAACTAATCAGTATAGGTTCTATAAACATATATATAGTTTTCAGACAACTAATCAGTATAGGTTCTATAAACATATATATAGTTTTCAGACAACTAATCAGTATAGGTTCTATAAACATATATATAGTTTTCAGACAACTAATCAGTATAGGTTCTATAAACATATATATATAGTTTTCAGACAACTAATCAATATAGCTTCCATAAATATATATATATAGGTTTCAGACAACTAATCAGTATAGGTTCTATAAATACATATATAGATTTCAGACAACTATTTTGTATCAATTCACTGTGAACCCTAAGTATATATAATGATGAAACAAGTTTATTTCTAACATCATTGCAATTACTGGTTGGTTCTTTCAAGACTTTATATTTCTTTTATAAAAATATGTGTTTGAAACAGCAAATGTATTACAAAGTGACACACCAAAGTGACTGAAACTAAAAGAACCATAAACATGAGGTTATCATAAGTGTTCCAAAAACAGTGATAACAAGAAGGGCAGATGAAACGAGACATTCCAGTGTTTTTATGTAAGAAAAGCATGTTTAATTAACTACACTTGTTCCCCATAGCTTGATGTCGATACTGGTATCATCCATTCTATGACTGACGATATGGTGAGTTATTTCACATTTCCCTCATTCTCTCTTAATTACTGATAAACTATATTAAAATCTTGAACGTGCCCACAATATTTCTCTGACATAGTCCTAATTAACACGTTAAGTATCTTCAAGTTTTATATATGTAAAGAGCTTTACCTTACATGTTATCAACTGCTTCTTACCTTCCAGAAAAAACAAGGAATCAACTAGTTCAATACATGAGTCTGCAAATAAAAAACAAGTCATAACAAACTTTCAGTAGTATCTAACTATATATATAAACAATAAAAAACAAGTCATAAAGAACTTTCAGTAATATCTAACTATATATATAAACAATAAAAAACAAGTCATAAAGAACTTTCAGAAATATTTAACTATATATATAAACAATAAAAAACAAGTCAAAGAACTTTCAGTAGTATCTAACTATATATATATAAACAATAAAAAACAAGTCATAACAAACTTTCAGTAGTATCTAACTATATATATAAACAATAAAAAACAAGTCATAAAGAACTTTCAGTAATATCTAACTATATATATATAAACAATAAAAAACAAGTCATAAAGAACTTTCAGTAATATCTAACTATATATATAAACAATAAAAAACAAGTCAAAGAACTTTCAGTAGTATCTAACTATATATATATATATATAAACAATAAAAAACAAGTCATAACAAACTTTCAGTAATATCTAACTATATATATATAAACAATAAAAAACAAGTCATAACAAACTTTCAGTAGTATCTAACTATATATATATATATATAAACAATAAAAAACAAGTCATAACAAACTTTCAGTAATATCTAACTATATATATAAACAATAAAAGACGAGTCATAAAGAACTTTCAGTAGTATCTAACTATATATATATAAACAATAAAAAACAAGTCATAAGGAACTTTCAGTAATATCTAACTATATATATATATAAACAATAAAAAACAAGTCATAACAAACTTTCAGTAGTATCTAACTATATATATAAACAATAAAAAACAAATCATAACAAACTTTCAGTAGTATCTAACTATATATATAAACAATAAAAAACAAGTCATAACAAACTTTCAGTAATATCTAACTATATATATAAACAATAAAAGACGAGTCATAAAGAACTTTCAGTAGTATCTAACTATATATATATAAACAATAAAAAACAAGTCATAACAAACTTTCAGTAATATCTAACTATATATATATATAAACAATAAAAAACAAGTCATAACAAACTTTCAGTAGTATCTAACTATATATATAAACAATAAAAAACAAATCATAACAAACTTTCAGTAGTATCTAACTATATATATAAACAATAAAAAACAAGTCATAACAAACTTTCAGTAGTATCTAACTATATATATATAAACAATAAAAGACAAGTCATAAAGAACTTTCAGTAGTATCTAACTATATATATATATATATAAAATAAAAAACAAGTCATTAAGAACTCAGTAGTATCTAACTATATATATAAACAATAAAAAACAAGTCATAAGGAACTTTCAGTAGTATCTAACTACATATATATGTATAAACAATAAAAAACAAGTCATAAGGAACTTTCAGTAGTATCTAACTACATATATATGTATAAACAATAAAAAACAAGTCAAAGAACTTTCAGTTGTATCTAACTATATATATATAAACAATAAAAAACAAGTCATAAGGAACTTTCAGTAGTATCTAACTATATATATATGTATAAACAATAAAAACAAGTCATAAGGAACTTTCATAACTACATATATATATAAACAATAAAAAACAAGTCATAAAGAATTTTCAGTAGTATCTAACTATATATATATATAAACAATAAAAAACAAGTCATAAGGAACTTTCAGTAGTATCTAACTATATATATATAAACAATAAAAGACGAGTCATAAAGAACTTTCAGTAGTATCTAACTATATATAAACAATAAAAAACAAATCATAACAAACTTTCAGTAGTATCTAACTATATATATAAACAATAAAAAACAAGTCATAACAAACTTTCAGTAGTATCTAACTATATATATATAAACAATAAAAGACAAGTCATAAAGAACTTTCAGTAGTATCTAACTATATATATATATATATAAAATAAAAAACAAGTCATTAAGAACTCAGTAGTATCTAACTATATATATAAACAATAAAAAACAAGTCATAAGGAACTTTCAGTAGTATCTAACTACATATATATGTATAAACAATAAAAAACAAGTCATAAGGAACTTTCAGTAGTATCTAACTACATATATATGTATAAACAATAAAAAACAAGTCAAAGAACTTTCAGTTGTATCTAACTATATATATATAAACAATAAAAAACAAGTCATAAGGAACTTTCAGTAGTATCTAACTATATATATATATGTATAAACAATAAAAAACAAGTCATAAGGAACTTTCATAACTACATATATATATAAACAATAAAAAACAAGTCATAAAGAATTTTCAGTAGTATCTAACTATATATATATATAAACAATAAAAAACAAGTCATAAGGAACTTTCAGTAGTATCTAACTATATATATATAAACAATAAAAGACAAGTCATAAGGAACTTTCAGTAGTATCTAACTATATATATATATATATAAAATAAAAAACAAGTCATTAAGAACTCAGTAGTATCTAACTATATATATAAACAATAAAAAACAAGTCATAAGGAACTTTCAGTAGTATCTAACTACATATATATGTATAAACAATAAAAAACAAGTCATAAGGAACTTTCAGTAGTATCTAACTACATATATATGTATAAACAATAAAAAACAAGTCAAAGAACTTTCAGTTGTATCTAACTATATATATATAAACAATAAAAAACAAGTCAAAGAACTTTCAGTAGTATCTAACTATATATATATATATATAAACAATAAAAAACAAGTCATAACAAACTTTCAGTAATATCTAACTATATATATATAAACAATAAAAAACAAGTCATAACAAACTTTCAGTAGTATCTAACTATATATATATATATATAAACAATAAAAAACAAGTCATAACAAACTTTCAGTAATATCTAACTATATATATAAACAATAAAAGACGAGTCATAAAGAACTTTCAGTAGTATCTAACTATATATAAACAATAAAAAACAAATCATAACAAACTTTCAGTAGTATCTAACTATATATATAAACAATAAAAAACAAGTCATAACAAACTTTCAGTAGTATCTAACTATATATATATAAACAATAAAAGACAAGTCATAAAGAACTTTCAGTAGTATCTAACTATATATATATATATATAAAATAAAAAACAAGTCATTAAGAACTCAGTAGTATCTAACTATATATATAAACAATAAAAAACAAGTCATAAGGAACTTTCAGTAGTATCTAACTACATATATATGTATAAACAATAAAAAACAAGTCATAAGGAACTTTCAGTAGTATCTAACTACATATATATGTATAAACAATAAAAAACAAGTCAAAGAACTTTCAGTTGTATCTAACTATATATATATAAACAATAAAAAACAAGTCATAAGGAACTTTCAGTAGTATCTAACTATATATATATATGTATAAACAATAAAAAACAAGTCATAAGGAACTTTCATAACTACATATATATATAAACAATAAAAAACAAGTCATAAAGAATTTTCAGTAGTATCTAACTATATATATATATAAACAATAAAAAACAAGTCATAAGGAACTTTCAGTAGTATCTAACTATATATATATAAACAATAAAAAAACAAGTCATAAAGAACTTTCAGTAGTATCTAACTATATATAAACAATAAAAAACAAATCATAACAAACTTTCAGTAGTATCTAACTATATATATAAACAATAAAAAACAAGTCATAACAAACTTTCAGTAGTATCTAACTATATATATATAAACAATAAAAGACAAGTCATAAAGAACTTTCAGTAGTATCTAACTATATATATATATATATATAAAATAAAAAACAAGTCATTAAGAACTCAGTAGTATCTAACTATATATATAAACAATAAAAAACAAGTCATAAGGAACTTTCAGTAGTATCTAACTACATATATATGTATAAACAATAAAAAACAAGTCATAAGGAACTTTCAGTAGTATCTAACTACATATATATGTATAAACAATAAAAAACAAGTCAAAGAACTTTCAGTTGTATCTAACTATATATATATAAACAATAAAAAACAAGTCATAAGGAACTTTCAGTAGTATCTAACTATATATATATATGTATAAACAATAAAAAACAAGTCATAAGGAACTTTCATAACTACATATATATATAAACAATAAAAAACAAGTCATAAAGAATTTTCAGTAGTATCTAACTATATATATATATAAACAATAAAAAACAAGTCATAAGGAACTTTCAGTAGTATCTAACTATATATATATAAACAATAAAAACAAGTCATAAGGAACTTTCAGTAGTATCTAACTATATATATATAAACAATAAAAACAAGTCATAAGGAACTTTCAGTAGTATCTAACTATATATATATAAACAATAAAAAACAAGTCATAAGGAACTTTCAGTAGTATCTAACTATATATATAAACATATATACATTTCAGGTGTTAATTTTTTTCAGTAGTTATTTTAATATACAACATTATAATTTTGTGTTTGATGTTGAGAGGCTTCACTTGAAAATACACAACATCACAATCAACATTATAATAATAAATAATAACACATGAATAAACAGTAATAAAAAAAACTTTTTAAATTAAGCAAAAAACACAGGTGGAGATTTTTTCCACTTTCATTTACAGTGATCTGTAACCATTAACTTTCAGCAGAGTTCTTAGATTTGATTACATTTTCAATTCTGGAAACCATAGAATTAAAAATTACAGCCTTTATCACTGTTTTTTATACAATTACAGAATGTAGCAAGTTACAAACAGTATATGTACCTATGTCTTTTTTCTGTAGTGTCTTCTTTTTAGCTTGAGAAGTAAATGAAAATGCTTCCTTGGCTAAAGAGTCAACAAAAAGTTCCTGAAAATAATAAAGATTCTGTTAAAAACTGACAGACACAACACCTAATACAGTCATCTAGAGGCCCACTCATGAATGGGTACCACTGCCATGCAGTTTTGACCATGTCTGTCATTATCAATGGACACAGATTATCTTTGGCAGGACAGTTAATAACATGCCAAACACATCCACCAAGTTTCATCAAACCATTAATTTTTGACTTAGTGATAGCCCAAAAATAGTATGTAAAAATCTGTCTCCCTGTTAACAATTTTTTTTTTATATTTTTGTGACCGTGATCTTTGATCAACCAAAAAAACTATTCACTTCTAAGTTGGGTCATAATCAAATGTATATCAACTTTCATCCAATGTCATTCTGTCATTTTTGAGAAATCTTGCTGACAAATGCATGCACACACACAGGAGCAAAGACACAGCTTCCATCTACCTTCAGTAGCAGAGATAACAAACAGTTCCTGAAAAACAGTAAACATTCAGATACAAACTTATGGAAACACAAACCTAATAATGAGTAAAAGAGTTAAACATTTAACTACCAACTTGACAAAAAAGGGGAAAGTGTGGTGAGTAAAGCTCACTGAAAGAAGGACAGGAACACGTTTTCTAAACAATCCAACCTGTCATATTTATGAAGGGCTCAACAGAAGTAGTATGAACTTATTTGTTCATAATGTTTCAATGTATTATATACACTGCTGGCCAAAATTTTAAGGCCAATGAACACACAGAAAAATTATGCATTTTGCATTGTTAGACTCAACCACTTATTTGAGTAGAGCTTCGAAAGATAAAAATAAGAGAAGGGAAAATAAAAATAAAAACGTTTTTAGCATTTAATAGGGAAAATGAACACTATGAAATTAGCCTAAATACTAGCTGGTCAAAAGTTTAAGACCATACTGAAACGAGGCGTTAATCTGTAAACACGTGATGAAATTTAGTCATTTGTGTTGAGCATTAGTATTGCCAACATCTCCTGTGTTACATTGGGTAAAAATATGACAAAGGCTAAAAAGTTGAAAAAGTTTGAACGTGGCAGAATTGTCGAGCTGCAAAGGCAAGGTCTCTCTCAACGTGCCATTGCTGGAGAGATTGGGCGTAGTAAGACTGCTGTTGCAAATTTCTTAAAAGACCCTGAGGGATACGGAATGAGAATTTCAAGTGGTTGGCCCAAGAAAATTTTGCCAGTGTTGAGCAGGAAGATTTGACAGGTTGTCTGGCAAGACACCAGCCAATTGTTGAACCAGATTAAGGCCCTTACAGATGCAGAATGCAGCTCAAGAACAATAAGATGGCATCTACGAAATGCTTTAAAAACCACAAGTCTTTTCAAAGACAACTCCTCCTTCCACACCACAAGACAGCTCAGTCAAACTTTGCTGAGAAGCACTAAACATGGGGAGTAGAAAAGTGGACGAAGGCTTTGTTCTCTGATGAGAAAAAAGTTAACCTAGTTGGTCCAGATGGCTTCCTACGTTACTGGCACAATAAGGATGTCCCACCATAGACATTTTATACACGACACAGTGGAGGAAGTTCCATCATGATCTGGGGTGCTTTCTCCTTCCATGGAACAATGGAGTTTCAGATTATATAGGGGTGTTAAACAGCAGCTGGCTACACTGGCATGTTCGAGAGAGCATCCTTATTGACTGAAGGCCCTCACTTGCTGACTGGATCTTTCAGCAGGACAGACAACTCTGCAATCCACAATGCCTGCAGGACCAAGGACTTTTTCATGGCAAATAAAGTGATTCTTTTGGACCATCCAGCATGTTTGCCCGAACTGAACCCCACTGAAAATGTTTCGGGGTGGATGGCAAGGGAAGTCTATAGAAATGGATGTCAATTCCAAACAGTGCATGATCATCGTGAAGCGATCTTCACCACTTAAAATAACATTCCGGCCAGCCATCTGCAAATGCTTATATCAACCATACCAAAGCGAATGTTTGAAGTTATTCGCAATGATGGCTGTGCAAGTCACTACTGAGACCTCTTTCTTGGGCATTTCCTACCCTGTTTAGGACTTCTTTTTGGTATGGTCTTAAACTTTTGACCAGCTAATATTTAGTCTAATTTCATAGTGTTCACATTTTCCCTATTAAATTCTAAAAAAGTTTTTTATTTTTATTTTCCCTTTTCTTATTTTCATCTTTCGAAGCTCTACTCAAATAAGTAGTTGAGTCTAACAATGAAAATTGCATTTTTTTCTTTACTTTCATTGGCCTTAAGATTTTGGTCAGCAGTGTATAACAGTAGTTGTTTGTGTGTATGTTTCAATATATTTATATTATAGTAGTTGTGTGTATGTTTCAATGTATTTGTACACTAGTAGTTTTTTTTGTGTAACGCTTCCATGTATTTATAAATATAATGGTACTTTTCTGTGTACATTTCAATGTACTTACATATATAATGGTACTTGTTTGTGTACACGTTTCCATGTATTTATATATGTATTGGTACTTGTTTGTGTACACCTTTACATGTACTTATATATCTAATGGTAGTTGTTTGTGCATGTTTCTATGTATTTATATATATAATGATACTTGTTTGTGAATATGTTTTCATGTATTTATATATATAATGATACTTGTTTGTGAATATGTTTTCATGCATTTATATATATAATGATACTTGTTTGTGTGTATGTTTCCACGTATTTGTATATATAATTGTACTTGTTTCTGTATATATTTTTCTCGTATTTATATATATATAATGGTACTTGTTTGTGTACATTTCCATGTATTTATACATAAAATGATAGTTATTTGTGTATATGTTTGTTAGTAAGAATGTACCTGGAAAATAGACTAATCACATTTGGTTTTACCTCAAATGGAACTTTGCATTTCACTACTGAATCAAGAATGATTTTTTAAAATATACACCATATGGGAATAACTTGACATAACACTTAGTGACAAGGTTTAGGCCTAACACACATCTAATAAACAGTTTAAATCACATCAGACATTACTGGTTAAAACCAGTTAACACTCCTATGAAAAGTGGGGCCTGATAGGCCCCAGAGCAACTTGAAAGGTTATTAATATTAGGCTTATAATTTTGTATTTAAATGAAATTGCCATTTAAATCCATTAATGAATGGATTAACGAGATTCCCACTGTCCGTATCTACTATCTAGCGAAACCACAGCCAGGGGAACGGGCTTGGAGAAATCAGGACTAGAAGCGTCTTTTCGTAGGAGTGTTAAGAATGAAGGTTCCACCTGAAAACTGGTTGTGAATGTATTTAGTATAGGTTAGTAAATAGACTGTATGCACATATAAATATGAAAAAATAAATATATTGGCATAGCTGTGTTTTTAAAGTTCATCACTCTTAACAATGTACTGTGTATGTCTAACTCTTTCAACTTATCATTCATATTAACCAACTAAATGAATGTTACCTAATTATTAACAGATTTAAACACACAAATCAGGTACTTTGTGGAGTACAATATGAGCACACTTAAGATCATAAGGTCACTATCTACAGACTGGGATTCAAACTGACAAACATGAGACCAATGCCAACATTCTCAAGATAATCCTCACAAACAATTCACAAGTGTATAAGTAATATATGTGAACAAGTCACTAGATACAAAAACTACATCTTCTCTCCATATGGTTTAATTTACAGAGTGAGCTGTCACAAGCAACATACTGTTCAAATCACACCTTTCCGGGTGAGCTGTCACAAGCAACATACTGTTCAAATCACACATTTCGGGGTGAGCTGTCACAAGCAACATACTGTTCAAATCACACCTTTCGGGGTGAGCTGTCACAAGCAACATACTTTTCAAATCACACCTTTCGGGGTGAGCTGTCACAAGCAACATACTGTTCAAATCACACCTTTCCGGGTGAGCTGTCACAAGCAACATACTGTTCAAATCACACCTTTCGGGGTGAGCTGTCACAAGCAACATACCGTTCAAATCACACCTTTCCGGGTGAGCTGTCACAAGCAACATACCGTTCCAATCACACCTTCGGGTGAGCTGTCACAAGCAACATACTGTTCAAATCACACCTTCGGGTGAGCTGTCACAAGCAACATACTGTTCAAATCACACCTTCGGGTGAGCTGTCACAAGCAACATACTGTTCAAATCACACCTTCGGGTGAGCTGTCACAAGCAGCATACTGTTCAAATCACACCTTTCGGGGTGAGCTGTCACAAGCAGCATACTGTTCAAATCACACCTTTCGGGGTGAGCTGTCACAAGCAACATACTGTTCAAATCACACCTTCGGATGAGCTGTCACAAGCAACATACTGTTCAAATCACACCTTCGGGTGAGCTGTCACAAGCAACATACTGTTCAAATCACACCTTTCCGGGTGAGCTGTCACAAGCAACATACTGTTCAAATCACACCTTTCGGGGTGAGCTGTCACAAGCAACATACTGTTCAAATCACACCTTTCGCGGTGAGCTGTCACAAGCAACATACTGTTCAAATCACACCTTCGGGTGAGCTGTCACAAGCAGCATACTGTTCAAATCACACCTTCGGGTGAGCTGTCACAGGCAACATACTGTTCAAATCACACCTTCGGGTGAGCTGTCACAAGCAACATACTGTTCAAATCACACCTTCGGGTGAGCTGTCACAAGCAACATACTGTTCAAATCACACCTTCGGGTGAGCTGTCACAAGCAACATACTGTTCAAATCACACCTTCGGGTGAGCTGTCACAAGCAACATACTGTTCAAATCACACCTTTCCGGGTGAGCTGTCACAAGCAGCATACTGTTCAAATCACACCTTTCGGGGTGAGCTGTCACAGGCAACATACTGTTCAAATCACACCTTTCGGGGTGAGCTGTCACAGGCAACATACTGTTCAAATCACACCTTTCGGGGTGAGCTGTCACAAGCAACATACTGTTCAAATCACACCTTTCAAGTTGAATGATAAGTATATAGCATGATAAGGAACCAACTACTCTTGCAAGGCTATCCTTGCACATCCATAAGGAACCAACTGGCCCTGCAAGGCTATCCTTGCACATCCATAAGGAACCAACTAGCCCTGCAAGGCTATCCTTGCACATCCATAAGGAACCAACTACTCTTGCAAGGCTATCCTTGCACATCCATAAGGAACCAACTAGCCCTGCAAGGCTATCCTTGCACATCCATAAGGAACCAACTAGCCCTGCAAGGCTATCCTTGCACATCCATAAGGAACCAACTAGCCCTGCAAGGCTATCCTTGCACATCCATAAGGAACCAACTAGCCCTGCAAGGCTATCCTTGCACATCCATAAGGAACCAACTAGCCCTGCAAGGCTATCCTTGCACATCCATAAGGAACCAACTAGCCCTGCAAGGCTATCCTTGCACATCCATAAGGAACCAACTAGCCCTGCAAGGCTATCCTTGCACATCCATAAGGAACCAACTAGCCCTGCAAGGCTATCCTTGCACATCCATAAGGAACCAACTAGTCCTCAAGGCTATCGTTCACACTCTACATTTCACTGAATACCCAATTCAAGTCTGGAAAAGTACTGGCTGCCACTACTGCCAATAACATGCCCTCATTAAGTCTTTCTTAACCTGAAGATGACCGAGGAAGGTTGAAACGTTGTTCTCTCCATATCAATACAAGTATTAATACCCATACCAGCTGTTCTGGGATACATTTTCATTAAGCCTGTCACCCTGTTATAAAAATAAAACTGTACTGACTGTAACCTAACCTATCTGTTCTTGTCCTCTCATCCTATTATCTTAAGAACACACAGTACAAAGAAATGGGTAGTTTTTATCCTATTGGTTGCTGGATAAAATTGTAGACTTCAGTAAGACTACTTTCTATCGTACAACCTTAAGGTAAGGTATAAGAGATCTTAAACTGGCCATGTAAGATAACTTGTCCATTTCTGGACTTCATTTCTTGGCAGACTTCATCTAAATTCTTTCCAGTAAGCCACTGCTTTATCTTAGACATGGAAAACTGTACATATTCTTCAAAAGGAGATCTAACTAGTGGACAATAACTCTTCAACATGTAATAAAATTCTATTAATGTTACTATTAACAGCAGAACACAGCCATAAAGACTTCATTCTCAAACCTTCAGTCATGCCAATGAATGAATTCTAAATGTGTGGTTTAAATTATCACCACTCAAGTGTTTGTATTGTCATAAAGAGCCATCTATTAAATATGTGTTTAACTATTCCATGTAATACAAAATCCTTAATACAGCTACAAATATCAACTATTGGTCCATGCAAAATTAAAAAGGTATTTGCTCATCTGGTCTCTGGCTTCTAAAACCCCAGGGAAAACCTTCTCTTGCCCTGTAGAATATGTATTTTAAATCCCCCAGTCTTTCCTCATAAGTGAATACTTCTTACGTCTAGCCCAAGAAATCACTCCAATTAATCACAATGTGTTTCTTTATAAACCTCTGGAGTTCTTCACTCCATTTATGGTAGGGAGGTATCCTACCATTTATTATTTCTAATGTCCCATGTATTGCAAAAAGGAAATGTTATTTGATATTAATAACAAAACTGTTATCTCACCCTATAATATTCTGTATATCAGCACCTGGTCAGCAAAGTCTAGTCCTATTCTTTAAATACTTTCCCACCACAAAAAACTTCATCCATATAGTTAATGAGGGGCTTCTCTGGTGTGAGAAACTGATTTATTATCTGTAATTAGTGAGGAACTTCTCTGGTGTGAAAAACCTACTGACATCTCTAATTACTGAGAGACTACTCTGGCGTGAAAAACCTACTGACATCTATAATTAGTGAGAGACTACTCTGGCATGAAAAACCTACTGACATCTGTAATTAGTGAGAGACTACTCTGGCGTGAAAAACCTACTGACATCTGTAATTAGTGAGAGACTACTCTGGTGAAAAACCTACTGACATCTGTAATTAGTGAGAGACTACTCTGGCGTGAAAAACCTACTGACATCTGTAATTAGTGAGAGACTACTCTGGCATGAAAAACCTACTGACATCTGTAATTAGTGAGAGACTACTCTGGCGTGAAAAACCTACTGACATCTGTAATTAGTGAGAGACTACTCTGGCGTGAAAAACCTACTGACATCTGTAATTAGTGAGAGACTTCTCTGGTGTGAAAAACCTACTGACATCTGTAATTAGTGAGGGACTTCTCTGATGTGAAAAACCTACTGATTATCTAATTCCTTATTTCAAGTGGCCAAGGTTAAAATCTATTCAAGATTGATATAAATATACTAAACTTACATAAACGACAATGGTAAGAAGATAAATAACAAATACAAGGACTACTTAATTATAATACTATAATTATTAGATACTGTTCTAAAGAATGAGATTATGTCATACTATATAATTAAAGAAAATTAGTAACACATCACACTCAAAAGGGCCAAGTTGTTCATTATGTCCTTATTATAACAAAGTGATCAATCGTTCTGTGCTAGGGTCATGTTATCTCGCTTGTTGACTTGCATTCAAATTTTATTGAACTATTTTGTCAATAAATTTGGAATCAAACTGTAGATTATAATTCAAACTTTACAATCATATATGAATTTTCTTAATTTAAAAGTAAATATTAAAAGAACACATCTAAATACATATTTTAGTGAGTCACATGGTATGTTGAATACACCACTGTTTAGAATTAGATGTTTGTGATGTCAAAATACCAAGTGTATAGTTCCATACAAGTTAGGAACTCAAATTACTAATATTAACAAGCTAGAATATAAAAAAAAACAATCTCATATCTTTTTATTTTACTGAGATATGGATTATATACTGAATCAAACACATTCACTTCTTTCCACTCTTAGAAACAGTCCTCACATACACTCATTTCAATATATGTAGAGAGAACAGAGAATTGTTTTATTTACTTCTTGATTTATTGCTTTATATTTTAAGAAAAACATGTTTAGTAATTTATTTCTAAATAGTAATAATTTATATACATATATATATAATGTATAATAATTGAAATGGGAATCTATATTACAAAATACTAGTCTACTACAACACAGCAAAGACTAAAGGTTAGTTTTATATTATTGGATATGTAACACATGTGCATATGACCAAGTCAATGCAACTTATTTAATGTTAGTTAGGCATGATTAGAATGTCAATATAAATGTATAACATTATGAGACTTAAACTACTTAGACTAAACATATGTAGATTTATGTTATAATATGTAGTAATTCTAGCATGAAGAAACCAATGTATATTTTTATAAATGTTACAATGTTGGCCAAGTAACAGGACCACATATTTATATAAAACAACATGAAATATAGTATTAGTGAAAACAAATATTTGAAATGCATTTAGAAGGTTCTAGAAATTACAGAAAAAATAATATTTGAGATTTTTGTGCAAATAATAGATTTTTGAATCATAACATGAAATCACTTTGTACTCAGACTAGTAACAAAACAGAATCAATATTTCAAACAAAACATTAGTAAAAATATTTCATTAAAAATCTGATTTTTTGTGTACAAAACACTTGTAATCTTTACCAAAAGTGTACCACATTATGTAAAGATACACATGCTGTATCAAATGTTATAGTGTGCATATTTAATGTGTGGAAATGTGTAGACAAACTCATGTATACTATACTGATCCCGTCACAAAAGGGTTAATAAAAAATGTGCAGTCATGTAATATTTAAAATGGATGGGAAATATCACATCACATGATCACTTGGCGTGATATTACACTATTTCTCTCATTAATAGATTTTAAGGTCACTCTGTAATAATTATTAATTACAAATATTTTTAATTCTCAATACCATCATAAAAATTATTTCACATTACATTAGCTTAATTTATGGATTTACTATTAGACCTAATCTAAATCTATAACTTTTCCCATAGTGTGACAGTTCATATTTAGAAATCAGACTAAACAAGTGAGTTATAATTTTCCTTCATTCAAAATGTATTTCAGATAGGTACTTACCTTCTCTCACAAGATTAGCAAGAATCACACATTGAAAAAGAGGAGAGACCAATGTGACGGAACAACAGAAGTATCTATCAAAAGCATCCAAAGGATAACTCTGGAAATGAGAGAATCGGATCTGAAGCTCAGAAGTTGGGAACTTCTGAGTGAGGTATACTCTTTACCCAACTGTGGAATGTTTGAGATACAAGATCAGACAATGAAAGAAGCACATCCAAGTGGAAGAGAAAGTGATCCTAACCATAGAAATGTACTGTAACTCAATACCAGATAAAAATATATAAACAAACAATATGCCCCTGTGTATAGAATGAAAAGAGAGCAGCAGACCACACTTGATAAGTCAGCTACATCCAAAACCTACCTGTGAGGGTACCATAACCAACACACAGTTTTTACCTGAAACCCAAGAACTGGGGGATTAAGACTCACTTCAGTTTATGGGTGTAATACTAGGATTAGCTTTGAGCTATTGTTCTGAGAACTTGACATTGGGTTGTCAAAAGGCTGTCTATTGCATGCAGTCAATTCCCCTAACTGTGAAACTGGCCAGTACCATCCAAATGTTAATAACACTCCTGTAAAAAGAGAGAACAAAGGAGAGCCAATAACAGAACTGGAACAATCCCACGCACCACCATTGTAACCCTTGAAACCAACAACACAGACGGAGGAAATCGAGGGAGGAAGATAGATAACCTGAAGACTAATGTTGATTGTTTCACTCTAAATCCAAAACCTGCCCACGAGATACCAACATCCATGTGAAGGCAGAAGAAAGAATCCCAACTGAGGGGTGAACTGCATGTTTGATGTTTCACTCTGTTGTAATTGGTTATCACAAATAAGCCACAAAAAACCACCTGTAACAGAATGGCTATAATGGTTAATGTGGTACTCATTCAGAAAAATGCCTTCAAGGTCCACCATTCAAGTAAGACAGAACTGGAAAGTGGTAAGGAGGGTCTAGAAGAACATTATCGCCTGAAGCAGTAACCATGAAACTATATTTTGAAAAGCAAACCAAACAGAATTATTCATGCCAGGTATGGGCAGCAATCCTCTTTTGCTTCACCCATGCAGTCCATGGGTCATATGGGGCAAGCATATGGAGCAAAAACATCACAAAGTTATTCAAGTGATCTCGTGCAACACCCAATCTGAATGGTGTGTGTGCAAAGCCATGGAAAATAAAGCATGAATCATGTGTATACAGCACAGATTTCATGTTAAAAAATACCTGGTTAGGCACCAATTGTGACAAAGCAGGATTCACATAATGATGAATAAAGAGAAGGCTCCTGAAAAGAAAGTATGAACAGAAACTAACCAGTAAGAATTGCACTGAAGTCTGAAGAATAGCCACAGGTGGAATACAAAACCCCAGTTGAGAAGAAACTGTGATATAATATAGATAATGGGAGACAAATGTACTGGTTATGGTCCACATGCCAGAGTGTAAAATTTCCTCTAATGAATGACAAAGACAAGAAGCAAGGTAAAAAGTAAGGTGCTGAATCTAATGAGAGAACACCTGGAATAAATTCCAGGAGGAAGAAATCATGAAGGACAGTCAATTTGAACCAAAAAATGAACTCAGTTTGTGTGGGTAGAAAATGAAAGGTCACAATGGGAGGAGAACTGAAAGAGGATAAAGAGTTGGAAATGTGTACCTCAGAAGGAACACATACAGGAACTATAACAATGAAGATCCCAGAGCACAGAAACCTATCCAGATCTAGTCAGTGATAAGATGGGAAATGAAATAGGAGAAACGAAGGAACTAAGATTGAGCTGTTCAATAGTGAGTAAATCAGAATGTAGAAACCGAGATTGAGCTGTTCAATTGTAAGAAAATCAGAATGTAAAAACCGAGATTGAGCTGTTCAATAGTGAGTAAATCAGAATGTAGAAACCAAGATTGAGCTGTTCAATAGTGAGTAAATCAGAATGTAGAAACCAAGATTAAGCTGTTTAATTGTGAGTAAATCAGAATGTAGAAACCAAGATTGAGCTGTTCAATAGTGAGTAAATCAGAATGTAGAAACCGAGATTGAGCTGTTCAATAGTGAGTAAATCAGAATGTAGAAACCGAGATTGAGCTGTTGAATAGTGAGTAAATCAGAATGTAGAAACCGAGATTGAGCTGTTCAATAGTGAGTAAATCAGAATGTAGAAACCAAGATTGAGCTGATTAATAGTGAGTGAATCAGAATGTAGAAACCGAGATTGAGCTGTTCAATAGTGAGTAAATCAGAATGTAGAAACCAAGATTGAGCTGTTCAATAGTGAGTAAATCAGAATGTAGAAACCAAGATTGAGCTGTACAATTGTAAGTAAATCAGAATGTAGAAACCGAGATTGAGCTGAACAATAGTGAGTAAATCAGAATGTAGAAGCCGAGATTGAGCTGATCAATAGTGACTAAATCAGAACGTAGAAACCAAGATTGAGCTGATCAATAGTGAGTAAATCAGAACGTAGAAACCAAGATTGAGCTGATCAATAGTGAGTAAATCAGAACGTAGAAACCGAGATTGAGCTGATCAATAGTGAGTAAATCAGAACGTAGAAACCGAGATTGAGCTGATCAATAGTGAGTAAATCAGAACGTAGAAACCAAGATTGAGCTGGTCAATAGTGAGCAAATCAGAATAAACTGACAATAAGTTGATTAAATAAATCAGTCAATGAAGGAACTGGATACTTGTGTAACCACTACTGGCTGAAGACATTGACTACCAGACCTTAGGATAAGGTACAGGTGACCAAAGCAAGGCTGGTTGGTTTGGTGTTTTATGGCACAGAGCAACTAGGCTATCTGTGCCCCGAAAGCAAGGTAACAGAGTTGAAGGCTGTAACATCTACCTTGTTGGATATACTTGTTTGAGGCATGAAAAATGATCAATGACCAGAGTGAAAAACAACTGGCACATGAAACACAATAAGATGAATGCTATGTGCAAAGAACCAGTATATAAAAGCCAATGTCCAAAAAACAGAAACATCTGGAGGTGTTTCTCAGTGGTTGATATGTGCTCCTACCACAGAACTGTCTGAATAAACCATTACCAGACAATGTCAGGCAGGAAGAAGAAAACGATGCAATGCTTGACGTGTGGTGAGAAATTGAAGAATACTGACATGCAAGTAGCTTTTGTACCCCATAAAGAGATGCATCCATAAAAAGATAGAGATCCAGATGCCAAGGAGAAATCATTCCAAAGTATGGGGTTTGTACAACAACCAAAACTGATCATTTCACAGGGAAAATTAAAAGGAAATGGGAGAAGAAAGGGGATCCCGAATAAGGTGACATGCCCACTGAAGATATCAGTGATGTCATGTGTGTCTATATTCCCAAAAGCAATAGAACATAATGAACAGCAAGTGACTGAGACAAGAGGGTGCAGCAAACTGACAGATCTACTGAATGAATTTGTAAAGATTAAAGCCAGGCCCAACTGATACGAGTGTTGAGAAACACCACCAAATGAACGAGATATTGAGTGGGTCAGAGGAACAATTTCTAACTAGTCCACCACTGAAAGGAACTGCCAAGTAATAGTGGTTAATATCTGTTAAGAAGAAGCCAATCATTCATGTTATAAAGAAATTGCAGCCTCATAGAACAGAAATGTCGTTTAAAGCTCAGACTGCTTGATAACATAAGTAAGGTGCTGAGACGAGTCTGAAAGTAATAAACCACCCAAAGGGCACTATCAGTATATGTAGGTAAATGTTGGAGACACCCATAACTCTGGTACTGCTTGATAACATAAGGTGCTAAGACGAGTCTAAAATTAATAAACCTCCCCAAGGGCACTATCAGTATATGTAGGTAAATGTTGGAGACATCCACAACTCTGGTGTAAGTGCCCATTTCACGGTAAGAAACAGTTCTATGGTGAACTGTAGTAGGGTAACAAATTAGCTTAGATGAGATAAATGGATTTCTGGCTGCCAAATCCCTGGGTTTTTTAAGGGATAACAAAAATGCAGAAATAAAAATCCCGGGAAAAATAATGTACTGTAGCTTGGTCATTATTACTACTACTAAGTACATATGTTTTGTTCTGATCTATGTAGTACTAGTAGTTTACTTTGATTAAAGTTAATATTATTAAAAGACAGATCAACTGTTGAGTGTACTACTGTAAATTATCTTATTTAATAACATACTGCTAGTCCTAAGTAACTATAATATAATATTGTCATCTTATATTCACCTTTTGTCCTAATAGTCATAGTTGGTGGAGGTCAGTCTGAAATACGTTTTAAAACTTTTTTAGACAAAAATGTCTTTTCTGTTGTAAATACGGTAAAAAGTACGGTTCTCAATACCAATTACTTTTGTAGAATTGTACATATGATCGGCCTAACTGAAAGACTGAATAATAATATATTTTCAATTACGGCAGTAGTATGCAATTAACATCCGGTAGGCCTAAACTCGACCAAAAGGGCAGTTGTAGCCATAAAGTGGCTAAAACTGAAAGTAATTGCAACACAATACTGAGAATCCACAAGTACAAGAAAAAAGGTGCTTCGTTTGTCCGAACATGTTTTAAATGCTACCTCCAACTTTTACCAACACAGCCTATTACTGCTTGTAACACTAATTAAACCAAATATACTTATGTAATTATTATTTACCGTGGCTCTGGCAATGAGAAAAACTGCTTCCTGGCTTGCTAATGTAACATCTGGATCAAGTTTCATTAAATGCTTAACTCTTGTGAGCGGTATCCGAACTAATTTTTCCGTTTTGGTGTTGTTAGATGATTTTTCTTCTGCCTTTTCTATATTTTCATCTGCATCAATATTGACAATTTCTGTTTCAGGTGAAGAACTGTCAGACTCTCGATCCATTACTTCAATATCATTTGCCGCCATTTTACTATATCGCCCTCTGGACGGCTGATATGGGCATTAATACTTTTAAAGCAGAGTACAACCTGAAGATGACCTTAAGAAAGTTGAAATGTTGTTCTCTGCTTTATTAGTAAAAGTGTTGATACCCAGACCAACCTTCCTGAGATATGTATTGCCTTATTTCCTTCATTATTATTATACGTAATAAAAAACCTTACAAACACTCATAATATAATGAAAAAAGTAAATGTTTCACTCTGTTTTAGAAGTTTAGAACTGTATCATAATTAATTCTCCATCTTTATACTTTTAGTAAACACAACATATTCGATTTTGTCCACCAGTAAAGGTAAAATATTGAAATAGTTACTTAACATGTACCTAAGACACTCATAAATAACACAATTTTAGAAGAATTGGCCACTTTTCCTTTCTTAGTTTCCTTCAAGCTGGGGCACACGTCCTCCGTCTGGTGGTGTAAGTATTGAATATAGGGCCTTGAACTAATAAAGCAAAACCAGAATTTGTATTTATATGCATAATTAATTTCATATCTCATTTACCTTACAACTACTTTATTTCACTACATGTTACTCCACATAATAGAAATAGTCTTACAATTATTTTACTATCTATACTAATCCCTATTTACAGCCGTGTGTGCGTTATAATGTTTCAGTTAATTACCACTATTCGCTGGTATAAAAGTAGATCAACAGTTGGCGGTGGGTAATAATGACTAGCTGCATTTTCTCTAGCCTTTAACTGCTAAATGAAGAAAGTTTAGTTTTGCGCAAAATTCATAACAAACACATTCTACATATATATAACACATTCTATACAGTCTCAGTGTTTGTTGATAGTAAGAATGATATTTGATTGATCACATTAGAAGTTCTTCCTATTTCCTGTGGCAAAATGAAGAGATTTCTTGGTTACCCTGCTGTTGAACCAATGTAAAACTGACCACATGAAAATGAAGGGGTTTTCAGATGTAGTCTTGCTACTTTAAATGATTGACTTTGTGGTTTGGTTGCTATCTTTTCTCTAATCTTTGACATTCATATATATATTATCCGACAAAACTAAAAAAAAAATTCAAAATGAAACATTTCATAATTAAAAATTGCCCAAGATTGTGGAGATATTTTATAAACAAATATATTTTGACTGTAATCCAGGGTGAGTATGGTCAACTATTAGCCGTTTTATAACAGTTATTGGTCCATTGTATCAGCCTACCAATTTTGACTGAGGTGGGTTCAAAGGCCACGGAGTAGTTCGCGAACAAAAAACAAATAAATAAACTTGTTTTTCTCTTATATAAGTATAGGTTGCAAATCTACAGAACTCGTCGAAAGATCATAACATTTAATGTATTTTATTTTACATATAATTTATTTAAAATATTGTTTCTCTAGTTAATTTGTAGTTAATAAAATTAAGGTATTATAATATCCATTGTATTTATATGTAGTTATATGTACTTCTTATATGTTTTGATTAAATATTCTTTACTCTTATTAATCAAACCAAATTCAATAAAAACCTTTTGCTCTTCTTGAAGATAGCTCGTTACTATGGATAAAACGTTGCAGTTTTAATTTTCCACTCTAAAGCTGACCACGATACTGTTGTAGCGTATTATATTCCTGATTGAACAGCACCTAACACTAACTCTTAGCTGCTCTTATCTGATCGAAGATTTAACTTCGATCTTGTAGCTTACCCACGAATCCAAAGTACAGATTGTGATTTTGTGGCAATGGGACACATATTTTGGACATTCTTATTTATTATCCGGCGAACTAAGCAGTAGGCCACGCCTCGTCTAATTCTTTATGTTTTCAGGAAAACACTTTATTACCATACTATTTTAACTTTGTTCTTTTTAGCCCTAAATTTCGAAAGGTTTGGCCTGGCATGGCCAGGTGGTTAAGGCACTCGACTCGTAATCTGAGGGTCGCGAGTTCGAGTCCCTTTCCCACCAAACATGCTTGCCCTTTCAGCTGTGGGGTTGTTATACTGTGACGGATCAATGCAACTAATCGCTGATGAAAGAATAGCGCAAGAGTGATGTGGTGATGACTAGTTGCCTTCTCTCTAGTCTTACACTGTTAAATTACGGACGGCTAGCGCAGATAGACCTCAAGCAGCTTTGCATGAAATTCGAAACTAAACCAATTCCAAGGTTTAAACCACTGTTGGTTAAATATAATCAAACACCTTTTAAAGAGGATGTTTAATTCTCACAGTTTTAAATGTTTCATTAAACATTTTAAACTAACTGTTCATTCTATATTATCTTTTCTATAATCTCTGTCTCTCTCTATATATATATATAATATTATAGATGAAATCTCTATAATACCTGCAAAGATTAATATAAAAATGAAAAGGTAACTCTCACAACGTCAATTACAACTACAACATATAGTTATCATTCAGCACTCGCTGTCAAATTATCTGATAGACTGAGTTGATAAAAATATATCTTACTGGCTTTACGTGCGACAGGTCTTGAGTTATAAGGTCTAAAAATTACAGAAGAATTGACTTTGGAAAGTGGTCGTCTCACAATCCTTAGATAAAGCCTAAGAGCAGGCTTTGTTTAGGAGAGAGGGCCAGATTTTGTTAATTCTAATTGTGGCTAAACACGGGAAGGTTAATTCAGTTGGTAAAGAAATATATATATAAGGGTTATTATATACATATTTATAAGATTAATGTAAAAACATATATAAGGGTTTATCGAGATAAACTGATGCTTAACTCGTGGTGGTGTTATTACCATGAGATTAGGCCCACAAATAGGTCTTGTTTATAAAAGGTTAAGAAAGAGATAAGTTGAGTTTTAAAGATTACCAGATACTAAAGGTTTAACGTTTTAGCTCACATAATCAAGAACTCTCCTGGTGAACAAAAGGTTTTGGGTTCCAGAAAATTTAAAATAGGAATTACCACAATGATCGTTAAGTACAAGTAGGTTATCGTTTTCTGTATATCTTTATTGTATTTAAATTTAACAAGTTTTGTATTTTGGCAATTTATGTTTAAATTATTAATATAATGTTAAACTTTTCGCCCAGCGAAAGTGTAAGTTAGGATTCATATGGCATAAGATTATTTTTATTATTACCAAAACTAAAGGCTTTTTACATATAAACATGCGTGGTCGCCATCTATAAAAACAACGTCATTCTCATATATATATATGTATATTCATTAAGTACACTAATCAATTCATTTTGCTTATTTACGGCGTCACAACTTATATTTTTATATTTATTTTACATTTTAATGATACAACATTAATATCACACAATAGTAACAGGTAAAAGTACTTTCTTTAACTTAAAACGTTCTCTTGATCTATAGTAAAGTTAATGATATACTATTCTTCAATTCAATTTTTAAATAAATCGCATTATGTGATTTAATTTATATTCTGAAAGTGCGATACATTTTTACAACATTAAATACATGAATTCATTTCTTCACATTTATAATCACAAAATCACATCTTGCGCCACCTTCAACACAGTGATAATAAATAACTCTAACAAGTGCGCAACATATGCGCCATTATTGCAACAAATGAAACATAAGACACCTTCAGCGTGCCAAGAAAATATTACACACAGATTTATAAAATTATAGCGTGCGAGAAGAAATGATATAACCGGTGAAATTCAATGACAAATGGTTGGTGGTTTTCAATAACAAAGAGTAGACAGGGTAAAGTACACTGGTTTCTGGAAAATAAATTATAAATGGAAATATAAAAACCTAAAAAGGATCTCAAATAAATCCTGCTACTAGTTTCGGTACTCAGTACCGCTAAGTACCAGAAGAATTTCACCCTTGGTTAAACGGAGATTTCAGCATTTCAAGATAAGCTAGAAAACTTTGGCATTTGAGTTTCCTGATTACTATGTATCCTTTTTTAAGAAAAGTCCCCCACTAGTACAACGGTATGTCTTCGGATTTAAAACGCTAAAATCAGCGGTTCGATTCCCCTCGGTGGGCTGAGGAGATAGCCCCATGTGGCTTTGCTATAAGAAAAACACAAACACACATACTCTTTTATAAAAGGTGTCCATTCAAGGCATGTACTCAACTTCTTTTATAAAAGGTGTCCTTTCAGTGGGTACATTTAAGTTCTTTGATTACCATATACCCTTCTTGAATAAAAGTTATTCTTTCAGAGGGAACATTTAACTTATTTGAGTGCACTATGTAAAAAACAATGTTTACTTTTTTCTTGTTCCTGGACAGAAAGTGTTATTTCTCAATTGCTTATGCCTAAAGTAAATGGAAAAGACCTATTTTTCTCTTCAAACTTTGCTGTTGTGACCTGGATAATGAAATTTTCAAATTTACCCATTTTCCAGAATATTTCAGGTTGATTCAGTGCTAAGTAGCTGATAGAGAATTTTCTGTAATTTTCAAAAACATTCTAGAATGTTGTAGAACTTTCCATAGTAATATATATACTCCACTCACCACTTCAGTTTAGTTCTAGCTGTCTAAATGAACACATAGACCTATCTGATTTTATCAGAGATGGCACCAAGAAGCTGCGAGCATTCTCCTGACACATTCTGCTATGTATGTGTCCAATTTATCAACACAAGACGAAAAAGTACTGTGCGACAGCATCTGTTAAAATGTGTGAAGTCTACAAGACATATTACAGCATGCCTGTCGGGGATCAAGATAAACCCTCATTTTACTGAAAAAAACACACCAAAAAACCCTAGAACGTAAGACGGACAATTTTTGATTGCTTGAATGGTAAGAATTTATATTATACAAATTTTAGAAGTTTCAAAATTTTAATATCTTTTTTTTTTAATTTCCAATAGTGTAGAAAAAATATCATATATAAAATATTTTGTATGAACCTCTTACACATTAGTTGTGGATGAAATAAATTTAATCTTCATAATAACAATTTTATTTTGCTCTTTTGCAGGATGGTATAGTGGGGAAAAGAGAGCCATGAAGTTCGCTATTTCAAGAAGTTGGCGTGAACCCGCTGACCACTCAAGCAATTGCTACTTCCAAACATCGGGCTGGCAAGAATGCATCTGCTATCATGTATCCGGACCTTCCATCATCCATCTCTCAGAGCCACACTGCCCTGAGCTCCCTGTACCACACCGCCAGATACGTGAAAGTGATTTACATTACAATCGCAAATCTAGAAAAACTACTCGCTTTTAAATATTTTTGTTCATTTTGATATAATTTTAGTATAAATACATGTAAATCTTGATTCATAATGAAAGATCTGATTCAATATGTCACAAAGAACTCTAAGTGAAAGATCTGATTCAATATGTTAGAAAGAACTCTAAGTGAAAGATCTGATTCAATATCTTACAAAGAACTCTAAATGAAAGTTGATTGATTGATTGATTTAGTGTTTTATGGCACAAAGCAGCGAGGCTATCTGCGCCAGACATTCGGTAAAAATGTAAAATAAATAAATAAATGTAGTAATAGACATAAATGGAAATGAAGGTAAAACAAAAAAGTATAAAACCAATGTTGACACCTAGTCTACAATGTTAAGATAGAAGGCAGAGTATAAGAAGTTGTAAGGTATTTACTCTAGCAAAAAGGTAATGATCATAACCTGACTAACAGGTAAGTTCAAGAACCACCGTCAGTCACCTGAAGTTGGTCTTTCCAGTCCTGGTTCCAGGTTATGTGTCATAGCAACTAGTATCAAAATGTAAAAGAATAAAAGTTTTAAAAGACACTCCGCAAAATCGTAATAACGAGTAGCCAAATGTCCAGTAAAAAGATAAAAGTCAAGTAAATGGAGTAAAATTTGTAAAAGTAAATGAAGGTAAAAATAAAACAGCAATTAAAACAGAAAATGGTGTAAAAACCAATGGTGACATCCAGTCTTCAAAGTTGTAAAGGACTACCTGTAGCAGAATGGTAATGATTATAACCCGCCAGGAAGACTAACAGGTAAGTATAAAAACCACCGTCAGTCACTTGAAGTTGGTCTTTCCAGTCCTGGTTCCGGGTTATGAGTCAATATGGCCAGTACTAAAAAGTTAAGTAGTAAAAGTGTGAAATGATATGCAGCAAAAGTATAATAACAACTCGCCAGGACGACTAACGAGTAGTTCAAACGGATAGTTCAAACAGTAGCGTTAGTCACCTGAAGTTGGCCTTTCCAGTCCTGGTGTCGAGTTATTTAATGTTCTGGCCATTGTCCAATGTCAAATTGAAGGAGAGAGATTAAAACTGTAAAAAAGGAACCACAATTAAAAAGGTGTAATGAATAAATATGCAACACTTAAATGAGATTAAAAAGATTAATGGCCATTAAAAAATTAAAAACATTATCAAGGTGGACAGAGTCACCATCGCCAATAACTCTGTCCAATGTTACAGACTGACCCTGGGAAAAAATATGTTTAAAATATTGCCGTCGTTGAGAATTGTAACGATGGCAAGAAAGTAAAACGTGGCTGATAGTGATTTGAGTGTTACACAAACTACACATTGGTGCATCAGTTCCAGATAAAAGAAAATGATGAGTTAAAAAACTGTGACCAATGCGTAGCCTAGTGAGAACAACTTCCTCCTTCCGAACTTTACGAAGCTAGATGGCCAAAGTCCAATTTTGGGTTTGATTTGAAAAAGTTTGTTGTCACGTTGCTCACTCCAAGTGGACTGCCAGCTGGCACGGAGCCGAGCCTTGAAGACAACACCATAGTCCATGTACGGAATAGGCATAGGAGTGATGGTGCTGAAGCAGACATATTTAGCTGCCATGTCTGCAAGCTCGTTCCCGCGAATACCAACATGGCCTGGTATCCCAGAAAAAAACTGGATTGAAGTAGCTGCTGATGAGAAATGGGCCAGTCGGTTTCGAATATCAGCGAGAATAGGATGTGAGCTAACGTGTGGCGATCCCAAGGCAAGTATAGAACTAAACGAATCAGTATAAATAGTGCAGTTGGAGTACTGCTCAGCTGCAATATGATCCAGGGCAAGAGATATGGCATCCAGTTCAGCAGTGAACACAGAAGCTGTAGAAGGGATTCTGTGCGCAACTACTGACCCATAGCAAACCATAGCAGAGCCCACTGAATTACCTGATTTGGAACCATCTGTATAAATGGGAACTGAATGATTGTTTGAAAGATATTCATTGAATAAAAGACGGTACTTCCAATCTGGAGTATCTGCCTTTTTTAGGTGACTGAAAGAAAGGTCACATTTGGGGGCTGTAATGAGCCATGGTGGGATGGGCCAACCTGTGGAATCTGCAATGTTATCCAAGGACAGACCCAATTCATCATATTGCGCCCAGATGCGAAGGCCAAACGGAGCAATGACAGATCGTCTGTTCTGAAAAAGTACTGCCCACCGAGGAAGGAAAACACATTTCCAGGTGAGATGCTTTGGTAAGGAATGAAGTTTCGAAGTATATTGTAAAGATAGTTGCAAACGGCGAAGGTGTAGAGAAGGTTCATGAGATTCAATGTATATACTTTGAACTGGAGAGGTACGGAAAGCCCCAGTGCAGAGTCGAAGTCCTTGGTGATGAATGGGGTCCAGCATCTTTAAGGCCGAGGGTCTGGCAGAGCCATAGACCATTGATCCATAATCGAGTTTCGATCTAATAAGAGCACGATATACCTCTAACATTGAACAGCGATCTGCCTCCAACTGGTAGAAGAGAGAACACGGAGGATGTTCGGTGCTCTTGTGCATTTGACCCGAAGCTGCTTTAAGTGTGGTATAAAGGTCAGTTTACGATCAAAGATAAGCCCCAAGAACTTGGTCTCCGGGACCACTGGCAGCAAAACTTCACCGATATGAAGTTCAGGATCAGGGTGAATACCCCGTCGACGACAAAAGTGCATGCATACAGTTTTGGAGAGAGAGAAATTAAAGCCGTTCGCCAGAGTCCACTTCCGTACACAATTGAGGGCGGTTTGTAGTTGCCGCTCAATATATCTCATGTTTGACGACTGACATGAGATGTGAAAGTCGTCGACATACAGCCCATTCGCAACAGTGAGAGGGAGTTGTTCAGTGATGGCATTTATCTTTATACTGAAGAGTGTAACACTCAATACACAGCCTTGAGAGGACTCCAAGTTCCTGTACAAAAGAAGGGGAAAGTGTCGAACCCACACGAACTTGGAATCTCCTGTCCAGTAAATTTTTTTTAATAAACATGGGTAGATGGTCACGTAACCCATATGTATGGAGGTCTCGCTAAACGCCATACCTCCATGTTGTGTCGTAAGCCTTCTCTATGTCAAAGAATATTGATACAAGATGTTAGCGGTTGAGAAAAGCTTCTCTGATAGATGTTTCAAGACGAATTAGGTGGTCTGTGGTGGAGTGCTGTCGACGGAACCTACACTGGGTGGGCGAGAGGAGGTTGTTTGATTCAAGGAACCAAACAAGACAAGCATTAATCATCCTTTCTAATGTCTTACAGAGACAGCTCGTCAAAGCAATTGGACAGTAGTTTAAAGGAATCTTGGGATCTTTCCCTGGCTTAGAGAAAGGTAAAATAATAGCCTGGCGCCAGGCATCAGGAAAAACATTCTCCTGCCAGATCCGGTTGAAAACAATCAGAAGGACATCAAGAGAAGCAGGAGATAGATGGTGCAGCATGTCATAATGAATATCATCAGGTCCAACAGTCGTACTGGCAGACCGATGAAGGGCCATTTTTAGTTCCACCAGGGTAAAGGGACAATTATAGTCAAAGAAACAGTCAGTTCGAAAGGAAAGAGGTGATCGCTCTGCCCGAGTCTTGATGGCCAGGAAGGTGGAGGAACAAGCAGAAGTGCGAGATACCCGGTAAAAGCTTTTACCTAGAGTGTTAGCGATGTTCCGAACATCAGTCACCTCCTGACCATCAGAGAGTAAGATCGAGAGGGGAACAGAATTGTAGTGCCCATTAACCTTTCAAATCCTGTCCCATATGATCTTGGAACTGGTGGTAGAAGATATGCTGGTTGTGAACTTAATCCAAGATTCCTTCTGGCTTTGACGTCTTACCCACCTAGCATGTGCACGGGCCCGTTGGAAAGCAACACGGTTTGAAAGTGTGGGGTATCTACGAAAAGTATCCCAGGCCCGCTTTTGAGCCTTCCGTGCTAAGTGGAAAGCAGGATTCCACCACGGACGAGAATATCGTGGAAAACGTGTTGAGGTTTTAGGAATACACTGAGCAGCTGCATGTATAATACAGTCAGTTACCGCTGCTACACAGTCGTCTATTGATGGCTGATTTACGATGGCAGGATCAAGTTCTGCGAGAGCAGTGAAAGTGGACCAGTCTGCCTGATCCAGCTTCCATCGGGGCACGCGGGTAGGGTGGCATTGACCACGGCCAGTCTCTCTCAAAAGGATCGGAAAATGATCACTGCCTAGTGGATTACTGTCAACCCTCCATGAAAAATGGGAGAATAATGAAGGGGAGCAAACTGAGAGATCAATAGCGGTAAAGGACTGACTAGGTGCATGAAAGTAAGTGGAAGAACCAGTATTAAAAAAGAGAAAGATTGTGATCAGAGAGCATCCACTCTACAGATCGGCCCCTCCCATCAATAATAGCACTTCCCCAGAGGGGATGATGTCCATTAAAATCCCCCTAGGATTAGAAATGGAGATGGCAATTGTTCAACGAGAGCATCAAGATCTGATTGATCATATGTCTCTCCAGGGGACAGGTACAGAGAACAAACAGTGATGGTACGACCCAAGGAAACACGGATGGCTACAGCCTCCAAGGGTGTGTTGAATGACAAAGACAGGGTGGGCACGTGTTGATCAACCAACAGTGCCACCCCTCCATGTACTCGACCATCACACAACCTGTCATTTCTGTACAGAGAAAACTGCCGAATGGAGACAGTATCAGCAGTTTTGAGAAATGTTTCTTGTAAAGAAAGACAAACAGGATGGTAGGAAGCAATCAGCGTTTTGATATTATCCAGATTAGAACGTAAACCTCGACAGTTCCATTGTATCAAGGTGGCCATTTTTAAGAACGGGTAGGTGAAGCGGCTGGAGAACCCTTCGGTTTACGACCACGTCTTTTTTCTTTACTGTCTTTAGTCGGAGGAGGTCTATCAACCTCCATGGATCCTGCTCTGGGTCGGGTGGGCAGGTTTTTGTTATTGGAAGGGAATCCAGTGACTGAAAGCGCGAACGAATAATTGTTTTGTCTCTTGTGGTGGGAGAAAAAGATGTATCAGAAGAAATGCCTGTATTTGAAACTGAAGGACGTGGATCTTGAGGTTTGTTGGAAGGTATGGGAGGAACAGAGATGGGTGTGGAAGTCGATTCATCAACCTTTTTAACCACGGAGGTCAAAAGGCTTTTCATTTGTTTTGAAAACGATTCTCTTGGAGGCACAGAGAGATCTGTCTGCACTCCCACTGTAGTTGTGGAATGAAGTGCAGCAGCATATGTCCGAGATGGAGTTGTGGACAGCAATTTCCGAGCCTCAGGATAACTAATGTTATGTGTCGTTTTCAAACGCTGCACCTCTTTTTCCTCCAACCATTTTGGGCAAGAATGAAAGTAAGAGGGGTGAGAACTATTGCAACTTATGCAATGTGGGTTCATGTCACAGTCATAGGCATCGTGGTCCTTGCCTCCACAACGAGCACATGTCAGGGAACCACGACAAGATGTCTTTAAGTGACCGAATCTCTGACATTGGAAACATCGAAGAGGGTTTGGTGTGTATGGCCGAACCCTGCAAATGAGAAAACCTGCCTTGATGGTGGCAGGTTCACGTGGTGAAGTAAATGTTAAAACGAGGGTATTTGTTGGCAGTGTAACTCCATCTTTGCGAGTGGAGATGCGCCTCACTGCAGAAACTCCTTGAGTGGAGAGACCAGCGAGAATCTCTGACTCGGGAACGTTCTTCAAATCCCTTTCAACAATAACTCCTCGTGAAGAATTCAAGGTAGCATGGGGTGTAACCTCAATAGGTATATCCCCAATTGCCTTTGAATTCAAGAGGAGTTCACTGTGTTGGGATGTGGATGTTTCAACCAATATGTCACCAGATCGAAGTTTCTTTACTGACTTTGGAGAGCCAGCAAGTCCCTCTAGTCCCTTTTGAATAAAAAAGGGGACATTTGCCCTAAAGGTTTTTCCGAAAGAGAATGTAATATAAGAAAATGAGGTACGTGTGTTACTGATGTTGAAAATTGCTGTTCTGAGTATTCAAGACTTGGTCGCTTACCCATTGACTGTTTTTTACAATTTTATTTAAATTTTTTAGAGGATCCATAGGAAAAAGAAAAAATTTCGGTACCCACTGACCCCACCCACCATGGAGCCCTACAAGGGGACGCACTACAAAGTCACGCAAGGACAATGCAGCAACGCCAGGGTTTCGTGAGCACTATACCCAAACACCAGCATCAGGCACAATGTCCACAGCACCCGTTGAGAACTTCCAACACTGGTACTTGGTTGACTCTAGCCCAAGTGGACCAGCCGATTGACCCAAGGGGGGCCACCCAAAGGCCGCCCGTCTACAGGAA
The DNA here is from genome assembly GCF_004210375.1 of Tachypleus tridentatus. Lineage (NCBI taxonomy): Eukaryota > Metazoa > Arthropoda > Merostomata > Xiphosura > Limulidae > Tachypleus > Tachypleus tridentatus. The sequence continues at coordinate 181,888,961 of NC_134825.1, read as the reverse complement.
TTCGAGGCCAAAGTGGTGTATTAGGGTTGGACCTCTCAACCACCAGGATCCTCTCCTCCCCTTCACGGGTCGCCACGCACGGCAAACACGTGGGTGGATGTTTAGATCCCAGAGAAGGTAACCAGATAGAACAGAACCTTCCCTGGGAGGTCCCCTCACCACGTACAGGAATCCACACCGAGGGGTTAAATGAAAGATCTGATTCAATGTGTTACAAAGAACTCTAAATGAAAGATCTGATTCAATATGTTACAAAGAACTCTAAATGAAAGATCTGATTCAATATGTCACAAAGAACTCTAAATGAAAGATCTGATTCAATGTGTCACAAAGAACTCTAAATGAAATATCTGATTCAATATGTCACAAAGAACTCTAAATGAAAGATCTGATTCAATGTGTCATAAAGAACTTTAAATGAAAGATCTGATTCAATATGTCACAAAGAACTCTAAATGAGAGATCTGATTCAATGTGTCATAAAGAACTTTAAATGAAATATCTGATTCAATATGTCACAAAGAACTTTAAATGAAAGATCTGATTCAATGTGTCACAAAGAACTTTAAATGAAAGATCTGATTCAATACGTTACAAAGAACTCTAAATGAAAGATCTGATTCAATGTGTCACAAAGAGAAAAAAAGAAGAAAATAATTTAGTTGCTTCCTTGACCAACATTCTTTGTTAAAATTATACAACCCAAATATATGAACATTTTAATATCAAATAAGGGGATAGAAAACGTGTAGTATATCTGTAAGTTATATTCACTAGTGGGGTAGGAGACGTTTCTTTAAAAGACAAAGACCTGGCATGGTCAGGTAGTTAGGGAGCTGAATTTGCAATCTGAGGGTCGCGGGCTCGAATCCCTGTGACACCAAACATGCTCGCTCTTTCAGCAGTGGAGGCGTTATGAAGTGACAGTCAATTCCACTATTCGTTGGTAAAAGAGTAGCCCAAAAGTTAGAGGTGAGTGGTGATGACTAGCTGGCTTCATTCTAGTCTTATACTGCTAAATTAGGGACGGCAAGCTCAGATAGCCCTCGTGTAACTTTGCGCGAAATTCACAAACAAACAATTGTCAACATTCAGATAAAATTTTCAAGTGCACTTATATCTGAATCCAACACTGCATATGTAACATATTATTCTAAATAAACTTTATATAGAGTCAAAACAACCAAAAACCAAACTAATTTGCTTCCATCGAGACCAGTTCATATTTTCCAAGGGGAGTCAGGCTAAAGTTATACAGTTTTCTAGTCTCTTACAGATTGAAATATTCATGCTTACGAATTTTCAATATTTCGTTAACAAGAATGCCACACCAAAATTTTTGAAAATATTACCTGAATATATTTGACTAAAAATGTTTTGTAAGCGAAGAACGAAACTTCCCACTGTTTGTATCCCGACACCATTTCATTTCTTTGTAAAGCTAGCTTCATTATTTTTATTGGCTATCATGTTTAAAACAATTTTTAACTTTAAGATTTATATTATTATTATTAATTCTTGCACTTATGAAGACAGTTTCGTACATTATTGGTGTATGAAGATTGAGGACTATACTAAGGATTTCTGACACAGCCTGGCCAGATGGTTAAGGCGCTCGACTCGTAATCCGAGAGTCGTGGGTTCGAATCCTCGTCGCACCAAACATGCTCACTCTTTCAGCCGTGGTTGGCGTTATAACGTTACGGTCAATCCCACTATTCGTTGGTAAAAATGTAGCCTAAGAGTTGGTGGTGGGTGGGGATGACTAACTTTCTTCTCTCTTGTCTTACACTGCTAACTTAGGGACAGCTAGCGCAGATAGCCCTGGTGTAGCTTTGCGCGAAATTAAAAAAACAAAAAAAACAAAAAACAAACTGAATATCCCAAAAGAGCCGAACTGTGGGAGTTGTTCTTGGGATAAAGGCTGGAAATAAGTGTTGTTTTCTCGTATAATGATATGAAACACACTATATACTTTTTGTTAGCTTGTTTTGTATAATTGGTTTCATTAACGCAGAAATCACGTTTTAATTCTGATGTGTATAAGTAATTTACTTTTATTTATTTATGTGTGTGCGTGTGTGTGTCTTTGGATTTACAACGCTACAATCAGGGGTTCGATTCCCCTCGCTGGACTCAGCAGATTGCCCGATATAGCTTTGCTATAAGAAAACACACAAATTATTTATTTATAAAAAGGTATCAATTACACTTATTTGTATTCGTTTATGTTAGTCGCAGTGCTAAAGAGTTATTTATGTTATAATGCACGTTCAATGTGTTCTGATAGAGACCTGAAGTATAAATGTATATATATAATTAATTTACAAGTTACTTCTAATTGGTTTGTTGGATTTTTAGTAGCAATTCATTTTCGAAGTTTTTTTTTTTTTTATTCTTCTTGAAATACTTTTAGCATCCGGGTTACTTGCGCAAATAACTGCGCAATTCCAAGGTTGATCAGTTGTATGTCTTGACAGGTAGGCAGACGTAAACGGTTCTATTATAAATTTGGGTGAGTAGTTTTAATATAATATTAACAAAACAAAGTACACTTTGGAAATATAGCTTTGTTATGGGTCAGAAAATGTAGTGAATTGTGATTCATATGTTAATAAATAACCTTGGAAAGGCAGAAGAAAACAAATTCTATTTTGCGTTGAATCTTGTTTGGCCATCTGTGTTCGACTGTTGTACTCGTTACTGTTAGTATTATTGTAAGTATTAATAAATCAGTAAAACTTATGAGTCAAGTTAAAGTTAACGGGTTTTGTTGGTTATGTGTTGTACAGCTTTTATTTCTAGTTGTTAGGCCTAAGAGCAGTAAAGCCTAACTATTAATAAATATGCCCATTTGATTCATTATAATTATTTGCTTTGATTATCATATAAAGTCAGAATTTAAAAAAAATATTTTAAGCTACTTTGCAGCGTTTTGCATAAATTATTTGATTTTAATTATAATAAATTAGCAACATAATAAAAAGTAAGAACTTAATTACTACAATAGTACAAATGAATATATCACTTTCATTTTCAAACTAAAATGTGGGATGGACATGTATATTTAGTAACACATTACAAATCTTGTATCATGAGGCAAATCGCCCTACAAGCTTAATGCCAATATTCAGTGGTGCTGAAAACTAGTGAAAGTGAGTAAAACTTGCTTTGATAAATAATAAACCTACGATTGTTTAAATTTAGTGTTACTGTCAAGTAAACTTTAATATTTGTATCTTCTTGAGGCTTAATAGAATGGTTTTATTATTTTTGGTTCTGGGAATAATATATGTTTCAGTATCATTTTGGTTCATATTTGTTAAAACCGATAATGAAATTTTGAAGTATAGTGCTTACTTTGCGATGACCATAATTTGAAATGGGAACTGAAAGTATGAGGGAAATTACAAATCATTCTTTAATAATAATAATAAAAAGTCACTGTAGTGAAATAAATGTTTTATATAAGACTGAACTAAAGACAGTTTTTTTTTGTTTATGTAGTATCGCTAATAACCTAAGGTAATAGTGTGAAAGTATTATTTCAGGGACTAAATATGTGGAATTTTGAAATTCATCATTTGGTATTTGAGTATGTGTTCTCTACATCACTTGTAGCCAATCAATATCCTTGTTTTAATAAGATAGAATTAGATCAGTTGATAATTTGATTGACTTTAAGGATGTTAATGTTCCTGCAAAATATGACATGAAGTGCTTGAATAGATTAGTGTGAAACATTTAAAAATTGTAGTAGAGGAAATAGAGTACAACAGATTGAGATAACTTTATACTCAGGAACAGTGAAAATAGGTTTTAATTTCTACTTGTATGGGAGGTTGTAAGACATTTTTCACACAGTAGTATATCAGATGTTAAATTTGAAGTAATTATATCATGTGGTAAGTAGCATATGGTATGTCTGACCTTCAGACTTGAAATATCTATATACATTATCTTTCTTTTGATCATCTGGTTGAGTAGTCTAAACCATCTTTCACAGCATCAATGCTCTTGTAAACAAGTTGATTTTCTTTAGTATTTGTATTTTTTAATGTTTACTACTCTATAATTTTCAATATTAAAACATTCATAGTTCTTGTTTTTCTAGCATGAATGCTTCTGCTAAAATAACTGTCTAACATTATTAGACTTATTAAATAGCTACAAGTTAATTAGTTGCAAAAATTTGTTATAATAGTTGATGTAAGTGTTAAATTATTTCATGAGGTAACAAGAATGGTTACAAAAATTGTTACTTTGTGATATTGTTCCTGTCACACCACAAACATCTACCCAAGTATCATGACCAAGACCATATTTGATTGTTCATGTATTTAATAAATTTGTAAAATAATTCAGAGGCATAGAGTGTGATAAGGTGCTCTTCATGGTCCTCACCCACATTCATTAGTTTATGTTCTGGTGCCATGAAACTTGGAATGTGCTCTATAATGTATAATTTGAATTTCTTTATATAGTTTGTCTTTCTTTTGAATGAGGGTACCTTCACTGTTGTTGACTCTCAGAAAGTTATTTTGAAATACTGTTGCACAAAAGTCAGACTCGTGGAAGTGGTTAAGAAATTAAGTTGATATAAAGCAAGTGGTTGGGACTTAACTAGTAGAATCTCAGAGGCTTTGTTTTATTATTTTCATGGTTTTAATATCTGCTTAGTGTGTCTGAAGTTGCTGAGAAAGAGTGAAAAACTATACACGTGATGCAATACAGTACATGTATGTAATTAGTGTAACTACTGCAAGGACCCAGGTGACTGTTGTATTACTTTTTGAGATAATTAAGTACCTTTATACTGACCATGCATTGAATATAATTTCATGGTACTTTTGAGTTAAAATGCATATCATTAAAGAGGATTTTGAGGAAAAAATTGTACTTCAGTGTTAGAGTAGTGTTGGGCACTTTGTTATTGAAGTGACTTCGGCATCAGAATAGTGTTGGGCACTATAACATTGTTGAAGTGACTTCGGTGTTAGATTAGTGTAGGACGCTATAACATCACACAGTATTATAATTGTGCTTACAAGGCTTCAGCTCAAGTTACAAAAGCTGTAATTGAACACAATGTATGAATATTGTCTTAAGAGTCATCATTTATTTCGTGAACTTCAGGGCAGAGGAAGGGTGTGTCTGAACTTAAGAATAATTACACAGGTTCATTATCCTAATTTAGAACCCACATAGTTAAAAAGTAAGTTATATTGGTCTCACTTGTATATAAGAAATGACTGAAACATGCATCAGTGGACCATTTTGATATGTTGATAGATTTGGAAAGGCTGGTAACTGGGTCAGAAGGAAGATGTTTGATCATGCACAACACTTAAAGTACAGGTACAACTGTGGACATGATCATGTCTATTAGAAATGAGACATAAGAGTTATCACATTGAAAGCTGTCTCAAAATGTTGTACTGTTATTTAAGTGAGTATCTCTTAAAACATTTTTAGAGTGCAATAGAATATGATTAAATATTTGATAACACGAGTTAATATTTGCTCTAATCATTGTGTAGTGGGTACATTAATGTAGTAATCTGTTTGATTTTCTGTAGCAGTCATCTTATCACTGTTCCATATGCTTCATAAACAGTACCAAAAGGAAGTCACTTATTTGTTCATGTTGAAAATTATGTATAAAGTAGAATGTGAACAACAAAGCTGCAATGTGCATGTTGACAAAATATCTTGAATTCATATAATTCTAGATATTAACTACAGTTAGGTTTCTAACCTACAGCTACACATGAGTTTTGTCAGTTTTGTGGATATGACTGATTTTATTTCTTGAAAACTGAAAAATGAGAGTAATACAAGGAAGACTATACTTCAGATGTTGGTACTTCAGAACACTTTCTTTGTGCCCTCTTTCTTATAAACTTTTTTTGTTGCTCCCTTCCTACACTTCATATAAAAAGTTTTAGAATTGTAGATAGTATAAGATATACAATTTCAGTTTTCTCAACAATTTAATGTGACTTGAACTTTGGAGTGAGACATTCTTGACTGAATCTTGTATTTTTAGATGCCCCTGAAATAATTTTCATGCCCTCTTGAGGCTAACCCTGTGCTTTGTGCACCATGACTTTAGAGCATATCTTGTAACATCTTTAAAGAATCATTGGATTTATTTTAAAATACAGTTTCTGTATTTCTAGTCTGTTGAGCTGATAAAGTGCTTGAATATGATCTGTGATTACTTAGTGGTGTGCATGTAAATTTAGCAAAATGTCTCATGTGTTGCACTTAAAGTAAAAATATCAGAAGATACCGTTAATGCTATGACATTATATTTAATGTGTCAAATTTTGTAGAGGTGTAGTACACAGAATATCCAGCTTTTAGTTTTGATAGAGGTCATAAAAACAACAAAGTTGTTTCAAAGGAAAATTAACTTTGAACTCAGTGTTTCTCATTGCTGTATTTACCATGATTATGTGAGACATGTACCTGTCCTAGTTTCTCTGTATTTTCCATGGTTGTGAGACATGTACCTGTCCTAGTTCTCTGTATTTACCATGGTTGTGAGACATGTACCTGTCCTAGTTCTCTGTATTTACCATGATTATGTGAAACATGTACCTGTCCTAGTTCTCTGTATTTACCATGATTATGTGAAACATGTACCTGTCCTAGTTCTCTGTATTTACCATGATTATGTGAGACATGTACCTGTCCTAGTTCTCTGTATTTACCATGATTATGTGAAACATGTACCTGTCCTAGTTCTCTGTATTTACCATGATTATGTGACACATACCTGTCCTAGTTCTCTGTATTTACCATGATTATGTGACACATACCTGTCCTAGTTCTCTGTATTTACCATGATTATGTGAAACGTGTACCTGTCCTAGTTCTCTGTATTTACCATGATTATGTGAGACGTGTACCTGTCCTAGTTCTCTGTATTTACCATGATTATGTGAGACGTGTACCTGTCCTAGTTCTCTGTATTTACCATGATTATTTGATACGTGTACCTGTCCTAGTTCTCTATTTACCATGATTATTTGATACATGTACCTGTCCTAGTTCTCTGTATTTACCATGATTATGTGAGACATGTACCTGTCCTAGTTCTCTGTATTTACCATGATTATGTGAGACATGTACCTGTCCTAGTTCTCTGTATTTACCATGATTATGTGAGACATGTACCTGTCCTAGTTCTCTGTATTTACCATGATTATGTGAGACATGTACCTGTCCTAGTTCTCTGTATTTACCATGATTATGTGAGACATGTACCTGTCCTAGTTCTCTGTATTTACCATGATTATGTGAGACATGTACCTGTCCTAGTTCTCTGTATTTACCATGATTATGTGAGACATGTACCGTTCCTAGTTCTCTGTATTTACCATGATTATGTGAGACATGTACCTGTCCTGGTTCTCTGTATTTACCATGATTATGTGAGACATGTACCTGTCCTGGTTCTCTGTATTTACCATGATTATGTGAGACATGTACCTGTCCTGGTTCTCTGTATTTACCATGATTATGTGAGACATGTACCTGTCCTGGTTCTCTGTATTTACCATGATTATGTGAGACATGTACCTGTCCTGGTTCTCTGTATTTACCATGATTATGTGAGACATGTACCTGTCCTAGTTCTCTGTATTTACCATGATTATGTGAGACATGTACCTGTCCTGGTTCTCTGTATTTACCATGATTATGTGAGACATGTACCTGTCCTAGTTCTCTGTATTTACCATGGTTTTGTGAGACATGTACCTGTCCTAGTTCTCTGTATTTACCATGGTTTTGTGAGACATGTACCTGTCCTAGTTCTCTGTATTTACCATGGTTTTGTGAGACATGTACCTGTTCTAGTTCTCTATTTACCATGATTATGTGAGACATGTACCTGTTCTAGTTCTCTGTATTTCCCATGATTATGTGAGACATGTACCTGTCCTAGTTCTCTGTATTTACCATGATTATGTGAGACATGTACCTGTCCTAGTTCTCTGTATTTACCATGATTATGTGAGACATGTACCTGTCCTAGTTCTCTGTATTTACCATGATTATGTGACATGTACCTGTCCTAATTCTCTGTATTCACCATGATTATGTGAGACATGTGCCTGTCCTAGTTCTCTGTATTTACCATGATTATGTGAATCATGTGCCTGTCCTAGTTCTCTGTTATTTACCATGATTATGTGAGACATGTGCCTGTCCTAGTTCTCTGTATTTACCATGATTATGTGAGACATGTACCTGTTCTAGTTCTCTGTATTTACCATGATTATGTGAGACATGTACCTGTTCTAGTTGTCTGTATTTACCATGATTATGTGAGACATGTGCCTGTCCTAGTTCTCTGTATTCACCATGATTATGTGAGACATGTGCCTGCCCTAGTTCTCTGTATTCACCATGATTATGTGAGACATGTACCTGTCCTGGTTCTCTGTATTTACCATGATTATGTGAGACGTACCTGTCCTAGATCTCGTATTTCAGTAATAGTGATCCCAGCAAAACTCCATAAGTTATGAGTGATATGGCACTGTGTTCTTGTCACATGTTTGGTAAATGTATGAGAGACAACAACATTACTTTCTGTAATTGTGGCTTTTATGTTGGTCAGAAACTGTTGACCTCATCACAACACTACATTTAAAAAGAATATGGTCATTTTTTTTTCTATGGCCTTCAACCTATAAATTTCCTTTCCTTTCTTTGTACAACGTGAAACAAATTGACATTGTCCACAGTTATTCCATGTGTACACGTAACATTTAGAAATAACCGTTATACTTTGGAAGAAGAATTAGTAAGTTTAACATTTTTTTTCATGCTGACCTGTAATAGTTCCAGCCAGCAACAGCAAACATCTGATGCTTATGTCTTTATGACATATCTATATCAAACACGGTTAAACAAATATCATTAATGGGTCCTCAAATATAATACATTTGTGCCAATCACTAAAATTGCTAGTTAGACAAATTCGTGGATACACGACTATACATAATATTGCAATAATAACTGTGCATGAACAAACAAGTCCAGCATCTGAGATAGAAACTTATGCTCAATCATTTATATAAAGAACATAATTAAATTACTAAACAAAGAAATTTAAAGGATATACCAAATGCCTGTAAATTTAAGAAATTGTACATGTATATAAAGTATGTTCATCTGTAAACCTTCAAGTAAGAACATTCATGGTTTTTATTTTTGCTAAGAAATGTTTGTCATGTATATAACTTGTTTGCTATTAATCAGAATTTTTCTTTTACAGTAATTCTGGTAGTGTACTGCTTTTGACAAGTTAAATATTCAAGTCAATATGTCTTCAAGTCAGGATCAAATTCTTGAGGTATGACCTTTCTTATTTGTATCTATTAAACTTGAATACCTTCTATTATTCTATGTTCTTTGGTGCAAATAAAATAAAAACTACTGAATTGTTTTACATCTAGTAGATTAGGTAACTTTCCAGCTATTTATTTTATGTTCATGGAAAATTACCACTTTCTGTGTCATAAAAATTCGTATGAAATGTTTGTTAATCTTAAAATCACGAGTCAGTCATATGGTAATTTCATTGGCAACTTTGACCAAGAAAAACCCTGCTAGATTAATTTATTACATAAAACTTTGAAGTATCAAACACAGTGAAATCTCCAAGTGTGTTGATAAAGTCTTTCCAAAGCAAGGTTATTGCTCAGAATCATTTTATTTTGACTTTTATTTGCTCTTTAAAAATCATTTTCAATATACTCATGACATCAAAGACATGCTTCACTTTTAGTGTTGAGAATTATAAATGTACTTCAGTACATTACTTATTGGTTGACGTTTGTCAACTATTTTGTGCTTAACAACAAAAATAAAAGTTGTATTTAGACAGTTGGAAAAATAGAAAAAACAACTTAATGATCACGAACCCTAACTTTGGGCAGATAATTATTTAGTGATCACAAACCCTAACTTTGGTCAGATAATTATTTAGTGATCACAAACCCTAACTTTGGTCAGATAATTATTTAGTGATCACAAACCCTAACTTTGGTCAGATAATTATTTAGTGATCACAAACCCTAACTTTGGGCAGATAATTATTTAGTGATCACAAACCCTAACTTTGGGCAGATAATTATTTAGTAATCACAAACCCTAACTTTGGTCAGATAATTATTTAGTGATCACAAACCCTAACTTTAGTGATCACAAACCCTAACTTTGGGCTGATAATTATTTAGTGATCACAAACCCTAACTTTGGGCTGATAATTATTTAGTGATCACAAACCCTAACTTTGGTCTGATAATTATTTAGTGATCACAAACCCTAACATTGGTCAGATAATTATTTTCCTAACAATGGACTTAATTGAAATTTTGGTTCATCAGTTGTTGGAGTAATAAAAAACAAATATTTGGACACAGCACCATGATTCTACTGTGTGGTTGGACTATAGTGCCCTAAAAAGGCACTTTTCTAGGGCACTTGATGTATTATGGTAAGAACTTGGTGGAGAATGGTATGCTTTGGATGCAATATCTTAACATTGAGCCTTACATGTAGAAATAGTTGCAGTCATCAGATGTAGTAAGACTAATTATGATGACATAAAGAATAGTGTATTAAGTTTTAAAAATGATTTTCACATAATATATTTAACCCTCTGTTTTAAAAATGATTTTCACATAACATATTTAACCCTCTGTTTTAAAAATGATTTTCACATAACATATTTAACCCTCTGTAGTATAAACAAACATCTATAGTAAACAATTATAAGAGTACATGAGGCTTAGTGGTAAGATTCTTACCTGATGTTGGTTAACAGATCAGAGACTGGATCTTTATTCAGTTTGAAGATTCAGATGTAACAAATATACAGAGTGGTGAATATATGTACCATGAGTATGAACACAGTTGTGAGTACAGAGTGGTGAATATATGTACCATGAGTATGAACACAGTTGTGAGTACAGAGTGGTGAATATATGTACCATGGGTATGAACACAGTTGTGAGTACAGAGTGGTGAATATATGTACCATGGGTATGAACACAGTTGTGAGTACAGAGTGGTGAATATATGTACCATGAGTATGAACACAGTTGTGAGTACAGAGTGGTGAATATATGTACCATGAGTATGAACACAGTTGTGAGTACAGAGTATGTACCATGAGTATGAACACAGTTGTGAATACAGAGTGGTGAATATATGTACCATGAGTATGAACACAGTTGTGAGTACAGAGTGGTGAATATATGTACCATGAGTATGAACACAGTTGTGAATACAGAGTGGTGAATATATGTACCATGAGTATGAACACAGTTGTGAGTACAGAGTGGTGAATATATGTACCATGAGTATGAACACAGTTGTGAGTACAGAGTGGTGAATACATGTACCATGAGTATGAACACAGTTGTGAGTACAGAGTGGTGAATACATGTACCATGAGTATGAACACAGTTGTGAGTACAGAGTGGTGAATATATGTACCATGAGTTGGAACACAGTTGTGAATACAGAGTGGTGAATATATGTACCATGAGTATGAACACAGTTGTGAATACAGAGTGGTGAATATATGTACCATGAGTTGGAACACAGTTGTGAATACAGAGTGGTGAATATATGTACCATGAGTAGGAACACAGTGTGTGAATACAGTGGTGAATATAACCATGAGTAGGAACACAGTTGTGAATACAGAGTGGTGAATATATGTACCATGAGTAGGAACACAGTTGTGAATACAGAGTGGTGAATATATGTACCATGAGTATGAACACAGTTGTGAGTACAGAGTGGTGAATATATGTACCATGAGTATGAACACAGTTGTGAGTACAGAGTGGTGAATATATGTACCATGAGTATGAACACAGTTGTGAGTACAGAGTGGTGAATATATGTACCATGAGTATGAACACAATTGTGAATACAGAGTGGTGAATATATGTACCATGAGTATGAACACAGTTGTGACACAGAGTGGTGAATATATGTACCATGAGTATGAACACAGTTGTGAGTACAGAGTGGTGAATATATGTACCATGAGTATGAACACAGTTGTGAGTACAGAGTGGTGAATATATGTACCATGAGTATGAACACAGTTGTGAGTACAGAGTGGTGAATATATGTACCATGAGTATGAACACAGTGTGAGTACAGAGTGGTGAATATAGTACCATACAGAGTGGTGAATATATGTACCATGAGTATGAACACAGTTGTGAGTACAGAGTGGTGAATATATGTACCATGAGTATGAACACAGTTGTGAGTACAGAGTGGTGAATATATGTACCATGAGTATGAACACAGTTGTGAGTACAGAGTGGTGAATATATGTACCATGAGTATGAACACAGTTGTGAGTACAGAGTGGTGAATATATGTACCATGAGTATGAACACAGTTGTGAATACAGAGTGGTGAATATATGTACCATGAGTATGAACACAGTTGTGAATACAGAGTGGTGAATATATGTACCATGAGTATGAACACAGTTGTGAATACAGAGTGGTGAATATATGTACCATGAGTATGAACACAGTTGTGAAATATAATTTTTTTCTTTGTTCAGTTTAATGGAATTTCTCAATGCTTTGAAAACCTGTCATTTCAAACAGGTAATGTTTGCCAGGTGGTACACAAAGCCTTTATTTTACTTGTGATTACACCAGTAGATGAATCGTTTAAATACAAAAAAGTGTTGTTTACAAGTTCACTGTCACAAGTGTCATGGTAGCAAAGGATATATTAATTCAGTGCCATTCATGAGAGATCTATAGAATGTAATGACTGGATTATTCAGGCTCAGGAACTGGACTATGTTTGTTGTCACGAGCCACAGTTGGAAGTAGATATTTAATAAACTTTATAGTGCTAACTGGTATTAAATATTGTCAAAAGCTTGTTCTTGTGGTAATCTGGGCTACTGTAAAATAGTATTAGGATATAGTGGTGAGAAGTTTTCAGATTGAATATTAGAATTATGTAGCAGATTTTCTACATTTTAAAATACTTTATTCTGTGGCAATTTTCAAAAGTTAAATATTCAGCTCAGACAGTTACGAATGTTACTTTAATACTGGCTCTGTTTGTAATTCACTGAATATACGAATGAATTGTTAACCTTGAGTTAGTGTGAACATAACAGTTGTGTGTGTTAGTTGATGGTGGCAGTTGTCAGTGTTAAGTTACAGAAATGTGTATATGTAAAGATGGTGGCTTTGCATCAGAAAATAGACATTTGGAAAATCTAAGTGCTAGATCTACCTGGAAAGTTAAATAACCAGTCATACACAATGTGAAATAATGTATATAAACAAAATGAGAAACAAATGTTTTGTTTCATTTGTTGTTTTCTGCATTATACGAAAACAGTATAACCTGTTTGAATGACACTTTTCTGTGCATTAATGTTTCGAAGTATAAACACACAATTTAAGTGTATTAATTGTTTTAAATTTTATTATAAAATAACAGTTAATAAATTTAAAAAATATTAATTTCATGGTATGCATTAAGACAATTTCATACTATTCTCTCTATTGTTAGTGCCCTTTGTGCATGGAACCTCTGGAGATGGATGACATAAACTTTTATCCATGCACTTGTGGATATCAGGTAAAAATATGTTGTTAAAAATGTGGATAAAAAAATTAACCAAAGTGCACAATTTATCTAACATTCCAAATGTAAGTTCAACACTTCCTAAGATAAAACATTGAAACATTCCATGTTTTAGTACAAACTTAGTGTCTTCAGTATGATATCAGGAAAAATAAGTTTATTCTTGTTAACTCATTCTGTAATAATCAAACATCTTTACTTTCCACAAGTGTTGTGTGTGAGGTAATCATCTTAGATCACAGATTGTGACTAGAGATGTGGCTTTTCTGTGTTGTGTATGAAGTTATGACTTTTAGATTGCAGATTGCAACTGTGCATGTGGCTTTTCTGTGTTGTGTATGAAGTTATGACTTTTAGATTGCAGATTGCAACTGTGCATGTGGCTTTTCTGTGTTGTATGTGAAGTTATGACTTTTAGATTGCAGATTGCAACTGTGCATGTGGCTTTTCTGTGTTGTGTATGAAGTTATGACTTTTAGATTGCAGATTGCAACTGTGCATGTGGCTTTTCTGTGTTGTGTATGAAGTTATGACTTTTAGATTGCAGATTGCAACTGTGCATGTGGCTTTTCTGTGTTGTGTATGAAGTTATGACTTTTACATTGCAACTTGCATGTGGCTTTTCTGTGTTGTATGTGAAGTAATCACTCTTATATTGCAGATTATAACTGTGCACGTGGCTTTTCTGTGTTGTATGTGAAGTAATCACTCTTATATTGCAGATTATAACTGTGCTTATATTGCAGATTATAACTGTGGCTTTTCTGTGTTGTATGTGAAGTAATCATTCTTATATTGCAGATTGTAACTGTGCATGTGGCTTTTGTGTTGTATGTGAAGTAATCAATCTTATATTGCAGATTGTAACTGTGCATGTGGCTTTTTTGTGTTGTATGTGAAGTAATCAATCTTATATTGCAGATTGTAACTGTGCATGTGGCTTTTCTGTGTTGTATGTGAAGTAATCAATCTTATATTGCAGATTGTAACTGTGCATGTGGCTTTTCTGTGTTGTATGTGAAGTAATCACTTATATTGCAGATTATAACTGTGCACGTGGCTTTTCTGTGTTGTATGTGAAGTAATCATTCTTATATTGCAGATTGTAACTGTGCATGTGGCTTTTCTGTGTTGTATGTGAAGTAATCACTCTTATATTGCAGATTATAACTGTGCATGTGGCTTTTCTGTGTTGTATGTGAAGTAATCACTCTTATATTGCAGATTATAACTGTGCACGTGGCTTTTCTGTGTTGTGTGTGAAGTAATCACTCTTATATTGCAGATTGTAACTGTGCACGTGGCTTTTCTGTGTTGTTTGTTAAGTAATCATTCTTATATTGCAGATTGTAACTGTGCACGTGGCTTTTCTGTGTTGTGTGTGAAGTAATCACTCTTATATTGCAGATTGTAACTGTGCATGTGGCTTTTCTGTGTTGTATGTGAAGTAATCATTCTTATATTGCAGATTGTAACTGTGCATGTGGCTTTTCTGTGTTGTATGTGAAGTAATCACTCTTATATTGCAGATTGTAACTGTGCATGTGGCTTTTCTGTGTTGTATGTGAAGTAATCACTCTTATATTGCAGATTGTAACTGTGCATGTGGCTTTTCTGTGTTGTATGTGAAGTAATCACTCTTATATTGCAGATTGTAACTGTGCATGTGGCTTTTCTGTGTTGTATGTGAAGTAATCACTCTTATATTGCAGATTGTAACTGTGCATGTGGCTTTTCTGTGTTGTATGTGAAGTAATCACTCTTATATTGCAGATTGTAACTGTGCATGTGGCTTTTCTGTGTTGTATGTGAAGTAATCACTCTTATATTGCAGATTGTAACTGTGCATGTGGCTTTTCTGTGTTGTATGTGAAGTAATCACTCTTATATTGCAGATTGTAACTGTGCATGTGGCTTTTCTGTGTTGTATGTGAAGTAATCACTCTTATATTGCAGATTGTAACTGTGCATGTGGCTTTTCTGTGTTGTATGTGAAGTAATCATTCTTATATTGCAGATTGTAACTGTGTATGTGGCTTTTCTGTGTTGTATGTGAAGTAATCATTCTTATATTGCAGATTGTAACTGTGTATGTGGCTTTTCTGTGTTGTATGTGAAGTAATCATTCTTATATTGCAGATTGTAACTGTGCACGTGGCTTTTCTGTGTTGTATGTGAAGTAATCATTCTTATATTGCAGATTGTAACTGTGCACGTGGCTTTTCTGTGTTGTATGTGAAGTAATCATTCTTATATTGCAGATTGTAACTGTGCACGTGGCTTTTCTGTTCTTTATATCTAATATATTTTTATGTTTATTATACTAATAAATCCTGTTGTTTTTCTAGATTTGTCGTTTTTGCTGGCATAGAATCCGAACAGATGAAAACGGTTTATGTCCTGCTTGTCGAAAAGTAAGCCGTCAGGTATTCAGACGGTTTATGTCCTGCTTGTCGAAGGTTCAGGTATTCAGACGGTTTATGTCCTGCTTGTAAGGCGTCAGGTATTCAGACGGTTTATGTCCTGCTTGTCGAAGGTTCAGTATTCAGGACGGTTTATGTCCTGCTTGTCGAAAGGTAAGCCGTCAGGTATTCAGACGGTTTATGTCCTGCTTGTCGAAAGGTAAGCCGTCAGGTATTCAGACGGTTTATGTCCTGCTTGTCGAAAGGTAAGCCGTCAGGTATTCAGACGGTTTATGTCCTGCTTGTCGAAAGGCAAGCCGTCAGATATTCAGACGGTTTATGTCCTGCTTGTCGAAAGGCAAGCCGTCAGATATTCAAATGGGTTATGTTCTGCTTGTCGAAAGGTAAGCTGTCAGATATTCAGGTAAGATGCAGCAGGATTTTCACTCTACATGTAGATCAGTTGACTTCTGGTTGTGAATTTGTTAGCTAGAGTGAAGCAACTAAAGAACCACAACATTGTATACATATTATTTTAGTTGTCTTGCAGGCCTCTGAGTGAATTCTTTAAAATATATGGAATCTTTATTTTTGTTTTCATATCTCTTATGTTTACTAAAAATAAACTGAAAATTGTCTCAGACTTCACATTGTTTTCTGTTTGTCAATAAATTAATAATTCACTATTTTTTGTTCTTGTTACAGTTTATTATTTGAAATTTGTTACAAAAGTTTATTTTCTTGATAGCCAATTTCTGATGTTATTAGTTCTGCTTCTATGATATGGAATAACTAATTGGTGAAAGACAATCAGTGCTTTCCGTAATGGGTATTATGACAGTTTGGGTAGCCACATTTGCCCTAAGGGGTGTTGTCATGTTTATGGAAATTGCACAAAATGTTTTAAGTTTTTATTTATAAATTTCAGTAATATAAAGTGTTTCTAAACTTGTTTGCCAATATGGTATGCAGAAACTTAATTTTTTTGGGTACGTGACATGTAAAGGTTCACCAACAGTTTTGTGTAGCGGCATGTAAAATAGGAAGTTGTGATGTGCCAGTTTATACTTGTTTCTGTACTGTTAAATTGTGTTTTGTATGTACACAGTGTGTTGCCATCAAAAATGTCTGGAAACCACTTGACTACATATTTACTTTTTGTACAGGAAGAAATTAAATCACTGCTCATTCTTTTTGTTCTCAAGTGTTTTGAAAGTTATGAAATCTCTATGTCATAGTTGAGGTAATTTTTAATTAAGTTATTGTAATCATTGTAATTTTGTTTTGATGACATTCAGCTTGTGTGTCTTTAAATGTGATGTTTTTTTCTGTAAGTTGCTGGTGATAAACTAAATATGTTATTCATATCTATTTATCTTTTTGTAGCAATACCCTGAAGACCCTGCAGATTTTAAACCCTTAACACAACAAGAGTAAGTTTTAATGTTTGTTTTTCTATAAAACTACAAGTGATCATGTGACCTCATTACATGTAATGGACTTAATGTTTAGAATCATTAATCTTAGTCCCAGAAGTAACTTATAATGTAAAAACCATGTTTTGATATTCATATACAGCAGAGTACAGATATCCCATTGTTCAGCTTTGTTCTATAAAAGAAACATTAATGTTTAAAGCATTAAAACACAATGAACTAAATGAGCAATATTAGCCAGTTCTCATTACAAAGTTGATCAGTTTGTGTAATACCTTCATAAATATCAGTAGTTTTTTCAGTAAACCATATTTTCTCTAACCTAACTCTATACAAGGTTTTTCTTTCAATTTCACTAACTTCATAAAAAAAAAAAACCTAAATTTTTTTTCTTCCTAGAATTATATCAAATTGTAACGTAAAACTGCATTTCTTTATCCTGAATAGTTTTGAACTCATAATGGTATACATCTATTTATAATTAAATTTTATAACTCTGACTAATATTCCTGCCATATAAAGTTGTACATCCCTTGGTAGCAGCTCATGTTATACTATCAAATTACAAGTGAGCTACTTGTGAGCATATCTCTGAAAATTATTTTATTATTACGTTTTATCTAGCCTATAGGTGTAATGTTTCCTGTATTTACTTTTGTACAAGAAATAATTACCTGGGCCTTCTATTGACTGTCCGTGACACTTATTTCTACTTCTTGTGTAATGATGGTAGTAGTACACTAAATTTTTATTTAAATAAGGCACCAAAAAATCAGAATAATAACATGCAGAAAGCAGAAAATGTCCCATAATTGTCACAGATTTTCTGGCTTTCTAAGTATGTGACAAAAGCCATTAAAAATGCAGATGAATTCATTGATATGTTTCCCATGTTTGATATTGGAAGTGAAATAGACAGCTTTGCATACAAAAAACAAGGTAATACAGTATATTTGATAAATTAAAATGATTTCTATTGTTTGAGTAATAGAATTAAATATAACAGAAGTTGTGATAATTTCTGTAAGAGAAGATGTGACTGGTGTGTGGAGAAAGGAGGGTATAATTTATAATTTGTTTATTTTATGGAGCTGCAACAAATTAAGATTGAAGGTTTTAAAACTTGCTTTACCTGAGCCATAATGACATTACATACAAGTAATTTAGAGGGGTTGTAAGTAAATTGAAGAAGGGGTATCTAGAAATCAAATGTCATAATTCTCATGATCGGGGAAATTGAGGATTTTCTTTAATATTGCTTTATAGAGTTAAGAATTTAAAATTCATAATATTAAAATCTAGATTGTATCTCGATTAGTGGTATTGATATTAACACTTTAATTAAAGTACAGAACATTTTGACCTTGGGTCATCTTCAGGTTAAAGTTGTTCTGTACTCTATTTTAATTAAAGTGTTAATACCCATAGCAACCGCCTTGAGATACATTTTTACTTCAACTGGGTTTCTCATAATCATGAATAAAATCTAGATTATTAGCAACATTTTTACATCAAGTTTACTTTTACTTTCTCAAGGAACTAGTTTTAATTAGTGCCTGTTCAGAAAGTCTTAATTCAATGTTGTATCATTAAAATTACTTAAAGTAATATATTGAGGTAACAAGGTATTTAAATATTTTTATACATGTATGTGTTTGAAAAACATTCTCTCATAACCATTTCTTTTTTACATTTTTACAAAAGAATATCTAGATTTTAAGGTAAAGGTGTTGTGTAGTTAATGTGTCTGTTGTAAGTTTTGTAACTACTGTAGGACTGTAGGAGTAAATGTACTGTAACAAAACTAATTATATTTGTAACTTTTTGCATAAAGTCAAACAAAAACACCAACAACCTGCATGTGAAGTGAAAAAATTAGACTCCAAACTTGTGAAAAGAAATTCTTCCCATTCTCTGAATTGGCCCAATTGTATTAATTAGTTTATATTTTATTTCCTTATCTGTTTTATTGGGAAGAACTATATTCTCGTGGCTGTCAGGAAATGGTGAAAGGTCATTTAGACGTGGGAGGTCATGAACATTTGTAATTTTTAAAAACCCACATGTAAAAGTTCCATACTTGAAGTTCCATGATTATGAAGAACAAGAATGTTTTAAATATTTAATGATTATTTTATTACTCTGACTTTGTCAGTAAGGTATCATAAATAAACCATTTGTGAAACTTACATTGTCCCTGTTTTAATCTTTCATGTGTGATGCTTGTGTGTAGAGGATAGAAAATTATTTCCTACCACTATCTTTGAGTATCTTTAAGATAAGACTTCATGTTTGGCCTTGTTTGCAATGGTTTAAAATAGATAAGGAAGTGCATTATCATATGGTCTTTCCTTTATATGATAAAACGTATCCATTCTTTAATTTATAAGTTTAAGTGTATTCATAAAATTCATGTGTGTATGTGGCACATTATTATCTCTCTTTACCTCTTAATGTTTCTTATTTTAAATTCCTTATCAGATTACAAAGAATTAAAACTGAAAAGAAACAAAAGGATTTACAAAGAAAACAAAAAATATCAGAAAATAGAAAGCATTTGGCAAATTTAAGGTAAGCTCTGATGTTCATGAGTGATGTGATTTTGAACATTTTGTGAAGGTTAAAGTGTCAAGTATAATTAGCTGTAGAGTTATGCATGTGTAAAATAACTTGTAGAAGGAATGTTTATATTTGGATTGATACTGTGACAAAACTTGGATATTAAAATGACCACAAATTACTGTCAGAACTCCATATTTATCATATCATATAAATGATGTGTGCTAAAGAAATATTTGTTTGGCTTGATGTGTATAAGAAAAATAATTTAATTACTAAAAATACAATATTTGACAAAAACATCAATATTCACCAACTGTGGACCATTTTTATATATGGTAATAAAAGTTGGATAACTTTTTTTCTGATTCTTATTATATTTTAAAAAATGTTGGATGAATCTAATGATGGAACTTCTGAAAGTTCTCAAGCATACTTAATAAACTGGATATGGGTATGTTGGATAAATCTGGTGACAAGGAGCTTCTGAATGTTGCTATGTTGGATAAATCTGGTGACAAGGAGTATCTGAATGTTGCTATGTTGGATAAATCAGAGGAGCTTCTGAATGTTGTTAAACATCCTTCAACTGGATTTTGGTATGATGGATAAATCTGGTGAGAAGGAGCTTCTTGATGTTGTCAAACATCCTTAAACTGGATGTTTGTGTGATAAATCTGGTGAGAAGGAGCTTCTTGATGTTGTCAAACATCCTTAAACTGGATGTTTGTGTGATAAATCTGGTCAGAAGGAGCTTCTTGATGTTGTCAAACATCCTTAAACTGGATGTTTGTGTGATAAATCTGGTCAGAAGGAGCTTCTTGATGTTATCAAACATGAAACTGGATGTCGGTATGAAGGATAAACCTTGTTAGTGAGATCAAGTTTCTGTTCGTTCTCATTGTTTGACCAAGCATATCAAAGAAATATAATGATGGTATAATTTTTGATGAAGTAAATGAAAACATTTTGTTTTTACACCGTATTTTATTACAGTTAAATATTTTATGAAGGATAAACCTTGTTAGTGAGATCAAGTTTCTGTTCGTTCTCATTGTTTGACCAAGCATATAAAAGAAATATAATGATGGTATAATTTTTGATGAAGTAAATGAAAACATTTTGTTTTACAACAGATTTTATTACAGTTAAATATTTTATGAAGGATAAACCTTGTTAGTGAGATCAAGTTTCTGTTTGTTCTCATTGTTTGACCAAGCATATCAAAGAAATATAATGATGGTATAATTTTTGATGAAGTAAATGAAAACATTTTGTTTCTACACTGTATTTTATTACAGTTAAATATTTTAAAATGTCATTGTAAGTGTATTAAATATATAGCCAAGTTTAAAGTGTCAATACATATCCGGGACATTATCATGTTTAATATTAAAACATACAAAATAAGTAGATTGGTAACATTCAGGTGTTTAGAGTATTGCAAAATGCTGTGAATTTTTATACAAGTTAACCAGCAGCTTGTAATTGGAGATATTAGTGTATGAAATGGTTGCAATAAATTATGTGATAAATATACATTGTATGTAGACATTCAGTGTAATCAAAGTGTTGTGGCTTTTCAAATATTTATCTGTTAAGACTGTTCTATGTGTGATATCCAGTATCTGCATCTAAAGAAGAATTTGATGTGATAACTGTATGGGGGCTCTGAATTAATGTATTTTGGGTGGTCTGGAATATACACTTTACACTTCATCAAGAATACTAAATCCTTTTCTGATTGGTGTGAAACTAGAATCAGAAATTGTCATGGAGCAAGGTGTTTGGTTAAATATAATTTTGGTGGCTGATTTATGAAACCTTTACAAAATCTAGGTTCATCAACAAGTCTTAAATGGACACCTTGGGCTTGTGCCCAATTTGAGCATACCCTGATAATCAATATGGAGAAGTTAATTTAGTAGTAGTCTTTGATTTGTTATTAACTGATTGATGGAAGGTGTTCCAGATACTTGTCAGAAGCTATACAAGAGTATGGTAACAGAATCTTGGACTAAATATGATACTACATCATATTAAGACTTGTATCACCAGGATGTTCCTCTGATAAACATCATGATACTTTTGACAACGTGGTGTATGTTTATTGTTATTTCTCAATGTGTAAGCTTTGCATTATTTCTAGTATTGCTAATAATATTTAAAACTTTGAAGAAAATCAGAATATAACCACAATATACCACTTGAAGTGTAATTACAAAAGGTATAGAATCCACACTTCTTGAATTGAAGTGTAACTTATGTAAGTTACCTGATGTTCTGTAAGTTTCAGTTTCTACAGTACTGGTTAATTTTGACAGGGTTGTACAGAAGAATCTAGTGTTTGTTGTAGGCTTACCTCCCAGACTTGCAGAGGCAGAGGTGCTAAAGAAACATGACTATTTTGGAAAGTTTGGGAAGATACACAAAGTTGTTGTAAACCACAGCACGTCATATGCAGGCTCACAGGTTTAGTTCTTTTATATCTCAAAATTAATCTCAGTAACATGTTTGATGTAAATGTTTATTAATACATGTTGTCTTGTGAACATTACACCACTAATATGTTTGATGAAAAACCACTAAAACAACTGTTACCTATGTTTATAAGATACATGTTAATGGAAATGATGAATGGAACCAAAATGGTAAACTTATATTAAGTCAGTCTTGTAAAACCCATATTTAGGTGATTTTGCATCGTGTAACTACTGTTATTACCATGAAGGTTGATGGTCAGTAGTTTACTGTGAGCCAGTCTACATGATCTATCCAGCACTAATATATGTTTCTTTAGTCTACCTTTAGTTAATCAGTGTAAGCATAACTTTGTGTTGTTGTGTGGTCATGCATCTACTGCTACCAGCACTACGTAAGCTATTCGATTGGTTCATTTATTAGCTTGTTAGTCAGTTAATTTTAGGGACTGTTAAGAAAGTTTGCCAGAATATTGACACGTGTTTACTGTGTCTAGTCACTCAACTGGTTATGAATGTTCTCTTCATGTGGAGAATGTTCCGTATATCATCCTTTGTCATATTTTTGAACTGAATAGTTCTGACAGTCAGTTTCAAGAATAAATATTAATGATCCAAACACTTCTAAAATTATATGTGGATCATCAAATCTTAACATCAATCCAGGATGCATGGTGTCATACACGCCGTCAGTAGTGTAGAACAAAATATTGATACAAGTGAAAGTGTGAGAATCTGGTTCATAAGCTAACATTGTGAACAAACAAGACACATATTTCAAAGCTTTTCATGTGTACTTTTTAAGTATGTATATGTATTCTTACTTGAAGTAAAGCATCAATTTGACACTGTTTTGTAACCACAGACATAAAGGATGTCTACATATAAAGATCTGCAGCTAGGAACTGAAGTAAAAGCTATTTATCATAATCTTTTTTTTTCTCTCGTAAAAAGTATGCATATGTAGCCTGATACTTTAAAGATTGAGTGAACTCTGTTTAATTTAAATGTAATAGCTGTCTCTTTATTGAGTTCCTCACATGATATGCATGTGTTAAGTCCTATGTTTATGAAAGACAATCATGTAAATTCTAAGAAAGTGCTACATGCAGGGTCCAAGTGCAAGTGCTTATGTGACGTACTACCGAGGTGAAGATGCTTTAAAAGCTATCCAAGCTGTAAATAATATACACGTTGATGGGAGAACATTAAAAGCATCTCTAGGAACAACCAAGTACTGCAGTCACTTCCTTAAAAATCAGCAGTGCCCAAAATCGGTAAGTGTGGAAACTATTATTAGAACAGACCAAGTTAGATGTCTTTAACTGAGAAGCCACAAGTACATATTTTCACTTTGATGTTTTACCTTAATACTTGTGGAATGTTTTTGAACTGTTTGAAAAACAAAACCTTTACATATAAGATTAAAAATAATTATAATAAGTGTGGTTTTTCAGTTTAACCTGATCTTTTTACCAAATATTTATGGCCTATGTGTTTTGTAACTTATAGTGTTCAAATTATCCTATAGTGACAGGCAAATAAAACTACCTTAAGAATATCCAACAGAAATAAAGTACTTTGGTACGTTTGGAATATTAAACATGGAGTAATTCTAATTTAGAATTGTAAATTGAGTGTAGAACCTAAATGTTTATAATATGGTCGAACTTTTTCTAAAACAAAACTTATCAAGCTCAAAATAAATGTAATTTTCTGAAATTGTCAGTTTCAAAGTATGTTTAAAAGATTCCATTGAAGTTGATGTATTTGAAAGGCTTAAAAGTTATTTATTTTTAATTACAGGCTGATTTAGAAATGTACTATTTAGTCTTAATAGTTGGCTATCGGGATCGGGTAACAATATAATTTCTTTTTTGTTTCTCTCACTGGTAAACTTTACGTGTTTATTTATTGGTCAGTTACTATTGTTATGTAGGGAGGGTTGTTTAAGTTGTTACATTTAATAATAGGCTAGATCCAGTATTATTTAACAAATGAATTATTTTATTGTCTTCTATCAAGCTACAGTGTCTTTATTAAATAATAAGGTATTTGTTTGAAAAATCTGGAATTTTGGCTGGAAAGCCAGGATAAAAAATTTTTAGAAAGAATGTGGCCACATTATAAAGCTAGTTAAAGAAATGCTCATAGTTTAAATATCTCTAAGTTATCTATATAGAGTTGTTAATCTTGAGTATGTATTTGGTAATTCATCAAAATCACACAAAATACAAAAGTAACTTGAGTGCAAAAATGAAAATCATTCTCAGGAATTATTCTGTTGAGCATGTGTGAGCACGCACACACATACAAGTAAACATGTGTGATGTGATCCTATGTTATATATGGTGATGTGATGTCTCCTTCTGTGGCTTATTTCTTAAGGTGTATTTCCAGAAACATGAATGTCAAAGTATATGAAATGAATTGTAATTTCAGATACAACATTTTTTCTTCTGTGGTGATGTTTTGTGTGTAATGTAAGTTACAACTCTGTTTAAACGTGAACATAAATCCCACAGGAAGCTGGCATTGTTCATATGCAGTGGAAAGTTATTTTGTCTCTGGCTTTGACCAATTTCTCACTGATCAAAAGTAATAGATCCAATGTATTCTAAATTTATAAGAGTTACTTTTCTTCAGATATAGTTTCTCTTTTCACAGGACTGCATGTATTTACATGAATTAGGTGATGAATTAGCCAGTTTTACAAAAGAAGAAATGCAACAAGGGTATGTGTTTGAAAAGTTGTCAGATTTTAAATTTTAGTTACTTGGTTATACTAAATGTAAAAGGGTTTCAAGTATGTAACAATAGAATTAATTCATGCTGAATATTTGAATTTCATAGGAAAATTTTAAACTGTTAAAATGGGTTACATTTTAACTCAACATGTGGCTTTGTCAGTTTCACTAACCATGTGACGTCTTTGTACTTACTCAAAGTGTATAGATTTAATACTTCTAACTTTCAATAAGAGTGTATATCTTCATAAAATTTGGATGTCTTTAACATACTTCAGTAAAAATGTTTTTTGTATTTTTAATAAACTAAAAATTTTCCTCGAATATATTGAGTATTGCTTTCAAATAATCCATGTGCAAAGTGATATATTGAGTATTGCTTTCAAATAATCCATGTGCAAAGTAATTTTCGTCTTAAGATTAAAAGTACTTTTTTCCATGTCAAAAATCTCAAATTTCATTTGTGTAATCTCTAGAACATAAATACAGAGTCTGTTGTCAGTAAATCTTTGTATTTTATTTTCTCTATCCTAAGTCTGTGTGGTGTTGGTCACTTGGACTGGTCTTGTAACTACTCCAATAAAAACTAAAATCTTTTCTTTCTAGAATAACTTCAAATGTAACATGAAATGACATTCATTTATTCTGAGTAGTTTTAAGATCAGTTTTCATCTATTTATATTCTGTTTTATTGCCCTTTGAACAGTGTTTAAGTACTATTCAAGCCATTAAAAGTTGTAAATCACTTGAGGAACATGTAGCTTTTGTTACTCCAAATCACCTTACCCATGAGCTACTCTTCAGCAAACCTTTTGAAATATTTTTATTATGTTTGCCTATGTTATCTAATCTAAAATTATCTGACCTGAAGATATTTCTATTTTTATGTTTGTCACATTTGTAGTAATAGAGTAAATGTGCTAAACAATAAAGTATTTACCTGAATATTCTTTATTGTTGTTGTCAGCTGTTGATGACTCTTAACCCTACATTTTTTATACTGATGGTAGTAGTGCATAAAATAGTTTTTATTTAACTAATTAATGCACCAAAGAACAATAGAATAATAACATGCAAAAAGCAGACAATTTTCTCTAATAATTACAATATTTTTGGCTTTCTTACTATTGCAGCAAGAGCCATTACAAATTCATCCAACCTAGCCGTGGTAATTTCTATGGGAACCAAAGCTTTATTACAGGTGAAACTGACTATCTGTCAATCACAATGTTATACAATGCATCATTTGATGTATAAAACCTTTGGTTTTTATGGTCGATACATAATATATAACTAAACATAAGAAAGAATTAACAAATTCTGAAAGAGAATGTTACTGGTGGGTGTGACAAAGGGAATCTGCTTTTCTGTTCAGTAACTCTTTACCAAATAAAACTGGTGGGTGTGACAAAGGGAATCTGCTTTTCTGTTCAATAACTCTTTACCAAATAAAACTGGTGGGTGTGACAAAGGAAATCTGCTTTTCTGTTCAGTAACTCTTTACCAAATAAAACTGGTGGGTGTGACAAAGGGAATCTGCTTTTCTGTTCAGTAACTCTTTACCAAATAAAACTGGTGGGTGTGACAAAGGGAATCTGCTTTTCTGTTCAGTAACTCTTTACCAAATAAAACTGGTGGGTGTGACAAAGGAAATCTGCTTTTCTGTTCAGTAACTCTTTACCAAATAAAACTGGTGGGTGTGACAAAGGAAATCTGCTTTTCTGTTCAGTAACTCTTTACCAAATAAAACTGGTGGGTGTGACAAAGGGAATCTGCTTTTCTGTTCAGTAACTCTTTACCAAATAAAACTGGTGGGTATGACAAAGGGAATCTGCTTTTCTGTTCAGTAACTCTTTACCAAATAAAACTGGTGGGTGTGACAAAGGGAATCTGCTTTTCTGTTCAGTAACTCTTTACCAAATAAAACTGGTGGGTGTGACAAAGGGAATCTGCTTTTCTGTTCAGTAACTCTTTACCAAATAAAACTGGTGGGTGTGACAAAGGGAATCTGCTTTTCTGTTCAGTAACTCTTTACCAAATAAAACTGGTGGGTATGACAAAGGGAATCTGCTTTTCTGTTCAGTAACTCTTTACCAAATAAAACTGGTGGGTGTGACAAAGGGAATCTGCTTTTCTGTTCAGTAACTCTTTACCAAATAAAACTGGTGGGTGTGACAAAGGGAATCTGCTTTTCTGTTCAGTAACTCTTTACCAAATAAAACTGGTGGGTGTGACAAGGGAATCTGCTTTTCTGTTCAGTAACTCTTTACCAAATAAAACTGGTGGGTGTGGCAAAGGGAATCTGCCTTTCTGTTCAGTAACTCTTTACCAAATAAAACTGGTGGGTGTGGCAAAGGGAATCTGCTTTTCTGTTCAGTAACTCTTTACCAAATAAAACTGGTGGGTGTGACAAAGGAATCTGCTTTTCTGTTCAGTAACTCTTTACCAAATAAAACTGGTGGGTGTGACAAAGGGAATCTGCCTTTCTGTTCAGTAACTCTTTACCAAATAAAACTGGTGGGTGTGACAAGGGAATCTGCCTTTCTGTTCAGTAACTCTTTACCAAATAAAACTGGTGGGTGTGACAAAGGGAATCTGCTTTTCTGTTCAGTAACTCTTTACCAAATAAAACTGGTGGGTGTGACAAAGGAAATCTGCTTTTCTGTTCAGTAACTCTTTACCAAATAAAACTGGTGGGTGTGACAAAGGGAATCTGCTTTTCTGTTCAGTAACTCTTTACCAAATAAAACTGGTGGGTGTGACAAAGGGAATCTGCTTTTCTGTTCAGTAACTCTTTACCAAATAAAACTGGTGGGTGTGACAAAGGGAATCTGCTTTTCTGTTCAGTAACTCTTTACCAAATAAAACTGGTGGGTGTGACAAGGGAATCTGCTTTTCTGTTCAGTAACTCTTTACCAAATAAACTGGTAGGTGTGGCAAAGGAATCTGCCTTTCTGTTCAGTAACTCTTTACCAAATAAAACTGGTGGGTGTGGCAAAGGGAATCTGCCTTTCTGTTCAGTAACTCTTTACCAAATAAAACTGGTGGGTGTGACGAGGGAATCTGCCTTTCTGTTCAGTAACTCTTTACCAAATAAAACTGGTGGGTGTGACAAAGGAAATCTGCTTTTCTGTTCAGTAACTCTTTACCAAATAAAACTGGTGGGTGTGACAAAGGAAATCTGCTTTTCTGTTCAGTAACTCTTTACCAAATAAAACTGGTGGGTGTGACAAAGGGAATCTGCTTTTCTGTTCAGTAACTCTTTACCAAATAAAACTGGTGGGTATGACAAAGGGAATCTGCTTTTCTGTTCAGTAACTCTTTACCAAATAAAACTGGTGGGTGTGACAAAGGGAATCTGCTTTTCTGTTCAGTAACTCTTTACCAAATAAAACTGGTGGGTGTGACAAAGGGAATCTGCTTTTCTGTTCAGTAACTCTTTACCAAATAAAACTGGTGGGTGTGACAAGGGAATCTGCTTTTCTGTTCAGTAACTCTTTACCAAATAAAACTGGTGGGTGTGGCAAAGGGAATCTGCCTTCTGTTCAGTAACTCTTTACCAAATAAAACTGGTGGGTGTGGCAAAGGGAATCTGCTTTTCTGTTCAGTAACTCTTTACCAAATAAAACTGGTGGGTGTGACAAAGGGAATCTGCTTTTCTGTTCAGTAACTCTTTACCAAATAAAACTGGTGGGTGTGACAAAGGGAATCTGCCTTTCTGTTCAGTAACTCTTTACCAAATAAAACTGGTGGGTGTGACAAGGGAATCTGCCTTTCTGTTCAGTAACTCTTTACCAAATAAAACTGGTGGGTGTGACAAAGGGAATCTGCTTTTCTGTTCAGTAACTCTTTACCAAATAAAACTGGTGGGTGTGACAAAGGAAATCTGCTTTTCTGTTCAGTAACTCTTTACCAAATAAAACTGGTGGGTGTGACAAAGGGAATCTGCTTTTCTGTTCAGTAACTCTTTACCAAATAAAACTGGTGGGTGTGACAAAGGGAATCTGCTTTTCTGTTCAGTAACTCTTTACCAAATAAAACTGGTGGGTGTGACAAAGGGAATCTGCTTTTCTGTTCAGTAACTCTTTACCAAATAAAACTGGTGGGTGTGACAAGGGAATCTGCTTTTCTGTTCAGTAACTCTTTACCAAATAAAACTGGTAGGTGTGGCAAAGGGAATCTGCCTTTCTGTTCAGTAACTCTTTACCAAATAAAACTGGTGGGTGTGGCAAAGGAATCTGCCTTTCTGTTCAGTAACTCTTTACCAAATAAAACTGGTGGGTGTGACGAGGGAATCTGCCTTCTGTTCAGTAACTCTTTACCAAATAAAACTGGTGGGTGTGACGAGGGAATCTGCTTTTCTGTTCAGTAACTCTTTACCAAATAAAACTGGTGGGTGTAACAAAGGGAATCTGCTTTTCTGTTCAGTAACTCTTTACCAAATAAAACTGGTGGGTGTGAGAAAGGGAATCTGCTTTTCTGTTCAGTAACTCTTTACCAAATAAACTGGTGGGTGTGGCAAAGGAATCTGCCTTCTGTTCAGTAACTCTTTACCAAATAAAACTGGTGGGTGTGGCAAAGGGAATCTGCCTTTCTGTTCAGTAACTCTTTACCAAATAAAACTGGTGGGTGTGACAAGGGAATCTGCTTTTCTGTTCAGTAACTCTTTACCAAATAAAACTTGTGGGTGTGACGAGGGAATCTGCTTTTCTGTTCAGTAACTCTTTACCAAATAAAACTGGTGGGTGTAACAAAGGGAATCTTTTTTATTCAGTAACTCTTTACCAAATAAAATTGGTGGGTGTGACAAAGGAAATTTGCCTTTCTGTTCAGTAACTCTTTAGCAAATAAAACTGGTGGGTGTGACAAAGGAAATCTGCCTTTCTGTTCAGTAACTCTTTACCAAATAAAACTGGTGGGTGTGACAAAGGGAATCTGCTTTTCGTTTCAGTAACTCTTAACTTTTATAGCCTTGGATTTTATTTTGTAATGGTTTGTATAAGCAGTGGCAGTTTTGAGTAATTTCGAAGTAGTGGATATAAATAGAGAAGACAGAATACCTAGAGAAAATTCAGAAATTTTTAACACTTCCTTATAGAATTAATAACTAAAAATTTTCATATAATTAAAATATGGATAACTGAGCTCAGATTTTGTGTGTAATTATACCAATTGATATAACAAATCAAAAGTAGTTTAACTGTCAGTCGTGGGGAGTTTGTTCATTGAATCATCCTTGTAACCATTTTGTGCTTGGTATAATTTTTGTTCTATTATTTTTATATTAGTAAGCAGATAAGTTCAGGTAATTTGGCAGATCATCAGTAAACAATATCAGGCTTTCATATATGAAATATCTGTAATTTTGACATCAGTCATCTAATTTGAACCAGTGTGACATACATTATTTTTGTTTACTTTTAAATAAAGAAATTAATGTAAGATACGAAAATATAATATACAGTTTGATTCCAAACTTGAGAAAAAATTTGAATGCAAGTCATCAAATGTGATGACATCGCCTTTAAATGACCTGTGACTCGTGGAAAAAGTTAATAAAATTTTGAATGTGAGACTAAAACTTCATGTTATGCATGTGATACCCATGCCAGTAGGGATAACAATTTATAAAATTATACAGCATACTTTCATTAGTTTGGTTATGTTCTACATTAAATTTTTTTATCCTTTTTATATGAATTTAAGGTGATTTTTGGATAAACATTTCAGTAATTATCTTTATCTAAACATTATTTATTTTTATAACTTTTTCCACATAGGGCTGGTGGATTATACCAGTCTTGTAGCATAGAAAACTGGTAGTTACTTTATGGTTACCATTTTTAATATGTTATTTGGTTATTCACAAATATTAGTAAACATTACAAGTCTTTTAAACAGGAAAAATCTGATTTTTACTGAAGTATTTTTATTAAAGATTTGTCCATTAATATGTCGAGTTCAGAATACTGACTGCTTTGAATACAAAATGAGTTTTGCATGAACATAAGTACTTTTCATCATTTGCAAATTTTCTGATTTCACTTGCATAAAATCCAAAACATGCTAAATATGAAATTCTTCCCAGTAAACCTTATCAGTTATATACTTCTCCCTGACTTGATACAGGGTTGGTTTATCTGACCAACCTTGTGACCACCATTAAAACAATCTAAGTTGTACTTTTTTTCTTTGTAGAATAATTTCAGTTTGTAACAAAGGACAGTTTATTACTCGGAATTGTTTGAGGCTCATAACAGTGTACATCTGCATCTAGTGTTGTCCTTTGACACGTTTAACTAAATCCTGCCACACAAATTGTAAATTATCCAGCAAATGTTTAGCTCATGTTTCTATTCAAACATAATGTTTAAGCTGCTTGTTTATGTATCTTGTGAAGAATTTTGTTATTTTTATATCATTAAATATTTCTAATTTTCACATAGTTTTTAATATCAGGTTAGAAATATACATGAAAAACAGAAAATACAGCCCTTTGATGTTTTTGTTGAATTTTAAGACATTTATAATGGTATGAATTTGCCGATGAATTTTAAGACATTTATAATGGTATGAATAGAGTGAATAATTATTATTTAAATAATGTACTTAAGTGCACAGGTTAATAACACACAAAGTAAACAATGTCCTGTGACTATTATAATTTAACTAAGGCACTAGGAGTTTAAAATAATAAGATACGCTTCCACAGGAAGATGAAATAGACAGTACTTAAAACATTGATAGATTAGAACTATGTACATGTATGTCAAAGGATTTATTTTTCACCTCAGGTGAAATTGAATGAAAATCTGTGATGTAAAGACCTAATGCATTGTTTGATTGGCAACACCCACTGCTCTGGATATTAAATGGACTAATGTTATGCTTTTCTCTTGTTTATAAATAAGACATCACAAAGAGATGTTGGTAATTGAAAAGGGGATATGAAATGTGGTGTGATTATTACATCTGATTTACTAGTTTGACTCTGTAGGCTAAAAAGATTGAAGTTTATAAAATTTAAACAGTATTAACTATATATATACATATTATAATGAATAACTTACATTAAACTACTACAGAGTGCTGCTAAGTATATTTGAAATGAGATAGGGAAGACAGAGAACACCACACTTCTGATATGAGAGATCAAGGATTTACTGAAATATTTCCTTATTCATTTAAACATTTAAATCTTGTATGATAAAATTTGATTTACTAACTACATTTTTATACCAAATTTGTTTTTGTACGTTCATAATAAATTGATCTCTCTGTAGTAAAGGGTGTAATGTGTATTAATAGATCTTGTAAAAGTTGCTAACGAGCAAATTAGCTGAGACGTTCTTTTCAAAAATAACTTGCTAACCCACTTCCTAAGGTGACATTAAACCGATGGTGAACTTTACGATCTTTTAAGTGGTAAACTAACTTTAGAAATATTTACTGTAATAAACATTAAATGGTGATTTTTGTTCATCGTGATGAATATTCAGTTACAGTTGAGTAAATATTTTTACAGTTACACCAAGAAAGTCACAAAACCTTGTTAAAAGATAACACTTCTTCTCACTAGGAAACATCAAGAATATGAACGAAAACTGTATGAGCAAGTGTTGGGAGGTTGCAATCATTTAACTAGGTAATGTGCTAAAATTGTTTGTAAGGAAACCAATGTTGCAATCATTTAACTAGGTAATGTGCTAAAATTGTTTGTAAGGAAACCAATGTTGCAATCATTTAACTAGGTAATGTGCTAAAATTGTTTGTAAGAAAACCAACGTTGCAATCATTTAACTAGGTAATGTGCTAAAATTGTTTGTAAGAAAACCAACGTTGCAATCATTTAACTAGGTAATGTGCTAAAATTGTTTGTAAAGAAACCAATGTTGCAATCATTTAACTAGGTAATGTGCTAAAATTGTTTGTAAAGAAACCAATGTTGCAATCATTTAACTAGGTAATGTGCTAAAATTGTTTGTAAAGAAACCAATGTTGCAACAGATTCGTGTTTTTATATAATTTGTTTTCTGAAAGAGTTTGAAAATATTAGATCACTTATTTAACAGCTTACATTCCTATACACAAATGTATGTTTCATGTAAGTACTTTTAACTCACAAATGACCATCACTAATATGGATTGAGCTTGAAAGTGTACAAGTTATGTTTTGTGATAAGATGGTGAATGGTGGTAGAGTGTCTTTACTAATAAATTTTGAAAAGACTTGAACTTTTATAGTAGTAATATTCAGTTTGTGATGGGATTGTGCTTGGCTTGTGGCTCTAATAGGAGAATAGCACTTCTGTTTGAAAAAGTGTTAAGGTCACTTTAATATGTATATATTTCTGAATACTACTTAGGAGGCTTTCATCCTCTCCTACAAACAACACAAATAATGGGCAAACAACTCGAGAGGGCTGGCCAACACTGCAACACTACAAAAGTGAACATAGGGCTAATGGTCTAACAAAATGTGTTATTCTATCTCAGCATGGAGTTGGACAGAAATCTTCAGCAGGTGGTGGACAGAAACGACATAATTCAAGGGAAGAGGGTAACAACGGGTAAGAATAACAGGTTATTTATTATCACTAATAACTTAAACTATCATAAGTTTACTTAGATGTATGGTTGTTTATTATCACTAATAACTTAAACTATCATAAGTCTACTTAGATGTATGGTTGTTTATTATCACTAATAACTTAAACTGTCATAAGTCTACTTAGATGTATGGTTGTTTATTATCACTAATAACTTAAACTTTCATACGTCTACTTAGATGTATGGTTGTTTATTAAAATGTAACACATGGAACACTGGATAAGCTTCATTAACATGTTAACTCTCTTGTTATGAGCATGGTTGATTCTACCTAAATATGAATTTTTAGAGATTCTGTCCTATATTTTCTAATACATTGTGTATTTTCCCAAATTTTTTTAACTTTATGGAAGCATTAAGTCATTTGTTGATAGAAAATCAGAATTTTTAATGAAGTAGTTTAATAAACATTTTCTGTGAATATATTTAGTCAGTGTTGACTGCTCTGATGCAAAGTGACCATAAGATTAAAAGTACTTTTCATCTGTATAACTTCAAACATTTTTTAGAAACTTTATATCTGTTATCTTCTCTACCTTCACTCTGTACAAAGTTGCTCAACCTTGACTGTCTTTGTAACCAACAAAAAGATAACATTTTTTATTATTTCTAAAATGACTTCAAATTGTAACTGATTTAAACTTGTAACGGCATACATCTGTTGACACTTACATTTGATTGTTTTATACTCTTTGGACCATGTGTAAATTAGTTTACCCATTATAAAATCTGTAAATCACTTAGTCATGTAGCTCACACTATCCTGTTGAATGATGAAATACATGGACTATTTGTGAGTTGTCAGCTAGAGTACCTTGTTCAAAATTGTTGTACATTTCACCTTATCTGACTGAATAATGTTTTAATTTTTACATTTTAGTTGCTTGTATAACAATGAATAAAGAATACATTGGAAAAACAAGAAATGTAATACCTTGGTTTTATTGTTTATGTTTTGTACTGATGGTACTACTACAATGAATTAATTTTGATGTAATTAGACAATATTGTAAAACTGTTGCTTTCTGTGTGACAAGCACCATTAAAAATCAGCTAAGCTGAATTGTGTTTCCTGTGAGAATATCAGTTGAACTGAAATTGAAATAGACAATTCTCTGTAAAGCAAAATAATTAAAATTTGAGTTGGTTATAAATATTAAACATCACAAAAAAGACAGGATGTGACAGATGGGGCCTGCTTTCTATTTTATATCTCTAACTAAATATGATTGGAGGCTATAAAAACTACGTTTTTCCTGAGGAATGACAACATTACATTGAATAATTAGTTAGAAGTTGTAAATAAACTGGATAAAAAGACATTGCTATAGAATGTCATGGTTCTTGTTCTAGGGGAAAATCAGAATTGTTTCTTAGTATTGCAAAATAAAATTAATAAGTTAAAACTCTCATATTGTTAAAATTTGAATTAGCTATTTTTTATACCAAATTAATTTGTATGCAGTGATAAGGAAGTAGTTTACATTTTGAATATAGCTCAATAAACACGGCATGTTCAGAAAATGTCCATATTAAAAGAGTTAAGGGTCCAAGATGAACTAATGTTACTTTTGAAGTCTAGAATTGTATTTTTTACTCTGTTTATTTTTGGAAATTTTTTATGCTGTTTTTCCCTGATAACTTTCTTTAATAAATGGAAAAACTTTGAATGTAAGACACTAAAATTTTCATGTAATAAAGGATACCCAGGGTGAAGGAGTTAATAACCATATTTCAACTAATTTTATGTTTCTTTAAAGAAAAGTCAAGAGTTTTAAATTTTAATCTTATTAGTTCAATTGAAATGTAAAGAAGAGATAAGGAATTATTTATAGAAAGTTATTTTCTGAAAATTGTAAATATACAGTATATGATTATTTATCAGAATTATAAGCTTTCATAATAGTACCACCTGATTCTCAACAAATATGTCTGACATTGCAGAAAAGGAAGGGACAGATCATCAGAAAAAAGCTTGTCTAGGGGTAGCAGTAGTCACAGTAACAGCAGCAGTAGGGAGTCTCTGTACGTTTCTAGATCTCAACCAACACCTCCAACAACTGGTCAGGAACCACAAGGTCCAAGTCCCTGTCCAATTGAGCAGACTAGTGAAATGAGAGATTGTTCAACAGAAATATCACAGTGCAATAGAACTGAGAACCATACTCTGCCCACAGTTGAAACACCAAAAAATGACCCTTCTGTTAACAGTAAGTTAGGTGGTGCTCTTCATAATGGACTCCCCACTTCTTCATGCTCTGCAGATCAAGAATCAGGGGATTCAGAAGGTATTACCAGCTTGTTAAACTGTTTAGTGGTATGAACGTTCACTGTGGTCATATTAAAACTGAGATTGTTGTGTTTGTATAATGTTGCAAAACATTTTGTTCAGGAACATTACAAAGGTCTTGATACTGATAAAATGTTTCATAACAGAAACGTTTCTATAGTGTTACAAATAGTTACAGTTGGATGTTACCGACATAAAATTCACAATTGAAAATGGAAATGACTACATGATATATTTTTAAATATTAACACCACATAAACTCTGCAAGTTTTCATCACTAAAAGTCATAGAAAAAAATTACATAAGAAATACTCTTTTTGTACTTATGTAATCTGTTAAAGCTAGGCACTCTAAAAATTCTCCTGTATTTAGTCTATTATATACACTACAGAATGTTAATGAAGTTGCACACACTCAACTCAGTACTTAACTGATATAAACCATTTCCCTAGTACAGCAGTTACACAAATTATTAACAAACTTAAAACGTGTGAACAAATGCATTTACCTTTCATTACAGGCCTGGTATAAAATACCTGAGTTTGTATGCACATTTGCACATTAAATATTTATAGTGTAACTTTTAAAGCAGTATGTGTATCTTCACAATATTTAGTAAGCATTACAAGTCTTTCTCTACAAGAAATCTGTTTAAGTATATGTACTAAAGATTTGTTTGATAAATTGAGTTGGTTTTGTTATTAGTCCAAGTGCAAAGTGATTTTCATGTTATGATTAAGAAACTGTTCTTTGTCTAAAATATTAAATATCATTTCTTTAATCTCCAAAACTTCTAAAACATTTCAGATGTTTGTTTTCAGTAAAATTTTATTTTCTCCATCCTTACTCTGTGGGGTTGGTTAGTTTGACCATTAAAAATCTGAGTTACTGTCTCTTCCTAAAATTACTTCACATTGTAACGTGAAACTACTTTCATTTATTCTGAGTAGGTTTACTTTATAACAGTATACATCTAATTACACTTACATTTTATTGTTTTGTTTCTCTGTGATTACCCATTGAACAACTAATTACTACCATACACACTGTTAAAAGTTGTTAATCACTTGGGGAATGCGGAGTTCATATTATGCTGTTGAAGTACATTATCCACAAGTTACTTGAGTACATGCTTTGCCAAACAGTTATTTGTTTTGCCTAATCTAACCTAAAGAGACAGGATAATTCAGGATTAAACATGAGAGAACTAGTAGTAAATCCTGGAAGAGAAGGTGTGGCAGATGGGTGTAACCAGAGAGGTTGATTGTTACAGATGGGTGTAACCAGAGAGGTTGATTGTTACAGATGGGTGTAGCCAGAGAGGTTGATTGTTACAGATGGGTGTAGCCAGAGAGGTTGATTGTTACAGATGGGTGTAACCAGAGAGGTTGATTGTTACAGATGGGTGTAACCAGAGAGGTTGATTGTTACAGATGGGTGTAACCAGAGAGGTTGATTGTTACAGATGGGTGTAACCAGAGAGGTTGATTGTTACAGATGGGTGTAGCCAGAGAGGTTGATTGTTACAGATGGGTGTAGCCAGAGAGGTTGATTGTTACAGATGGGTGTAGCCAGAGAGGTTGATTGTTACAGATGGGTGTAACCAGAGAGGTTGATTGTTACAGATGGGTGTAGCCAGAGAGGTTGATTGTTACAGATGGGTGTAGCCAGAGAGGTTGATTGTTACAGATGGGTGTAACCAGAGAGGTTGATTGTTACAGATGGGTGTAACCAGAGAGGTTGATTGTTACAGATGGGTGCAACCAGAGAGGCTGATTGTTACAGATGGGTGCAACCAGAGAGGCTGATTGTTACAGATGGGTGCAACCAGAGAGGTTGATTGTTACAGATGGGTGTAACCAGAGAGGTTGATTGTTACAGATGGGTGTAGCCAGAGAGGCTGATTGTTACAGATGGGTGCAGCCAGAGAGGTTGATTGTTACAGATGGGTGCAGCCAGAGAGGTTGATTGTTACAGATGGGTGTAGCCAGAGAGGTTGATTGTTACAGATGGGTGTAGCCAGAGAGGTTGATTGTTACAGATGGGTGTAGCCAGAGAGGTTGATTGTTACAGATGGGTGTAGCCAGAGAGGTTGATTGTTACAGATGGGTGTAGCCAGAGAGGTTGTTTGTTACAGATGGGTGTAGCCAGAGAGGTTGATTGTTACAGATGGGTGTAGCCAGAGAGGTTGATTGTTACAGATGGGTGTAACCAGAGAGGTTGATTGTTACAGATGGGTGTAGCCAGAGAGGTTAATTGTTACAGATGGGTGTAACCAGAGAGGTTGATTGTTACAGATGGGTGTAGCCAGAGAGGTTGATTGTTTATTTGTGATGGCTCTGTAGCTAAACAAAACTTAAGGGTATAAAAACTGTGGTTCGTCCAACCAGTGATGATATCAAGTCATGTTAAATATCATGCTTGTTGAAAGGGTAATGAATAAATTAGAGAAAAATGCTGGTTTTTGTTGTTTTTTTAAATTAAATACTTGATTTATATGCTATAAACATGGATTATTAGCAATTGTTGTGCTATACTAATTGGCATAATATAAACAAAATTAGTTTAAATTTTGAGAATAACTTTAAACGATGGTGACGCAGTTAGACCCTGCGTGTCATGAAAGAGTTATTAAACGAACCCAAAAAATATTTCACAAAACAAAGGAAACTTAGTCAGTTGCACTATCCCATATATAGAAAATATTAGTAAACCTGTATCAGAAATTTTAAAGACAAGCAGATGAATATAATGTTAACTGTATTCATTTTCACCCCAGTAATGAAAATTAAACACCTTAATATAACTAATCAACCTCACCAGGAAACATTTACAAAAGAAAGTGTAACAATTACCCAACCTTTTGTATAGGTAAAACAAGAATTAACTTGAACAAACATCCAAAACCCCATTTTCAAGTCCATGAACAAAAATGACCACAGTTTTTCAGAACCTTAATTAATAGAAGAATCAGACAAACCACATTAATAAAATTCAGAACTCCTACATCTTTCATTATTTTCCCACATGTTCCTAATCTTGTACAAACGTTTTCATATTCAAATTTGTTTTTGTTTGGTCATAAATAATCTGTCAGTTCACATGAGTTGAGAGAGCACATTCATTATGTAACCACTCTCAATTCTGTAATTTAGATTCATTGTTAGATTGTTGAGAGAGCACATTCATTATGTAACCACTCTCAATTCTGTAATTTAGATTCATTGTTAGATTGTTGAAAGAGCACATTCATTATGTAACCACTCTCAATTCTGTAATTTAGATTCATTGTTAGATTGAGAGAGCACATTCATTATGTAACTGCTCTTAATTCTGTGATTTAGATTCATTATTAGATTGTTGAACGTTCTATAATTGCTAAAACCATATTTACTATTAAAACTTGTACCCTTGTTACCCAAGTAACCAAAATGTTGTACCAGTTTTAAAACTAATCTTCCATACTGCAAAAGTTGTATATTGTAATGAAATAATAATTATTTTAGATTGTTTTGTAAAAGAAACATAAAATAATAATTCTTTCAAGTTATTTCTCTCACACAAATTATTAATCATGAAACTTGCTCTGTCTGAGGGTTCCTTGAAATGTGAGTAGGCACCAGCTTAGTGGCCTGTTATGCTGCACCCTGGAAGTTTGTTGAGATAAATTCTTAAAAAGTACAATGTTTGTGTAACATAGTGTTCTCTTAATATTAGTATTTGTTTGTGTAACATAGTGTTCTCTTAATATTAGTATTTGAAGTCTGAAATTGTCTGAAATTGTTTTTAGTTTTTTTACATTTATGCATGTTAGCAGTTTAATGTTAATAATACACAAATCAATAAATTAAGTATCTTAGAGTTGGTAATTTATAATAATTTGTTAACTCTCAGTTTAGAAGTAACATTTGTCTTCTGTTTATTTTTTCTCTCCAGAAAATTGGATAAAGAACCAAGATATTGACCTTTCTCCAGAAAATATTCCAGTACAATGTAGCACAGATTGGCAAGCAGCATTTGGGTTCACCTCTTCCAACCACAGACATCAAGATGATGAATTAGGTGCATTTCACAGATTCAGAATGACAACTGACAAACTGTGCTAAATTGATAATAAACATATGATGTTTTAAGTTTTGATCCATGACATGAACCAGCTAAAGTATTAACTGATCTGCTGGATTAATAGTGTACAATTCATGTTTTAAATGATTGTTTCTCCACAGTGTGAATTCCTGTATGTGGTAAGGGGACCTCCCAGAGAAGGTTCTGTTCTTTCAGTTTACCTCCTCCTGGATCTAAACATCCACCCACATGTCTACCGTGCATGGTGACCCATGTAGGGGAGGAGAGGATCCTGGTGGTTGAGGGGTCCAACCCTAACACACCAATTTGGCTTTGAATTCCTGCAGACAGGCAGTCTTGGGGTGGCCTTCCCTTGGGTCATTTGGCTAGTCCACATGTGCTAGGGTCAACCAAGTACCAGTGTTAGATGTTCTTAGCAGGTGTTGTGGACATTGTATATGATGCTGGTGTTTGGGTATAGTGCTCACGAAACCCTGGTTTGCTGCAGTGTCCTTGTTTGGCATTCTAGTGCGTCCCTTCGTAGGGCTTCATGGTGGGTGGAGTCAGTGGGCACTGAAATATTCTTTTATT
The DNA here is from genome assembly GCF_004210375.1 of Tachypleus tridentatus. NCBI lineage: Eukaryota > Metazoa > Arthropoda > Merostomata > Xiphosura > Limulidae > Tachypleus > Tachypleus tridentatus. Next base: position 181,848,107 of record NC_134825.1, on the reverse strand, counting down.
ATGGAACCTCCAAATAAAACCTAAATAACATAGTGAAAAAATAGTCTATAGATAAATAACCACGTCTTGAAGATTCTGAGCAGCAATTTTGAACATCTATAACACCTGTTGTATCTCATTCTCTTACACTACATTCTCTTTCAGACAAACATTTAGGGCAGATGTCTCCCTTTTCATTTAGAAGGGAGTAGAGGGACTTGCTGACTCTCCAAAGTTAGTAAAGAAGCTTCGATCTCGTGATATATTGGTGGAAACATCCACATCTCAACACAGTGAACTTCTTTTGAATTTAAAGGCAATTGGGGATATACCTATTGAGGTTACAACTTATGCTACTTTGAATTCATCACGAGGAGTTATTGTTGAGAGGGATTTGAAGAACTTTACCGAGTTAGAGATTCTCGCTGGTTTCTCCACCCAAGGAGTTTCTGCAGTGAGGCATATCTCCACTCACAAAAATGGAATTATGATGCAGACCACAACATCACCACATCCAACTGCAACCATCAAGGCAGGCTATCTTAATTACAGATGTTTCCAGTATCAGCGGTTTGGTCACTCAAAGATGTAATGTTGTGGTTCCTTGACGTGTGTTCATTGAGGTGGCAAGGACCACGATGCCTATGAGTGTGAAACGGACCCTTATTACATCAATTGTAATGGCTCTCACCTGTCCTACTTTCATTCTTGCCCTAAACAATTAGAAGAAAAAGAGGTGCAGCAATTGAAAACAATTCAAAACATTACTTGTCCTGAGGCTCGAAAGTTGCTGTCCACTATTTCATCTCGGGCTGCTGCATTTCATTCCACTACTACAGTGGGAGTGCAAACGGATCTCTCTTTGCTTCCAAAGTAATCTTTCTCAAACCAAAGGAAAAATCTTTTGACCTCCATGGTTATAAAAGTTGATGAATCAACTTGAACAACCATCTCTGTCCCTAACATACATTCCAGCAAATCCCAAAATCCACATCCTTTTGTTCCAGGTACAGGCATTTCCTTGAGTACATCTTCTCCCACCCCAATATGCAAAAGCGATCATTTGTTCGTGGCCTCAGTTGCTGGAATACTTTTCCAACAGCAAAGACCTGCCCAGTTGATCCAGGGCAGGATTCATGGAGGTCATTATACCTCCCACAAATAAAGACAGTAAAGGAAAAAGATGTGGTCATAAACAGAAGGGTTCTCCACCCAAATTTCCTACACATAAATAAAAATGGCCACCTTGATACAATGGAACTGTTGAGGTTTACATTCTAATCTGGGTGACATGAAAACACTGATTACTTCCTACAATCCTGTATGTCTTTCCTTACAGGAAACATTTCTGAAATCTGCCAGTACAGTCACCTTTTGGTGGTTTTCTTCATACAGAAATGATAGGTTCTGAGCAGCAGAAAAATGTGATGGATGAGTGCGTGGATGGGTGGCACTGTTGGATGATCAGTACGTGCCCACCCTGTCCTTGCCACTCAGCACACCCTTGGAGGCGGAAGCCATCTGTGTTACCTTGGGTCGTACCATCACTGTTTGTTTTTTCTACCTGTCGCCTGGAGAGACATATGATCAATCAGACCTTGATGTTCTCATTGAACAGTTGCCATCTCCTTTTTAATCCTGGGGGACTTTAATGGACGTCCCATCTCCTCTTGGGAAGTGCTGATATTGATGGGAGGAATTGCCTCCAGAGCGTATTCTTCCTGATCACAACCTTTCTCTTTTCAGTAGCAGCTCTTCTACTTATTTTCATGCACCTAGTTAGTCCTTTACTGGTATTGATCTCTCAATTTGCTCCCCTTTACTATTCTTCCATTTTTATTGGAGGGTTGACAATAATCCATGAGGCAGTGGTAATTTTCCAATAATGTCTGTGGTCGATGCCACCTGACCTGCATGCCCCATTGGAAGCTGGATTAAGCAAACTGGCCCTTTTTCACTGCTCTCACACAAGTTGATCCTGCCATCGTCTGTAAGCCATCAATAAACGACTGTGTGGCAGCAGTAACTGACTGTACTATACAGGCAGCTGCTCAGTGTATTCCTAAAACCTCAACACGTTTTCCACGATATCATTGTCTGTGGTGGAATCCTGCATGCCACATGGCATGGAAGGCACAAAAATAGGCCTGGGATACCTTTTTTAGGTATCCCACACTCTTGCACCACATTGTTTTCCAGCAGGCTTAGTGGGAAAGATGTCAAAGCCAGAAGGAATCTTGGATTAAATTCACAATGAGCATATTTTCTACTACCAGTTTCAAAGTCATATGGGATAAGATTCGAAAGGTCAGTGGGCAATACAATTCTGTCCCCCTCTTGATCTTGCTCTCTGATGGCCAGGAAGTAGCTGATACCCTAGGTGAAAGCTTTTGTCAGGTGTCTAGCACTTCTGTTACTTCCTCTACCTTCTTGGGCAAAAATATCACTTTTTTTTTTCGAGCTGATTGTCTCTGTGACTATAATTTTCTCTTTACATTGGCAGAACTTAAACTGGCTCTTGATCAGTCTGACAATACATCGGTTGGACCTGATGATGTAAACTATGAAATGCTGTGCCGTCTCCTGCTTTTCTTGCTATTTTTCTGATTTTTTTAAACTGTATCTGGCAGGAGAATGTTTCTCCTGATGCCAGGCTATTGTCCTTCCATTCTCTAAGCCTGTGAAGGATCCCAAGATTCCTTCACACTATTGTCCAATTGCTTTGACAAGCTTTCTATGTAAGACCTTAGAGGATGGTTAATGCTCATCTTGTTTGGTTCCTCAAATCAAACAACCACCTCTTGCCCATCCAGCGTTAGTTTGGACAATGGTGCCCTACCATGGACCACCTGATTCAACTTGAAACATCAATCAGAGAAGCCTTTCTCAAACAACATCTTGTATCAATATACTTTGAAATTGAGAAGGCTTATGATACAACATGGAGGTATGGCATTTTGCAAGATCTCCATATATATGGGTTATGTGGCCATTTGCTCATCTTTATTAAAAATGTTTTAAGAGAGTGTTTGACATTTTCTTGTTCTTTTCTAAAGGAACTTGAAGTCCCTCATGGCTGTGTTTTGAGTGTCACACTTTTCAGTAGAAAATTAATGCCATCACTGAACAACTCTCTCTTACTGTTGGAAACAGGCTCTATGTCGATGACTTTCACATTTTCTGTCAGTCGTTGAACATGAGGTATATTGAGCAGCAGCTACAGACTGCCCTAAATCATTTACTGAAGTGGACCACAGCAACTGGCTTAAATTTCTCTCTCTCTAAAACTGTTTGCATGCACTTTTGCTGCCAACGGGGTATTCACTCAGATCTTGAACTCCCTATCGGTGAAGTTGTGCTGCCTGTGGTCTCTGAGACAAAATTTTGGGGCTTTGATTGTAAGCTGACCTTTGTACTATACATCAAACAGCTACAGGTCAAAGGTACAAGAGCACTGAACATCCTCTGTGTCCTCTCTTCCACCACTTGGGGTGTGGATCAATGTTTTTTTGCTAAAGATGTATTGTGCTCTTATTTAATTGAAACTCAACTTTGGATCACTGGTCTATGGCTGCCAGGATCTCGCCTTAAAGATGCTGGACCACATTCATCATCAAGGACTTCAGCTCTGCACTGGGGCTTTCCACACTTTCTGCACTTCCCCAGTTCAGAACTTGTACACAGAATCTCATGAACCTTCTTTGCACATCTGCTGTTTGCAACTGTCTTTACTGTATGCTTCAAAACTTTGTTCCTTACCCAAACGTCCCACCTGGACTTGTGTTTTCCTTCCTCGATGGGCCATACTTTTTCAGAACAAATGATCTGCCATTGCTCCTTTTGGTCTTCGTATCCAGGCTTAATTGGATGAATTGGGTCTGTCCTTGGATAACATTGGTATATCCACTGGTCAACCCATCCCACCATGACTTCTTAGAGTCCCTAAATGTGACCTATCTTTAAGTCATTTGAAAAAAGCAGACACTCCAGATTGGTAATAGTGTCTATTATTTGTTGAACACCTTCCAAACCATCCTTCCATTCCTGTATATACAGATGGTTTGAAATAAGGTGACTGTGTGGGCTCTGCCATGGTTTGTTGTTGTTTGATGGTTGCACACAGAATCCCCTCTACAGCTTTTGTGTTCACTGATGAACTGTACGCGATTTATTTTGCCCTGGATTACATAGAAGTTAAGCAGTACTGAAACTGCACTATTTATACTGACTCGCTTAGTTTTCTACTGGCCCTGGAATCACTTCATGTTAGTTCACGTTCTGTTGTCACCGATATTCAAAACTGACTGGCCAGTTTCTCTTTAAAATCTTCTATAGTTTTTCTGGATACCAGGCCACATTGGTATTTACAAGAACGAGCTTGCCAACACTGTAGCTAAATCTATCTGCTCTGGTACTGTCACTGCTGTGCCTGTTCCATATATGGACTATGGTCCTGTTTTCAAGACTCGGCTCTGTGCCAGTTGGCAGTCAACTTGGAGTGAGCAATGTAAAAACAATCTTTTCCAAATAAAACCCTATATTGGACTTTGGTCGTCTTGTTTCCATAAGGATAGGAAAGAGGAAGTTGTTCTAACTAGACTACACATTAGTCACAATTTTTTAACTGGTTGTTTTCTTTTATCTGTAACTGATGCACCAGTGTGTAGTCTGTGTAACACTCAGGTATAAGCCACATATGACTATCTTGCTGTCATTATGACTCTTGACGACAGTACCATATTAAATGTTTTGTTCCAAGGTTTGTTCATAACGTTAGATGGTGTTATTGGTGATGGTGACACTGTCCACCTTAGAAATATTTTTAGTTTTTTAAAGGCCATTAATCTTTTTAATGCTATTTTAGTTTTTTTAATTTATACATTAGACCTTTTTAATGTGATTCCCTTTTAAGAATCAAAGTACATCTAGTTTGATTTGAAATTAGAAAATGGCCGTAATGTCAAATAACTAGAAACCAGGACTTGAAAGGCTAACTTCAGGTGACTAATATTGGTTTTTAAACTTGCATGTTAGTCTTTCTAGTGAGTTATGATAATTACAGTTATGCTACAAAAAGTCCTTTACAACTTGTATTACTGTAGTTTTTCTCTTAATGTTGTAGATTAGATGTAAAAATTAGTTTTATGATATTTGTTATTTTTTTAAACTTTGTTTTGTTTTATCATAATTTCATTTTATGAACTTTACTAAATTTACTTTAATTTTAACCTTTACCAGATGTTTGCAGATAGACTAATTCCTTTGTGCCATAAAACACCAAAACAACCAACTAGACAACCAAATGATTGTTTTAGGGTTTGATCCACGACATGAGTCAGCTAAAGTATTAACTGATCTGCATGATTAATAGTGTACAAGTGATGTTTTAAATGATGGTTTTGATCCATCTGATGAGTCAGTTTAAGTATTACATGATCTGTAGGATTAACACTGTACAAGTGATGTTTTAAATGATTGTTTTAGGTTTTCATCCATCTGATGAGTCAGTTTAAGTATTACATGATCTGTAGGATTAACACTGTACAAGTGATGTTTTAAATGATTGTTTTAGGTTTTCATCCATCTGATGAGTCAGTTCAAGTATTACATGATCTGTAGGATTAACACTGTATAAGTGATGTTTTAAATGATTGTTTTAGGTTTTGATCCATGGGATGAGTCAGTTTAAGTATTACATGATCTGTAGGATTAACACTGTACAATTGATGTTTTAAATGATGGTTTTGATCCATCTGATGAGTCAGTTTAAGTATTACATGATCTGTAGGATTAACACTGTACAATTGATGTTTTAAATGATGGTTTTGATCCATCTGATGAGTCAGTTTAAGTATTACATGATCTGTAGGATTAACACTGTACAATTGATGTTTTAAATGATGGTTTTGATCCATCTGATGAGTCAGTTTAAGTATTACATGATCTGTAGGATTAACACTGTACAATTGATGTTATGATTGTTTTAGGTTTTGATCCATGGGATGAGTCCGCTAAAGGGTTAGCTGATCTCTTAGAAAAAGAAGCAACTAAAAAACCACACCTTCCTCAGCTAATTAACCATAGAATGGACTCCGTACATCCTTCTTTGATGACCACCCCTGGTTATCCTAACCACTCTGTATTGAACTCCAGTGCCAGAAGAGTGGCACCTCCCCCAGGGTTTGGCCCTAGTCATATCAACAAGTTTGTAAATATTCCCACTACAGCCTTTTCTTCAGGTAGAAATGAATATTAATAACCAGTTTTAGTTAGGCATGTAGTAAAACGTGTGTACACTAACATGCTTACATGTACTTTGTTCTATATAAAGTTTTTATTTAGTTTTTTTTATGTGCCATTGAAAACACGATGATTGTATTAAGCTTTAATGGGGGTTTGTTTCTCCTCTACTGGATGATTTCTGTACAGAATAATAACAAAACCAGTACTATGTATCAATATTGAGTTCACATCCAACTTTTTAAAGCAATACCTGAAGTTGATGAAATTATAATTTCAGAGTTAAGGAAAGCAAGGCAACTGTGTGTTTAGTAAATATCATTTGTTATGACCATGGTTTTACCGGTGAAGGCATGATCAGGTAACTTGTGCCACAGTTATGACATATGTATTGCTACAGTTGTCTTGTTTTCTTGAATTCTGTAATACCTGAATGTTGAAAGAAAGACATTCCTTGTTTTAAAATGTGTAATACTTTTAGTATAAGAAATTTTCCAAGCCTTAAAATTGGGACTTTTATTACAGGAGCCAATAGCAAGTAATTGATACAAGTGAATGTTAACTAAGAGCTCTGGACATTTGTATAATGATAAAATTAAACAATTTATAATTAGACTCGTGTTTAATTAATGTAGTCATAGTTAAGTGTCATGTTTGAACTGATCTGTGTGTGAGAGATATTCTGTTAAGAGCTAGTTAGAACCAGCTATTGGTCTTAAGTAAAAGTAACGTATCATTTCTCTAAGCATAGTAAAGTAGTAATTTAAACTGTTACATACATTGACAGTTTCTAACACACCACATGCAGATCAAATTATACACATTACAACTTTTTAGGGTTCACTTTTAATTCTACTTATCAATGTATACTTAGCATTATTAAATCAAATTATAATGTTATACGAGTATTACGCTTCTGAATTGATTAGAAAATATTTATTAAATTATATTTTCATTAGTATGAGAATTGTGATATTTTCCTTTGAAAAATACAGAACTTAGATTAGTAATTATAATATAGATGTTACTCAGGCAGAGTATAAGATTTATGGTTTTAGTCTTGTTTGTTCAGTAAACCATAAACTAGACCATCAGTCCTCCTCTGTCACATCTCTTAGTATAAGATTTATGGTTTTTAGTCTTGTTTGTTCAGTAAACCATAAACTAGACCATCAGTCCTCCTCTGTCACATCTCTTAGTATAAGATTTATGGTTTTAGTCTTGTTTGTTCAGTAAACCATAAACTAGACCATCAGTCCCCTCTGTCACATCTCTTAGTATAAGATTTATGGTTTTAGTCTTGTTTGTTCAGTAAACCATAAACTAGACCATCAGTCCCCTCTGTCACATCTCTTAGTATAAGATTTATGGTTTTAGTCTTGTTTGTTCAGTAAACCATAAACTAGACCATCAGTCCTCCTCTGTCACATCTCTTAGTATAAGATTTATGGTTTTAGTCTTGTTTGTTCAGTAAACCATAAACTAGACCATCAGTCCCCCCTCTGTCACATCTCTTAGTATAAGATTTATGGTTTTAGTCTTGTTTGTTCAGTAAACCATAAACTAGACCATCAGTCCCCTCTGTCACATCTCTTAGTATAAGATTTATGGTTTTAGTCTTGTTTGTTCAGTAAACCATAAACTAGACCATCAGTCCCCTCTGTCACATCTCTTAGTATAAGATTTATGGTTTTAGTCTTGTTTGTTCAGTAAACCATAAACTAGACCATCAGTCCCCTCTGTCACATCTCTTAGTATAAGATTTATGGTTTTAGTCTTGTTTGTTCAGTAAACCATAAACTAGACCATCAGTCCTCCTCTGTCACATCTCTTAGTATAAGATTTATGGTTTTTAGTCTTGTTTGTTCAGTAAACCATAAACTAGACCATCAGTCCTCCTCTGTCACATCTCTTAGTATAAGATTTATGGTTTTTAGTCTTGTTTGTTCAGTAAACCATAAACTAGACCATCAGTCCTCCTCTGTCACATCTCTTAGTATAAGATTTATGGTTTTTAGTCTTGTTTGTTCAGTAAACCATAAACTAGACCATCAGTCCTCCTCTGTCACATCTCTTAGTATAAGATTTATGGTTTTTAGTCTTGTTTGTTCAGTAAACCATAAACTAGACCATCAGTCCTCCTCTGTCACATCTCTTAGTATAAGATTTATGGTTTTTAGTCTTGTTTGTTCAGTAAACCATAAACTAGACCATCAGTCCTCCTCTGTCACATCTCTGAGTATAAGATTTATGGTTTTTAGTCTTGTTTGTTCAGTAAACCACAAACTAGACCATCAGTCCCCCTCTGTCACATCTCTTACTATAAGATTTATGGTTTTAGTCTTGTTTGTTCAGTAAACCATAAACTAGACCATCAGTCCCCTCTGTCACATCTCTTAGTATAAGATTTATGGTTTTAGTCTTGTTTGTTCAGTAAACCATAAACTAGACCATCAGTCCTCCTCTGTCACATCTCTTAGTATAAGATTTATGGTTTTTAGTCTTGTTTGTTCAGTAAACCACAAACTAGACCATCAGTCCCCCTCTGTCACATCTCTTAGTATAAGATTTATGGTTTTTAGTCTTGTTTGTTCAGTAAACCATAAACTAGACCATCAGTCCTCCTCTGTCACATCTCTTAGTATAAGATTTATGGTTTTTAGTCTTGTTTGTTCAGTAAACCATAAACTAGACCATCAGTCCCCTCTGTCACATCTCTTAGTATAAGATTTATGGTTTTAGTCTTGTTTGTTCAGTAAACCATAAACTAGACCATCAGTCCCCTCTGTCACATCTCTTAGTATAAGATTTATGGTTTTAGTCTTGTTTGTTCAGTAAACCATAAACTAGACCATCAGTCCTCCCTCTGTCACATCTCTTAGTATAAGATTTATGGTTTTAGTCTTGTTTGTTCAGTAAACCATAAACTAGACCATCAGTCCTCCTCTGTCACATCTCTTAGTATAAGATTTATGGTTTTTAGTCTTGTTTGTTCAGTAAACCATAAACTAGACCATCAGTCCTCCTCTGTCACATCTCTTAGTATAAGATTTATGGTTTTTAGTCTTGTTTGTTCAGTAAACCATAAACAAGACCATCAGTCCTCCTCTGTCACATCTCTTAGTATAAGATTTATGGTTTTTAGTCTTGTTTGTTCAGTAAACCATAAACTAGACCATCAGTCCTCCTCTGTCACATCTCTTAGTATAAGATTTATGGTTTTTAGTCTTGTTTGTTCAGTAAACCACAAACTAGACCATCAGTCCCCCTCTGTCACATCTCTTAGTATAAGATTTATGGTTTTTAGTCTTGTTTGTTCAGTAAACCATAAACTAGACCATCAGTCCTCCTCTGTCACATCTCTTAGTATAAGATTTATGGTTTTTAGTCTTGTTTGTTCAGTAAACCACAAACTAGACCATCAGTCCCCCTCTGTCACATCTCTTAGTTTAAGATTTATGGTTTTTAGTCTTGTTTGTTCAGTAAACCATAAACTAGACCATCAGTCCTCCTCTGTCACATCTCTTAGTATAAGATTTATGGTTTTTAGTCTTGTTTGTTCAGTAAACCATAAACTAGACCATCAGTCCCCTCTGTCACATCTCTTAGTATAAGATTTATGGTTTTAGTCTTGTTTGTTCAGTAAACCATAAACTAGACCATCAGTCCCCTCTGTCACATCTCTTAGTATAAGATTTATGGTTTTAGTCTTGTTTGTTCAGTAAACCATAAACTAGACCATCAGTCCCCTCTGTCACATCTCTTAGTATAAGATTTATGGTTTTTAGTCTTGTTTGTTCAGTAAACCATAAACTAGACCATCAGTCCTCCTCTGTCACATCTCTTAGTATAAGATTTATGGTTTTTAGTCTTGTTTGTTCAGTAAACCATAAACTAGACCATCAGTCCTCCTCTGTCACATCTCTTAGTATAAGATTTATGGTTTTTAGTCTTGTTTGTTCAGTAAACCATAAACTAGACCATCAGTCCTCCTCTGTCACATCTCTTAGTATAAGATTTATGGTTTTTAGTCTTGTTTGTTCAGTAAACCATAAACAAGACCATCAGTCCTCCTCTGTCACATCTCTTAGTATAAGATTTATGGTTTTTAGTCTTGTTTGTTCAGTAAACCATAAACTAGACCATCAGTCCTCCTCTGTCACATCTCTTAGTATAAGATTTATGGTTTTTAGTCTTGTTTGTTCAGTAAACCATAAACTAGACCATCAGTCCTCCTCTGTCACATCTCTTAGTATAAGATTTATGGTTTTTAGTCTTGTTTGTTCAGTAAACCATAAACTAGACCATCAGTCCCCTCTGTCACATCTCTTAGTATAAGATTTATGGTTTTAGTCTTGTTTGTTCAGTAAACCATAAACTAGACCATCAGTCCCCTCTGTCACATCTCTTAGTATAAGATTTATGGTTTTTAGTCTTGTTTGTTCAGTAAACCATAAACTAGACCATCAGTCCTCCTCTGTCACATCTCTTAGTATAAGATTTATGGTTTTAGTCTTGTTTGTTCAGTAAACCATAAACTAGACCATCAGTCCCCTCTGTCACATCTCTTAGTATAAGATTTATGGTTTTTAGTCTTGTTTGTTCAGTAAACCATAAACTAGACCATCAGTCCTCCTCTGTCACATCTCTTAGTATAAGATTTATGGTTTTTAGTCTTGTTTGTTCAGTAAACCATAAACTAGACCATCAGTCCTCCTCTGTCACATCTCTTAGTATAAGATTTATGGTTTTTAGTCTTGTTTGTTCAGTAAACCATAAACTAGACCATCAGTCCTCCTCTGTCACAAATTACCAGTATTTCATTCTGACATATAAAACTATATTATTTATAACCAATAGAAACTTAAAGCTTTAATCTATCAAAACACGTATTATGTTTTATCTACAGGTAATTTTCAGCTTCATGTTCAGTTTTAAATTTGTAAACATAATTTAAGTGAATATTGTGTGTGTGTGAAAGTTGTCAGGTTGAAGTGTGAAGGAAAAGCTCGCTGTTAAGTGAATCTTGGGTGTGTGTGAAAGTTGTCAGATTGAAGTGTGAAGGAAGAGCTCGCTGTTAAGTGAATCTTGGGTGTGTGTGAAAGTTGTCAGGTTGAAGTGTGAAGGAAGAGCTCGCTGTTAAGTGAATCTTGGGTGTGTGTGAAAGATGTCAGGTTGAAGTGTGAAGGAAGAGCTCGCTGTTAAGTGAATCTTGGGTGCGTGTGAAAGTTGTCAGATTGAATTGTGAAGGAAGAGCTCGCTGTTAAGTGAATCTTGGGTGTGTGTGAAAGTTGTCAGGTTGAAGTGTGAAGGAAAAGCTTGCTGTTAAGTGAATCTTGGGTGTGTGTGAAAGTTGTCAGATTGAAGTGTGAAGGAAGAGCTCGCTGTTAAGTGAATTTTGGGTGTGTGTGAAAGTTGTCAGATTGAAGTGTGAAGGAAAAGCTTGCTGTTAAGTGAATATTGTGTGTGTGTGAAAGTTGTCAGGTTGAAGTGTGAAGGAAAAGCTTGCTGTTAAGTGAATCTTGGGTGTGTGTGAAAGTTGTCAGATTGAAGTGTGAAGGAAGAGCTCGCTGTTAAGTGAATTTTGGGTGTGTGTGAAAGTTGTCAGATTGAAGTGTGAAGGAAAAGCTTGCTGTTAAGTGAATCTTGGGTGTGTGTGAAAGTTGTCAGATTGAAGTGTGAAGGAAAAGCTCACTGTTAAGTGAATCTTGGATGTGTGTGATAGTGGTCAGGTTGAAGTGTGAAGGAAAAGCTCACTGTTAAGTGAATCTTGGGTGTGTGTGAAAGTTGTCAGATTGAAGTGTGAAGGAAAAGCTCACTGTTAAGTGAATCTTGGGTGTGTGTGAAAGTTGTCAGATTGAAGTGTGAAGGAAAAGCTCACTGTTAAGTGAATCTTGGGTGTGTGTGAAAGTTGTCAGGTTGAACTGTGAAGGAAAAGCTCACTGTTAAGTGAATCTTGGGTGTGTATGTGAAAGTTGTCAGATTGAAGTGTGAAGGAAAAGCTCACTGTTAAGTGTATCTTGGGTGTGTGTGAAAGTTGTCAGATTGAAGTGTGAAGGAAAAGCTCACTGTTAAGTGAATCTTGGGTGTGTATGTGAAAGTTGTCAGGTTGAAGTGTGAAGGAAAAGCTCGCTGTTAAGTGAATCTTGGGTGTGTGTGAAAGTTGTCAGATTGAAGTGTGAAGGAAAAGCTCACTGTTAAGTGAACCTTGGGTGTGTGTGAAAGTTGTCAGGTTGAAGTGTGAAGGAAAAGCTCGCTGTTAAGTGTATCTTGGGTGTGTGTGAAAGATGTCAGATTGAAGTGTGAAGGAAAAGCTCGCTGTTAAGTGAACCTTGGGTGTGTGTGAAAGTTGTCAGGTTGAAGTGTGAAGGAAAAGCTCGCTGTTAAGTGTATCTTGGGTGTGTGTGAAAGATGTCAGATTGAAGTGTGAAGGAAAAGCTCACTGTTAAGTGAATCTTGGGTGTGTGTGAAAGTTGTCAGATTGAAGTGTGAAGGAAAAGCTCACTGTTAAGTGAATCTTGGGTGTGTGTGAAAGTTGTCAGATTAAAGTGTGAAGGAAAAGCTCACTGTTAAGTGAACCTTGGGTGTGTGTGAAAGTTGTCAGGTTGAAGTGTGAAGGAAAAGCTCGCTGTTAAGTGTATCTTGGGTGTGTGTGAAAGATGTCAGATTGAAGTGTGAAGGAAAAGCTCACTGTTAAGTGAATCTTGGGTGTGTGTGAAAGTTGTCAGATTGAAGTGTGAAGGAAAAGCTCACTGTTAAGTGAATCTTGGGTGTGTATGTGAAAGTTGTCAGATTGAAGTGTGAAGGAAAAGCTCGCTGTTAAGTGAATTTTGGGTGTGTGTGAAAGTTGTCAGATTGAAGTGTGAAGGAAAAGCTCGCTGTTAAGTGTATCTTGGGTGTGTGTGAAAGATGTCAGATTGAAGTGTGAAGGAAAAGCTCGCTGTTAAGTGAACCTTGGGTGTGTGTGAAAGTTGTCAGGTTGAAGTGTGAAGGAAAAGCTCGCTGTTAAGTGTATCTTGGGTGTGTGTGAAAGATGTCAGATTGAAGTGTGAAGGAAAAGCTCACTGTTAAGTGAATCTTGGGTGTGTGTGAAAGTTGTCAGATTAAAGTGTGAAGGAAAAGCTCACTGTTAAGTGAACCTTGGGTGTGTGTGAAAGTTGTCAGGTTGAAGTGTGAAGGAAAAGCTCGCTGTTAAGTGTATCTTGGGTGTGTGTGAAAGATGTCAGATTGAAGTGTGAAGGAAAAGCTCGCTGTTAAGTGTATCTTGGGTGTGTGTGAAAGATGTCAGATTGAAGTGTGAAGGAAAAGCTCACTGTTAAGTGAATCTTGGGTGTGTGTGAAAGTTGTCAGATTGAAGTGTGAAGGAAAAGCTCACTGTTAAGTGAATCTTGGGTGTGTGTGAAAGTTGTCAGATTGAAGTGTGAAGGAAAAGCTCACTGTTAAGTGAATCTTGGGTGTGTATGTGAAAGTTGTCAGATTGAAGTGTGAAGGAAAAGCTCGCTGTTAAGTGAATTTTGGGTGTGTGTGAAAGTTGTCAGATTGAAGTGTGAAGGAAAAGCTCGCTGTTAAGTGTATCTTGGGTGTGTATGTGAAAGTTGTCAGGTTGAAGTGTGAAGGAAAAGCTCACTGTTAAGTGAATCTTGGGTGTGTGTGAAAGTTGTCAGGTTGAATTGTGAAGGAAAAGTTACTGTTGAAATACCAGGATCAAGCCCTCAGTTATTAAAAAGGAATTCTATTTATGCCTGTTGATGATGTGTGTGTTCATATGTATGTGTGTATGTTTCTGTAAATAAATTGAGCAACAGTTTTTAAATTTTTCGTTGAATCAGTGATAGCAGTGCATATGCTGAAATTTTAATTTCAGCTGAAGCAGTTATAGTTTGCTTTCTTAGTACTTTTATATGCAGTATAACATACCATGTTGACAGAATAGCTCTTATATCTGTTATTTAAAATCATTGACACTTGAACCTTTAAAGCTTCTGCTCCACTGTTACAGTGCTGTTGAAATATGTTGTGCAACTTGTGAAACAACCAGATACACACATTATTTATGCCACAGAAGTTCTTGTGTTGTTTCTCTGATACAGAAGTTTCACCCAGCAAAATGATGTCCTTAATAAACATGCCTCCAAATAACCATATCGTGAATGGGCCTAGCTCATTCCAGGAACAGATGCCTCCTTTGTTAGCTGGGTTCACCAATTACAACAAACATGTGCCTGCACCTGGCGTACCACCTGTTAGACCAAAGGTATGTATCAGTATTTGGTTTATGGTCAGTACTGCTCTAAAGATACTTTATCTTATTTAAATACGGGCTTTCTGCATCTTCTCATGTTAATTTTGTAGAAAACATTAACTGAGTAATTATAAAACTGTAAAGAAACAGTGTTGAAAACTGATTACTCCACTACTGAATACATTTTGTATGATAAATTAATAATAGAACTATGTGTCTGAGATTATATGTTTGGATATTGTGAATATTTAGCTATAAGGACTTGCAAGTCTGTTTAACCCCAGCTCATTTGTGGTAAGAATATCTACTTTACTGTTATTAATTGTAATAAACCTCTTCTAGGAAATTATAATGCTTATAAAATTAAAACCATAAAGAAAATACATGAATTGGATAGTTGAAACAAATCAACTTTTATCCAACATTTCACCATTGGTTTTAATCAGTAACTTGTGTTACATTGTACATACCGAGTTTTACCTGTTTAGTTTGTTATGTTTAGTATAAATTTTTTCGAATTCTGCTAGTTTACATCAGAATAATTTGTCATCTTATTAAAATATTGATTTCCAAGTCACAGCTGAGGAGAGCATACATTCTTTCAAGAACGTGGTTATTTCTATGTATGTTTTGTATTAAAAAAAGTGTGAAATTTATGATCTGATTTTATTCCTTCATGTAGAAAAAAACACTTCTAGAAAGACGTACACTGTGGTTTACCATCTAGAAAGATGTACGTTGTGTAAACCCCATTGATTAGTACATGTATTACACAGATTAATGCTGTGTACAACCCCATTGATCAGTACATGTATAATACAGATTAATGCTGTGTAAACCCCATTGGTCAGTACACGTATTACACAGATTAATGCTGTGTACAACCCCATTGGTCAGTACATGTATAATAGAGATTAATGTTGTGTAAACCACATTGATTAGTACACGTATTACAGATTAATGTTGTGTAAACCACATTGATCAGTACATGTATTACACAGATTAATGTTGTGTAAACCACATTGATTAGTACACGTATTACAGATTAATGTTGTGTAAACCACATTGATCAGTACATGTATTACACAGATTAATGTTGTGTAAACCACATTGATCAGTACATGTATTACACAGATTAATGTTGTGTAAACCACATTGATCAGTACATGTGTAATACAGATTAATGTTGTGTAAACCACATTGATCAGTACATGTATTACACAGATTAATGTTGTGTAAACCACATTGATCAGTACATGTGTAATACAGATTAATGTTGTGTAAACCACATTGATCAGTACATGTATTACACAGATTAATGTTGTGTAAACCACATTGATCAGTACATGTATTACACAGATTAATGTTGTGTAAACCACATTGATCAGTACATGTATTACACAGATTAATGTTGTGTAAACCACATTGATCAGTACATGTATTACACAGATTAATGTTGTGTAAACCACATTGATCAGTACATGTGTAATACAGATTAATGTTGTGTAAACCACATTGATCAGTACATGTGTAATACAGATTAATGTTGTGTAAACCACATTGATCAGTACATGTGTAATACAGATTAATGTTGTGTAAACCACATTGATCAGTACATGTGTAATACAGATTAATGTTGTGTAAACCACATTGATCAGTACATGTATTACACAGATTAATGTTGTGTAAACCACATTGATCAGTACATGTGTAATACAGATTAATGTTGTGTAAACCACATTGATTAGTACACGTATTACACAGATTAATGCTGTATACAACCTCATTGGTCAGTACACGTATTACACAGATTAATGCTGTGTAAACCCCATTGCATGTATTATACAGATTAACACTGCATGCACGAGCACGCACACACACACACACACACACACACAATCATTAATACATGAAAATGATGTTAAAACTCTCAGATGAATTTGTTTATTAAGGTTGTAGAAACTAATGCTTACACTAATGTTTTTAATGCTGGTCTACGTGAACATTGAACTTGCAGGCTTTAATGAGATGTTTTATGTCAATTTGTAATGACTATAACAACCAGGATCATATAAAATTATAATTTATTAAACTTTGAGAGGCATAGAGTTGAATATCTGCCTGGTCAGGATTTGATACTTTAATGAACAGTAAATATAAATATTAATTTCAATAAGTAAAGAAATTAATCAAGTTTATTTGATTTGGAGTAAATGTAACATAACCATAGAAAACAACCAGCTATTAAATAGGGAAACATATAAACAAACACAAAATCAAAGGAGCCCTACTTATACAACAACTAAAACCAAAATTAAACCAATATAAAGAAACATGTTTATACCTATACTAATTAATAGCCTGACATCCACCTGCAATGCTCCCTACAATCTCGTACCCATTTATACTCTTGTACTAAGATGTCTGTCAGTCACATTCAAACTCTCTCTCTCTTATCTTTAAGTTGACCTAGGAAGGTCGAAACATTTTCTCCTTATCTGAGATACATATTTATTTCAAGTGGCTTCTTGTCATCAAGAAATAATAAAATTTTCAATAAACGTGGATGTGAGCAGCTTGTGTGTAAAGTAATTTGATAACTAATGTGAGCCATGTTTCTTCAGATTTAAAACTTGTAATGGCTTAAAGGGCAGTCAAAAGACAGTAAAAATTAATTTAAATATGAATAGAACTATACTGTTTCAAATGTAAAGCCACTTCGGATAAACAAGTGTAGTTTCATGTTATAGTTTGAAGTCATTCTAGAAAGAAAAAGAGTAATTTAGGTTTTATCAACTATTTTTGGTTGTTACATGTTTGATCAAATTGACCATTAATAGAGTAAGGTAAAGAAAATAACAGATAAAGATTTATTGATGAAAAAACTTTGAAATTATGCAGATTAAATTTGAGATTTCTGAGATGAACAAAAGCAATTTAAGTCTTAACATGAAAATCATTTTACAGTCATACACTTTATTCAAATCTCTTTTTAATCTATTAAAAGTACTTCATTAAAACATCTGATTTTTGTATGTAATAACTTGTTTACTGAAAGACTGTTAGATTTTCTGAAGATACACTTTGTATATTAATACTATACTGACTTGAAACATGTACAAGGTGGTTACGTTGTTGGTCGTATTGACCAAGTCTGTGTAGAGAGAGTTAAGTAATATGTTATCTTTTGTTGAAAAATTACAGTTTGGTAATGCTTTTGTCATGAAAGACTGGCAAGAAAGTTTACGCTCTCTATTCCCAAATATCAACATTAGTTTTGGACCTCCAACTACTCAGACAGTACCAACTCCTACAGTCCTCCAAAATCCTAAAGGTAAGATAATAGTGTAGACTGCTGTTAGATGTTGTTATATTTTCATATCTATGTTTTGGGGAATCCCAACATTAGTATACAATGCAAAAAATTAGATGTATTGTTTTACCTTGTCTAGCCATTGACAAGGATGTGAAATCTAACCATCAATCTAAATCACGAAGTTACAGCTAAATATTCATACTTTCAGGATTTAGGATCTAAGGTGAAATTAAAAATATTAACTATTCCTTCTCTTGTTCAGGTAAGTTTAGAGTTTCTAATGTAGAGTAATTGAACATTGTTTAATAATAAGGAATTTGAGAAATCAAGTTTATATCTATGCCTTTTATGTTTTTCATATTAATTTTATAAAACCTTTTTGTGATCCTGTTTTGGTCAGAATATTTTAAAACTTGGAGCTCCCACTGAAGTAAGTATTTTAATTTGTGGGAAAAGAATTATAACCTTTTTGTTACAAACAGGTTAAAGATAGCATGTTGTGAAGTTTGAGACCTCTTTTCAAAATTTAAACAACTTCATTAAGAATGTACATTGGTTCTACATGTTTATAATTCAAATTTTGACATCTTTTTAATGTTTTATTTCAAAAAAATATTTAAAACAAAGTGTTAAACAATTTTGTGTGTCATGAGGTATGTAATGGTCAGTTTGTTTTTTCACACCTAGCCTGCAATGTCTGTTCTGGTTAATGAATTAGAAACTCAAATGTAAGACCCTGACAACTTAAAATATAAATTAAGTCTCTCCACTTTCTGATCTGCAGAGATATTAATATATTTAATAAACCACCAGATTAGCCCTTCCTACTACATTCATCTTGCCTACACAGTTACTTCTCTAAATACAAGTTTATATCCAATAGAAAAAGTGTATTCCAAGCTATATAAATCTGACAGTCATTTGGAGAGGAATGCCAGATTTTCACTGGAAACCTGTTGAGTAAATCATTGCTCAGAAGAGAAATTAGTTTTTATTAATGCACGTAATAACATAGTAAGAAAGCCAGATAAATATTGCTTTTATGTCTACCAGTATAGTAATTTGATAATTTGTGTTGTTGTAAAAAGTAATTTATCTTCCTTCTCCATGTGAGGGAGTTAACAAGGCTTATGGTGAGGTTTGACATGTATGACAAGCAAGTTCTATGAATTTTGTAACATTGTAAGCACTTGAAATAATTGTTCTTCTGTGTATAAAGTAACTAACAATTAATCTTTTATGAGTGATATGACATACTTGTCCATTAGCACTTACTGATTAATAATGTCCATCCTGGGAGAGTAACTAACATACAAGTATCTGTTAAGTTTATCAGATCAATTAGACTTTGTACAGGTTTATAACATAAAAATAATCTTGCTGTTCTATTACTTCAGACAATTCTTATTGCATACACTGTTCTGTAAACAAACCATTAAATCCTTTCACACTGTGTTCACAAATAAAATAAACTCTGTGGGAATTGTCATCTTATTATATTACACATGCTTCTTTGTTATTATTGTGTTATAGTATCCTGTAAGCAGTCCAATGTCAGGAGGACATTGTTTTCTATTTAACAGGTTTTTACTTCAGCTGCTAAATGTAAAATAATCATAGGAAATAATAAGGTTACAAGTACCTTGGAACTGTGGAGTTAACACTTTTCTGTTTTGTTGTGATTATAAGTTCAGTCAAAGTGGCCAAGATTATATTGAGTAAACCATAGTTAAATATGATATTATAATGAAAAAACATTATTTAGAAGTTTATAGAAATTATGTAGGTTTCATTAACGTATTTTAATTATTCTACTAATATTATTCATTTTGTTAGGTGTGGTTAGAAAGTAAAAATTTGTTATGTATATTAATTGATTAAATTGGTATGACTTCATTAGACAGTATAGTTATTTATTATATTAATTGGTATGATTTTGTTACAGTATAGTTATTTATGTATATTAATTGATATGATTTTGTTACAGTATAGTTATTTATGTATATTAATTGGTATGATTTTGTTACAGTATAGTTATGTATATTAATTGGTATGATTTCGTTAGACAGTATAGTTATTTATGTACATTAATTGTTATGATTTTGTTACAGTATAGTTATTTATGTATATTAATTGTTATGATTTCGTTAGACAGTATAGTTATTTATGTATATTAATTGTTATGATTTCGTTAGACAGTAAGTATAGTTATTTATGTATATTAATTGTTATGATTTCGTTAGACAGTATAGTTATTTATGTATATTAATTGGTATGATTTCGTTAGACAGTATAGTTATTTATGTATATTAATTGTTATGATTTCGTTAGACAGTATAGTTATTTATGTATATTAATTGGTATGATTTCGTTAGACAGTATAGTTATTTATGTATATTAATTGGTATGATTTCGTTAGACAGTATAGTTATTTATGTATATTAATTGTTATGATTTCGTTAGACAGTATAGTTATTTATGTATATTAATTGTTATGATTTCGTTAGACAGTATAGTTATTTATGTATATTAATTGTTATGATTTCGTTAGACAGTATAGTTATTTATGTATATTAATTGTTATGATTTCGTTAGACAGTATAGTTATTTATGTATATTAATTGTTATGATTTCGTTAGACAGTATAGTTATTTATGTATATTAATTGTTATGATTTCGTTAGACAGTATAGTTATTTATGTATATTAATTGTTATGATTTAGTTAGACAGTATAGTTATTTATGTATATTAATTGTTATGATTTAGTTAGACAGTATAGTTATTTATGTATATTAATTGTTATGATTTAGTTAGACAGTATAGTTATTTATGTATATTAATTGTTATGATTTCGTTAGACAGTATAGTTATTTATGTATATTAATTGTTATGATTTCGTTAGACAGTATAGTTATTTATGTATATTAATTGGTATGATTTTGTTAGACAGTAAGTATAGTTACTTGTGTATATTAATTGGTATGATTTTGTTAGACAGTAAGTATAGTTACTTGTGTATATTAATTGGTATGATTTTGTTAGACAGTAAGTATAGTTACTTGTGTATATTAATTGGTATGATTTCGTTAGACAGTAAGTATAGTTATTTATGTATATTAATTGGTATGATTTTGTTAGACAGTAAGTATAGTTATTTATGTATATTAATTGGTATGATTTTGTTAGACAGTAAGTATAGTTATTTATGTATATTAATTGGTATGATTTCGTTACAGTAAGTATAGTTATTTATGTATATTAATTGGTATGATTTCGTTAGACAGTAAGTATAGTTATTTATGTATATTAATTGGTATGATTTCGTTAGACAGTAAGTATAGTTATTTATGTATATTAATTGGTATGATTTCGTTAGACAGTATAGTTATTTATGTATATTAATTGGTATGATTTCGTTAGACAGTATAGTTATTTATGTATATTAATTGGTATGATTTCGTTAGACAGTATAGTTATTTATGTATATTAATTGGTATGATTTCGTTAGACAGTAAGTATAGTTATTTATGTATATTAATTGGTATGATTTCGTTAGACAGTAAGTATAGTTATTTATGTATATTAACTGGTATGATTTAAGTTAGACAGTAAGTATAGTTATTTATGTATATTAACTGGTATGATTTCGTTAGACAGTAAGTATAGTTATTTATGTATATTAATTGGTATGATTTCGTTAGACAGTAAGTATAGTTATTTATGTATATGAATTGGTATGATTTCGTCAGACAGTAAGTATAGTTATTTATGTATATTAATTATGATTTCGTTAGACAGTAAGTATAGTTATTTATGTATATTAATTGGTATGATTTTGTTAGACAGTAAGCATAGTTATTTATGTATATTAATTGTTATGATTTCGTCAGACAGTAAGTATAGTTATTTATGTATATTAATTGGTATGATTTCGTTTGACAGTAAGTATAGTTATTTATGTATATTAATTGGTATGATTTCGTTAGACAGTAAGTATAGTTATTTATGTATATTAATTGTTATGATTTCGTTAGACAGTAAGTATAGTTATTTATGTATATTAATTGTTATGATTTCGTTAGACAGTAAGTATAGTCATTTATGTATATTAATTGTTATGATTTCGTTAGACAGTAAGTATAGTCATTTATGTATATTAATTGTTATGATTTCGTTAGACAGTATAGTTATTTATGTATATTAATTGGTATGATTTCGTTAGACAGTATAGTTATTTATGTACATTAATTGTTATGATTTCGTTACAGTATAGTTATTTATGTATATTAATTGTTATGATTTCGTTAGACAGTATAGTTATTTATGTATATTAATTGTTATGATTTAGTTAGACAGTAAGTATAGTTATTTATGTATATTAATTGTTATGATTTAGGTTAGACAGTATAGTTATTTATGTATATTAATTGGTATGATTTCGTTAGACAGTATAGTTATTTATGTATATTAATTGTTATGATTTCGTTAGACAGTATAGTTATTTATGTATATTAATTGTTATGATTTCGTTAGACAGTATAGTTATTTATGTATATTAATTGTTATGATTTACGCTAGACAGTATAGTTATTTATGTATATTAATTGTTATGATTTCGTTAGACAGTATAGTTATTTATGTATATTAATTGTTATGATTTCAGTTAGACAGTATAGTTATTTATGTATATTAATTGTTATGATTTCAAGTTAGACAGTATAGTTATTTATGTATATTAATTGTTATGATTTCGTTAGACAGTATAGTTATTTATGTATATTAATTGTTATGATTTCGTTAGACAGTAAGTATAGTTATTTATGTATATTAATTGGTATGATTTCGTTAGACAGTAAGTATAGTTATTTATGTATATTAATTGGTATGATTTCGTTAGACAGTATAGTTATTTATGTATATTAATTGGTATGATTTCGTTAGACAGTAAGTATAGTTATTTATGTATATTAATTGGTATGATTTTGTTAGACAGTAAGTATAGTTATTTATGTATATTAATTGGTATGATTTCGTTAGACAGTAAGTATAGTTATTTATGTATATTAATTGGTATGATTTAGTTAGACAGCAAGTATAGTTATTTATGTATATTAATTGGTATGATTTCGTTAGACAGTAAGTATAGTTATTTATGTATATTAATTGGTATGATTTCGTTAGACAGTAAGTATAGTTATTTATGTATATTAATTGGTATGATTTCGTTAGACAGTAAGTATAGTTATTTATGTATATTAATTGGTATGATTTTGTTACAGTAAGTATAGTTATTTATGTATATTAATTGTTATGATTTCGTTAGACAGTAAGTATAGTTATTTATGTATATTAATTGGTATGATTTTGTTAGACAGTAAGCATAGTTATTTATGTATATTAATTGTTATGATTTCGTCAGACAGTAAGTATAGTTATTTATGTATATTAATTGGTATGATTTCGTTTGACAGTAAGTATAGTTATTTATGTATATTAATTGGTATGATTTCGTTAGACAGTAAGTATAGTTATTTATGTATATTAATTGTTATGATTTCGTTAGACAGTAAGTATAGTCATTTATGTATATTAATTGTTATGATTTCGTTAGACAGTATAGTTATTTATGTATATTAATTGGTATGATTTCGTTAGACAGTATAGTTATTTATGTATATTAATTGGTATGATTTCGTTAGACAGTATAGTTATTTATGTATATTAATTGGTATGATTTCGTTAGACAGTATAGTTATTTATGTATATTAATTGGTATGATTTCGTTAGACAGTATAGTTATTTATGTTTATTAATTGTTATGATTTCGTTAGACAGTATAGTTATTTATGTATATTAATTGTTATGATTTCGTTAGACAGTATAGTTATTTCTTAACTGTATAGGTAACGAAGTTCACCCTGTATGGAACCCTCATGGACCGTCCTGGGTAAATGAAGACCCTGCAATACTGTCCTCAGGAAGTATCACAGACAGTAGGTGTTACTACTCTTGTCTCATTCATTTACATATGTAGGAATCATACTGTATTGTTACAGTTTATCAAACATTAGCATGAGATACACATTGTTAATATTTATTAGTTGTGATTTGAAAGGCATGTATTATACCAAAGATATTATACAAAGAATGTGTAAGTCAAACATTCCTGTAGTACTTACATGGTGACCAATGTGCTAATCCTATTAAATTTGAAGTGAGTATTTAAATGTGTGTTGATGTGTGAACAAATGATAGGTAGAATAACTGCTTATATTATCAGGAAAATGAACACATCAGTGGAGAGAGAAAAAAAATCAGATTAAATGTTTTCTTTATTTTTACCCAGTGCACCAGTGTTTGTATTGACACATTTGGAGTTCCTGCAAGTGAAATGTAATGAATAATAAACAGAAATCATGACTAATTACCATGGAGATGGTAATTTGTCTAAATAATTAAAAAAATAGGATGTGGGAAGCCCCTGGTTTGAACTCTAGATTTCTGAATTGGTGAACAGGGGTTTAATCCATCAGATGCCTCAAAATATTCCTGTGGGCATTTATAGGCATAACAGTCAGTCTTTTAGTTTGGATGGTGTGTGATAAGAATGCTGCTAACTGGCTATCTTCCATTTGATTTGTAGTTCAAAATTGCAGATAGCTTTATTAGCATTGCCATAAATATGCACAAGTTGAATTTGCTGGTAGGAACAGACAGAATGTAGCAAACTTGTATGTCCACCTCCCATGTGATTTTGATGAGGTAATAAGGTAATAGGGGAATATTAAGTTCCACCATACAGTGGCTGGCTATCTTGTTTTTTAGATAAAGAAGAAAACGTGATGGGGAATATTAAGTTCCACCATACAGTGGCTGGCTATCTTGTTTTTTAGATAAAGAAGAAAACGTGATGGGGGGGGGGGAATATTAAGTTCCATCATACAGTGGCTGGCTATCTTGTTTTTTAGATAAAGAAGAAAACGTGATGGGGGGGGAATATTAAGTTCCACCACACAGTGGCTGGCTATCTTGTTTTTTAGATAAAGAAGAAAACATGTGATAGGGGGGGAATAGTAAGTTCCACCATACAGTGGCTGGCTATCTTGTTATTTAGATAAAGAAGAAAACATGTGATGGGGAATATTAAGTTCCACCATACAGTGGCTGGCTATCTTGTTTTTAGATAAAGAAGAAAACGTGATGGGGGAATATTAAGTTCCACCATACAGTGGCTGGCTATCTTGTTTTTTAGATAAAGAAGAAAATGCGGATGGGGGAATATTAAGTTCCATCATACAGTGGCTGGCTATCTTGTTTTTTAGATAAAGAAGAAAACGTGATGGGGGGGAATATTAAGTTCCACCATACAGTGGCTGGCTATCTTGTTTTTTAGATAAAGAAGAAAACGTGATGGGGGGGGGAATATTAAGTTCCATCATACAGTGGCTGGCTATCTTGTTTTTTAGATAAAGAAGAAAACGTGATGGGGGGGAATATTAAGTTCCACCATACAGTGGCTGGCTATCTTGTTTTTAGATAAAGAAGAAAACGTGATGGGGGGGGGAATATTAAGTTCCATCATACAGTGGCTGGCTATCTTGTTTTTTAGATAAAGAAGAAAACGTGATGGGGGAATATTAAGTTCCACCATACAGTGGCTGGCTATCTTGTTTTTAGATAAAGAAGAAAAATGTGATGGGGGAATATTAAGTTCCATCATACAGTGGCTGGCTATCTTGTTTTTAGATAAAGAAGAAAACGTGATGGGGAATATTAAGTTCCACCACACAGTGGCTGGCTATCTTGTTTTTTAGATAAAGAAGAAAACATGTGATAGGGGGGGAATAGTAAGTTCCACCATACAGTGGCTGGCTATCTTGTTATTTAGATAAAGAAGAAAACATGTGATGGGGGGAATATTAAGTTCCACCATACAGTGGCTGGCTATCTTGTTTTTAGATAAAGAAGAAAACATGTGATGGGGGGGATATTAAGTTCCACCATACAGTGGCTGGCTATCTTGTTTTTAGATAAAGAAGAAAACATGTGATGGGGGGGGAATATTAAGTTCCACCATACAGTGGCTGGCTATCTTGTTTATTAGATAAAGAAGAAAACATGTGATGGGGGGGATATTAAGTTCCACCATACAGTGGCTGGCTATCTTGTTTTTTAGATAAAGAAGAAAACATGTGATGGGGGGGGGGAATATTAAGTTCCACCATACAGTGGCTGGCTATCTTGTTTTTTAGGTCGTTCAGACAGTCCACCCCACTGGATGAAATCCCTTCAACAGATGACCGTAGAAGATGGAAGTATAAATAATCACAATTGTCATGTACAGTTCCCCATGCCGTTTGCTTACAGAGGTAAGTCCAGTTGTCGTTCTTGATAGATTGTGCTCCAAACATGTTTTAGGTACCTTCTGAGTATCCATATTCTATATAAAAAAAGTTCTAACATTTGAAAGTAATGCAGGAACTTTAAATTATTATTGGAGGAATAGTTTTAAAGTTGTGGTTATGTAACAAAACCAAAACTACATTGAATGTTATTAACCCACATTCTGTGTTTTCTGTGTATCAACAGTATCCTTATTAATTTGTAGTCTTTATAACTGTTGATGGTACTTCATTGATTTGGAGGTGAAAATTTTGTATGCTTTAATGGTTTAAGACACTTTTAACCCAGTTTATAGGCTTTATAAATTCAGGGCACCATATGTTATTTTATACTAAGTATTTTAACCCAATTTATAGGCTTTATAAATTCAGGGCACCATATGTTATTTTATACTAAGTATTTTAACCCAATTTTATAGGCTTTATAAATTCAGGGCACCATATGTTTTACAGTAAGTATTTTAACTCATTTTACAGGCTTTATAAATTCAGGGCACCATATGTTTTATAGTATGTTTGTTTATTTTTTGGAAAGAATGGCATGAGCTCACTCAGATTCCTTCTGTACACCAAACATCCAGTAGATAAAGTTAAGTTATTCTGTAAAGTGAATACCAACTGCATGTGAGTACATTATATTCTGTTGTGTAGCAGCACAGTGGCCAGGCATCACTCACCCACCTGGCTTTTGGCCCTCAACAGAACCCCAGACATTTGCTGAAAGTGAGTCTGTCAATGTGTTTTGTTTGGTTTGGCTCATTGTTAAAATCTGATTATTATGATTTACATGTGTAATTTTGGTTTTATTTACTTTTAGTGAATTTCAGTTTGATTGTTAATGAGATACCTCCATTCAACAAATGTGAAGTGAAAGCTGTGTTTTATTTCCTTTTATGGGATTTTCAAAAACATTTAAAACAGTTGAAATGTATATTCAGAACTGGAAGACTGACTGACTGAAAAAACAAATGACAAATGCAGTTTTTTCTTTAGAAATCCATTTGTTTACAACATTAATATGAGTCAGTTAATAACCAGTTCAGTAACATGACCAGTTATTATGAGAATGAAAATACTTGTTGAGTACTGTGTTATTCATGAACTGTTCGACCATATTTGGTGTAATGTTACATCATTGTAACACTTTAAGTAGCAAGCAACCAAAACTCGAAACTAACCTTTTAATTAATGTAATACACAGCTTTAATTAGATGTATGAAAAGTTATTAAATAAACATAGAATAATTAAAATATATTGTTTGAACACTTGAGCACCCATGTTGTTTGTAAGTACTTATTTTGTTATGTTGAAATGCAAGTTTATAACACGTCTTTACTTGTCCTATTACTATTTAATTTCTACTTTTGTTGGTGAACATTTTCTCTGGTGAGGCTTCCCAGAAGTTTAGTTAAACTGAATTTGTGAAGAAGTATGGTATTGGGTGAAGGGCCTTGTCTATAGCAAGTTTCACATATTACATAAACCTTGTTTATCATTTCATTGGATTACAGATAGGATTAACAGTTGTTAGTTTTACTGTGTAGCTGTATTGTGAAATGAAAATATTGTCACATTTACATTAAATAATAAATGTTCCAACACAACACATCCCAAACACATTTTTGGAGAAAACATACTTTGAACCAATACGAAAGAAGTTCTCAAATACTATTATTAAAACAACCAATAACATCAACAAGTCATTAAGACTATTATGACTAAAAACTAACTTTTGTTACTTATTTTGTACATGGCATAATTGTAGAGCAAAAGTCCACAATTTTATAGTTTGTCGCAAGAAGAGAAAATATTAAATTAATACTAAAACCTTCCTAGTGTATATAGTAACTAAAGAAATGTTAACTAATACTAAAACCTTACTAGTGTATATAGTAACTAAAGAAATGTTAACTAATACTAAAACCTTACTAGTGTATATAGTAACTAAAGAAATGTTAACTAATACTAAAACCTTTATAGTGTATACAGTAACTAAAGAAATGTTAACTAATACTAAAACCTTACTAGTGTATACAGTAACTAAAGAAATGTTAACTAATACTAAAACCTTACTAGTGTATATAGTAACTAGAGAAATGTTAACTAATACTAAAACCTTCCTAGTGTATACAGTAACTAGAGGAATGTTAACTAATACTAAAACCTTACTAGTGTATATAGTAACTAAAGAAATGTTAACTAATACTAAAACCTTCCTAGTGTATATAGTAACTAAAGAAATGTTAACTAATACTAAAACCTTACTAGTGTATATAGTAACTAAAGAAATGTTAACTAATACTAAAACCTTACTAGTGTATACAGTAACTAAAGAAATGTTAACTAATACTAAAACCTTACTAGTGTATACAGTAACTAAAGAAATGTTAACTAATACTAAAACCTTACTAGTGTATATAGTAACTAAAGAAATGTTAACTAATACTAAAACCTTCCTAGTGTATACAGTAACTAAAGAAATGTTAACTAATACTAAAACCTTCCTAGTGTATACAGTAACTAAAGAAATGTTAACTAATACTAAAACCTTCCTAGTGTATACAGTAACTAAAGAAATGTTAACTAATACTAAAACCTTTATAGTGTATATAGTAACTTGAGAAATGTTAACTAATACTAAAACCTTTATAGTGTATATAGTAACTAAAGAAATGTTAACTAATACTAAAACCTTCCTAGTGTATATAGTAACTAAAGAAATGTTAACTAATACTAAAACATTCCTAGTGTATATAGTAACTAGAGAAATGTTAACAAATACTAAAACCTTCCTAGTGTATACAGTAACTAAAGAAATGTTAACTAATACTAAAACATTCCTAGTGTATATAGTAACTAAAGAAATGTTAACTAATACTAAAACCTTACTAGTGTATACAGTAACTAAAGAAATGTTAACTAATACTAAAACCTTCCTAGTGTATATAGTAACTAGAGAAATGTTAACTAATACTAAAACCTTACTAGTGTATACAGTAACTAAAGAAATGTTAACTAATACTAAAACCTTCCTAGTGTATATAGTAACTAGAGAAATGTTAACTAATACTAAAACCTTCCTAGTGTATATAGTAACTAGAGTAATGTTAACTAATACTAAAACCTTCCTAGTGTTTATAGTAACTAAAGAAATGTTAACTAATACTAAAACCTTCCTAGTGTATACAGTAACTAAAGAAATGTTAACTAATACTAAAACCTTCCTAGTGTATATAGTAACTAAAGAAATGTTAACTAATATTAAAACCTTCCTAGTGTATATAGTAACTAAAGAAATGTTAACTAATACTAAAACCTTCCTAGTGTATATAGTAACTAAAGAAATGTTAACTAATACTAAAACCTTCCTCGTGTATACAGTAACTAGAGAAATGTTAACTAATAGTAACACCTCCCTAGTATTTTAGAAACTTTCACAATATATAATATATCTATGAGTGTATAAACTGTAATTTGAAGTTCAACTAATAATGTGAATGTTTATGGTTTTCATTAATAAAATGACATACAGTTGGTTTAGTGACAGTATCCCTATGTAACATACAGTTAGTTTACTGGCTGTGTATCCCTATGTAAGATACAGGTGGTTTAGTGACAGTATCCCTATGTAACATACAGTTAGTTTACTGGCTGTGTATCCCTATGTAAGATACAGGTGGTTTCGTGACAGTATCCCTATGTAACATACAGTTAGTTTACTGGCTGTGTATCCCTATGTAAGATACAGGTGGTTTAGTGACAGTATCCCTATGTAACATACAGTTGGTTTACTGTGTATCCCAAAGGAACATACAATAAATTCAGTTTGTTTCCTAGTTAATACTGAGAAGATTTTCTGGTGTTTTTAGAATGTGTGAGTTTGCACTGTGAGTAAAATATCAGTTTATGAACTGTTTTCTCTGTTGTTTAGATATATAGATTTTCAACAGAAGCCTGATATGAAGGACTACAAGAAATGAATACAGGAAGCTGTATACAGCCAGTGTCCAGTAAATTGATGGTTATGTACCACATTGGGGCAAGTTCCCACAAACCTTTTCTTTCTTTTCCTTTAGTGACCACTCACACAGCATGAAGTTAACTAAGTTATAGACGGTTCTGTCAGTGCTAATAGTAGCTAGCTGGTGTCATTGGATATGGTACTTGCTTCTTTCCATCTGTGAAGTTCACATCAGATACTTTATTCATGTGATAGGATGTATTACAAACTATGAACCATATTATTAAATTAAAACTAATTAAATCAACTGACGTGTCATATTTACAATAACTGAAAGACATCAAATTAGTTCCATATAAATATATCTACACTTGTTTGGGCAGTAAATCTGCAATTTAAAGGTTTCCATGTAATCACATAAAGCTCTTTTACAGTAAATCTCTAATTTAAAGGTTTCCATGTAATCACATAAAGCTCTTTTACAGTAAATCTCTAATTTAAAGGTTTCCATGCAATCGCATAAAGCTCTTTTATGGTAAATCTCTAATTTAAAGGTTTCCATGTAATCACATAAAGCTCTTTTACAGTAAATCTCTAATTTAAAGGTTTCCATGTAATCACATAAAGCTCTTTTACAGTAAATCTCTAATTTAAAGGTTTCCATGCAATCGCGTAAAGCTCTTTTATGGTAAATCTCTAATTTAAAGGTTTCCATGTAATCACATAAAGCTCTTTTACAGTAAATCTCTAATTTAAAGGTTTCCATGTAATCATATACACCGTTTCTTACAGTAAACACCACATTATCAAAAGTTTCCATCCAATCATCTTCACTATTTTTTACAGAAAATCTCAAGGTTTCCATGTAATGATATCTATAGTTTTTTTGGCAGCAGCTTTTATATCATCTTTAGAATTCTCCATTAAGTCTAAAATCTGTAAAATTAATGAAACCAAATATACAATCCATTTTAAAGGATGCCCAATAAGTTTATATTACTTATTGAATAAGATATTGTTGTGCATTTCAGGAATCTTAGAAAGAGTGTTTTAAGTTTTGTGTCTGTTTAAATTCGCAAACATATTTATCTTACCATCTACAAGATAAACAAACTAAATACTTGTGGTTGAAGAAAATGAATTTATCTTATTCTTGTAATTAAGTATTTGATTTGGCTTGGACATAAAAAAATTGGTAAAAAAACAATGAAAACTAAGTATCACATTAACTGTTATGTTAATATTTGCTGTTAGTGAAATAAAAGTCTTCTGAAATAAAGTAACCTTTGACACTTTTGCTCCTAAAATGTTTTTCCCATTGAGTTTTGCAACCATTGTCATAACCTATAGAAATTAAACTTAAAATGTAATAGTCTTTAGGGATGGTGGATTGTGGGAAAACAATGTAAATTGATGACATTTTTAAGCCATGATATATCATAGATTATCACTCAGGATAAACAAAATAAGGATGGTGTTACAATGCATGAATTTAGAACATTTACTATAAACCTATATTAGAAAACTGAGTGAGATTGTTCTAACACTGAAACTGTTTCATATCAAGTTGATTCAGTTAAAATACGTATTATGATAGGGTACCTTCAAACAGTGCCTGCAAATATTAGGACTGGGAAAATAGAGAAGATGGAGGAGATGAGAAATGTTAGCATCAAGTGCTAGGAATCTTCCTTTAGTAGTCACTGTACAGAAAATATATAAACAAGAGAAATGATTCATCTACACTGTCTTAAACTACATGCTGGATGGTAGTGTGATATCAAGTTAAACATCTGTGGTTTTATAGTCCACAACACATGTAAGCTTCATTCACAAACATTTCTGTTACCATCAGCTATGGAAATTAATATTTTCACCCTTTAGCAGTAACATTATACAAGTTTATCATGGAGATTATAGGTGTTCAATGTGAAGAGAAAAGTGTTATAGTCAGTCATGGAGTGTTTACTGTGGAGAGGAAAGTGTTTTATTCCCTCATGGAGATTACGGTGTTTACTGTGGAGAGGAAAGTGTTTTATTCCCTCATGGAGATTACGGTGTTTACTGTGGAGAGGAAAGTGTTATATTCACTTATGGAGTTTACAGGTGTTCATTGCAGAAGGTGTTATATTCAGCCATGGAGATTATAAGTGTTTATTGTGAAGAGGAAGGTGTTATATTTTCCAGTCATGGAGATTATAGGTGTTTACTGTGAAGAGGAAGATGTTATATTTTCTAGTCATGGAGATTATAAGTGTTTACTGTGGAGAGGAAAGTGTTTTATTCCCTCATGGAGATTACAGGTGTTTACTGTGGAGAGGAAAGTGTTTTATTCCCTCATGGAGATTACAGGTGTTTACTGTGGAGAGAAAAGTGTTATATTCATGGAGATTACAGGTGTTTACAGAAGGTGTTATATTCAGCCATGGAGATTATAAGTGTTTATTGTGGAGAGGAAGGTGTTATATTTTCCAGTCATGAAGAGGAAGATGTTATATTAGTCATGGAGATTATAGGTGTTTACTGTGGAGAGAAGGTGTTATATTTTCCAGTCATGGAAATTATATTACTGTGGAGAGGAAAGTGTTATATTTTACAGTCATGGAGATTATAGGTGTTTACTGTGGAGAGAAAGTGTTATATTTTACAGTCATGGAGATTATAGGTGTTTACTGTGGAGAGAAAGTGTTATATTTCAGCCATGGAGATTATAGGTGTTTACTGTGGAGAGGAAGGTGTTATATTTTCCAGTCATGGAGATTATAGGTGTTTACTGTGAAGAGGAAAGATGTTATATTTTCTAGTCATGGAGATTATAGGTGTTTACTGTGGAGAGGAAGGTGTTATATTTTCCAGTCATGGAAATTATAGGTGTTTACTGTGGAGAGGAAAGTGTTATATTTTACAGTTGCGGAGATTATAGGTGTTTACTGTGGAGAGGAAGGTGTTATATTTTCCAGTCATGGAGATTATAGGTGTTTACTGTGGAGAGGAAAGTGTTATATTTTACAGTTGCGGAGATTATAGGTGTTTACTGTGGAGAGGAAAGTGTTATATTTTACAGTTGCAGAGATTATAGGTGTTTACTGTGGAGAGGAAAGTGTTATATTTTACAGTTGCAGAGATTATAGGTGTATACTGTTCCAAAATATACTTACATCACTAAAGCTCTGAGTGCCATTGTCTTTAGTTTTTGATTTTCTGCTTTCAGTAGATCAGTGAGGATTGGGATGGTTCCTTTTTCACAGCCTTGCAATTTTCCATATTTTGGGACACTGACAATGTTTTAAATATCTGTAATGATGCTGTATTACTCTAACTTAATGTCTCATAAGTCTTATTGCTAGGATGGTCATCTGTCAATAAATAGTCACTTGTCGAGTTTCTTGTTTTGAGATTTTCCTACACTTTAATTTGTTCTTTTGTCTTGCCACAGTTGAAGATGTGGCTTTGCACTCGTATTCAGGTTAAGAGTTAGTTTTGTAGTTGGTAACTATAGTGATGTAAGTTTTAACATTACAGTTTTCTTATTTGATTGCAGT
The DNA here is from genome assembly GCF_004210375.1 of Tachypleus tridentatus. Lineage (NCBI taxonomy): Eukaryota > Metazoa > Arthropoda > Merostomata > Xiphosura > Limulidae > Tachypleus > Tachypleus tridentatus. The sequence goes on along the minus strand of NC_134825.1, from coordinate 181,814,423 downwards.
GTTTTCTAATGGCTGATGTATTATATTCCTACTTGTATCTTTGGCACTTGAGCTCATATACCATTAGCAAAAGACTTAATGTTCTTTATCTAACAACCCTTTTAACTGTTTTTTAAAGACTCATTTTATCTGGACTTCTGGATGTAGCTGTTTCATACACAAAGAAAACCATTACATTAGCCATGTCTTTGGTATATTTAATGTAGGATGTTTAGCTTTTCAGAACATCAATAGAAAACAATTTATCTTAAGGATTCTGTAATGTCTTCAAATTTCCTTCAAAATACCATGAAGGAAATAAGTTAGTAATAAAGTTACTGATAGTTCAAATTTATTGTAGAAAAATTGTAATTTGAATGTTTCTGAAAAGAAAATCCATCAAGTGTACGTTAACATTCACCACTTAGCATGGTCTAGTTTGATTAACAATCTTGTAACTGGAAACTATTCACGTTAACATTCACCACTTGGCATGGTCTAGTTTGATAATCTTGTAACTGGAAACTATTCACGTTAACATTCACCACTTAGCATGGTCTAGTTTGATAATCTTGTAACTGGAAACTATTCACATTTCAAACTTTATGAAGTTTACTCAAAAAGAGGGAATAAAACAAAAACCCTGAAACGGGGGCCCATTTCTACTGTTTCATTGACTTCTGATTTGGAGTTTTAAAGACAAGGACTCAATTAGATAATTGACACAGAGAGTGTGCAGTTAGCATATAATGAGGTCATTACTGATTTAATAAAGGAAAGAGACATTATCTAAAATTGTCCTCTGTACAATATTTGTTTAGTTGACAAGTTTCATGAGCTAATTGAAGTAATGAGAGGATTCATTCCTTATCTATCAGAAATAATGAAATAACAGTTGGACATTAAATAGTCATGTTACTCATGGTTGATGTTGTGAAACTTTCATACACATACAAAAACCTAACAATTTGATTCATTTCTATGTGTTATAAAAACAATAACATCACAATAACTTGTCTATTCATATGGGTGTGAAAACCAGTGAATGTTTGGATTGTATTATTACCGAAGATCCATAATGACCTGAGTGACTTTAACCTTTTGAGCCAAAGAAGTTGATTTTCTAAACATGTCAATTGCAACATCCATTCCACTGCTAGTTGAGGCTTGATCAGTATCTACCATTAGGCATAGGTGGATGATGTCCAGAAAATTATTCTAAAGAAATTATGTTCAAGTATAAATTATTTTTCACTTGTGTCTCAAGTCTTTTGGTATATCGTTTGTTGTTAAGCACAAACTTGCATGATGGGCTATTTTTTATTCTGTCCACCACAGGTATCAAAACCCATTACTTTAAATTTTAAATCCTCAGACTAACTGATGAATCATAGCTGGACAAGATGTCATGAACAAATTATAAGGGAAATAAAATATGGCACTGATAAAGGGAGGTGATACATGGTAAACAAGTAAGTATGAATAATTTACTTTTTACACTGAATGTAGCCACTTGTACAACATAAACAATGATTATTAAAGAATGTTCCTGCTTACAATGTGTAATGTTGTATACAATGTAAACAATAAGTATTGAATAAAAAATAACTATTTTTACAGTTAGTGGATAGGATGAAATCTTCAAGTAGTTATACTGTACAGAATGTTAATATATAGCTTGGCAAATTGAAGTACCAGCTAAGGAATGTTCTTTTTGGCAAGCTTGTTACCTGAATGACACTTAAGATCTCTAGTTTCAAATGTCACTCATAACTACACTTTAGTAGATTTTTATTTTCAGAACCTATAATCACACTTTAGTAGGTTCTTAATTTGAGAACCTATAATTAATTACACTTCAGGTTTGTAAATTTAAACCCTGTAATGACACTTCAGTAGGTTATTAATTTCAGAACGTGTAATCCTTAATAAAGATCATGAGTTTGTAATTACCTATGTGAAAAACCCATCAGCATCTGAAAGATCATAAACTTTTGTTTTTAGTAGACACTTGTGAGGGTAGTTCAGCATAAAAATAAACAACTTAGTGTATTTTGCATCCTCTGTGTAAGATGTATGTCAATTTTATTTAAGTAAAATGTATTTGTAATAATTATAATTCATGGATATACCAACTGTAGCACTCATGAAGTTTGTATGAAAAGATACTAATGTAAGAATGTTTTTTATTTGATAAAATAATTTGTTACTATGGGAAGAAACAAAACTATAAATTCCCCAGCATATGAAATCACTTCATGTTTAGTTGTTATAACATAATATATGTTGTCAGTATATGGAGTAAAAGTTATAATTTTAATGCTGAAAACTGGGTTTCAATACTCTGGGTGGACACACAACAGAAAGTCCATTGTGTACATTTGTGCTTAGCAAAAAAAAAGTTATATTTTAAAATAAGTATGTCATTTTAAAAATTAATTTAGATATAAACACTTCACTGGAAACATCAATCATTGTTTATATTTGTTAGATCCTTACCTGGCCAGGTGCTGGAACTTGTTACTTATGATTGTAGTTAAGGCCAATGATGTGTAAAAACACACCTTGCTAGTAAGCATAGGATACAACTTAACCAATTCTGTTGAGCATGTAAGATGCTACTTGTGGTATAAGGAAAACATAATTGTCCAAGTAATGTTTGTATGAGGACTACTGTCTACTTTTCCTAATGTTGTTGTTTTCATAATTTCCAGTTATACATTGCAAACAATGAATATTGACAATATCATTGTGTTAAGATATATACTTTTAATATTTTAAGTTAGATATCTGCTTGTTAGAGGGAGCTCATTGAGATAATCATGTAACGATATGGAAGTTTCTTGTAGCAAGTATAAACCAAGAATGCCAGAGAGTGTTACTCATTAATCGTTAGGTATTAACAAATTGAGTTCAGTATCTGTTAGATGGTGAGGCTTACCGTTTCTAAAATTGGATTAGTGAGTTAACCATACAGTATTGTAGTTCTGTTTAAATGGTCTTTGTGAAAACGGGCATGACAATATTACCTATTAGTAAACATGATTAAATAAATAAATCCATTATTATTACTTGGACTTTGCATTATTTCTACCAGATAATCCCAAAAATCTACTAAATGGTAGAACACATTAACGTAATGTTTTCAAACAAGATGGGACCTACTGGTCCATCTTAGCTGTTCTATCCTCTAAACTGAAATTAATTTTAAAAATCTTAAAGCTAGCCCTCATCAAGCTTTTTTTAAACTCATTTAAATTTATTGCCTCTAGAACATCTGAAGGCAACCCATTTCACAGGCCAAATCCCTGTTAGTATAATGAAACAGTCTTAGCTGAAGATGACTCCTACCATTCCAACATGTTTTCTGTTCTTACTGTTATCACTGTTAAACATGATGCACCAACATTATTGGTTCCAATAAGAATCTTAAACACCTCAATCAGACCTACACTAACTCTTCTTTTTTTCAAGAGAAAACAGAGATTTCAGTCTCTTCTCTTATAACAACCCTCCATCCCAGGCACTATTCTAGTGACCTTCCTCTGAACCCTTTCTAGTAATTCAATGTCTTTCATAAGGTAAGGAGCCCAACACTATTCCAAATCAACCAGTGACCTGTACAATAAAATTATAACCTATTTAGACTTGTATTCAATATACCTGTAGATACAACCTAATATCCTATTTATCCTACCCCTCGTAACAACACACTGCTTGGATGGCTTTAGAGACTGATGAACTGTTACACGAAGATCCCTTTCCTTCATAACACTGTTAAGGTTATTCCCATAAAAATTATACTTATAATTCAAACTATGATAACCCACATGCATTACCTTACATTTAATATAATTAAAATCCATCAACCATATATTTTTCCAACTCACTAAATGATCTAAATCCTTTTGTAAATCAGCAACATCCTCTTCACAACTAGCCACAACAAAGACCTTGATGTAAATTTAATCTGTAAATTTAAATAATTTATTGACCATTCATCTATCATTGGTATAAGTCAAAATGAGCAAAGATCATAAGACTGAGCCATGAAGTACACTACTTTTGACATCAATCCAGTTTGAAATCCATATGTAACAACCCTCTGCTTTCCTTCATCCAGTCCCTCTTTTGTCCAGTCTGCTAACTTATCCCCTTATGGAACCTTGTCAAATAATTTATGAAAATCCGGGAATACCAAACCTACCCACATCCACATAATCACTAATACTTTGTAATAAGAAGTCTCCAACAATGATTGCTGAAAGGGATAATGCTGCTACTTTCAGAAACCAATGACCAATATACAATAGGAAAAATAGATATTAAAGAATCATATGTAATGCTACTTTTTAAAATGAGTAAAAGCAGTACATATCATGTGATCAATGAATATGGAAGATGGAAATATTTTATTCTAGCCCCCCAGTGGCTCAGTGGTATGTCTGCGGACTTACAACGCTAAAAACCGGGTTTCGATACCCGTGGTGGGCAGAGCACAGATAGCCCATTGTGTAGCTTTGTGCTTAATTCGAAACAACAACAATTTTATTCTGTAATGAGTTATCCACACAACACTTGGAACAATGAATACTGATGAAAATAATTAGTTTTACTATGAATACAAAAAAGAATAAAGATAGTTGTACAACAAAGAAGACAGGTAACAATAAATGTTGAAGAGAATAAAGTTAGTTGTATAACAAACTATGTAACACTGTAAACAATGAATGTTGCAGATAATAAAGTTAGTTGTACAATAAAGCAGCAATGTAAACTGAACAATGAATAGTAAAGAGAATAAAGTTAGTGGTACAACAGAGAAGCTAGGAAACAATGTAAAAATGAATGTTGAAGAGAGTAAAGTTCTACAATAAGGAAGCCATGTAACAATGTAAACAATGTATTTTTAAGAGAACGTTCTAAAATAAAGAAGCTATGTAACATTAAACAATGAATGTTGAAGAGAATAAAAATAGTTGAATAATAAAGCATGTAACAATGTAAGCAATGAATGTTAGAAAGCAAAGTTAGTTGTACAATAATAAAGTTGTATAATAAATAAACTACATAACAATGTAAACAATGAATGTTAACACCAGTAAAGTTTGTTGTACAATAAACTACCTAACACTGTACATAATTAAAGAGAATAAAGTTAGTTGTACAAAAACGAAGCTATGTAACAATGTGAACAATTAAAGTTGAAGAGAGTAAACTGTACAATAAAGAAGGTACGAAACACTTGAAAAAATGAACAGTAAAGTTATTTGTCCAATAAAGAATCCAGAAAACACTGTAAACAATGAATGTTAGAGAGTAAAGTTAGTTGTATTATGCAGAAGCTATGTAACAAAGTAAGCAGTGAATGTTGAAGAGAATAAAGTTAGTTGTACAATAAAGTAGCCATGTAACACTATAAACAATGAATGTTGAAGAGAATAAACTTTTATAATACAGGAGCATTATAACAATGTAAACAGTGGATGTTGAAGGGAATAAAGTTTGTACAATAAAGAAGTCATGTTACAATGAATTTTGAAGAATATAAAGGTAGTTGTATAATAAAGAAGTTATGTAACACACTAAACACTGAATGAAGAAAATAATCTTAATGACGCCAAACTAGACTTTTAGTTCTAATACCGTAAATGTAATGACACTTATGGTTCTGATACCGTACATGAAGTTTGTGTAAATATTAGATACTTGATTTTCTAGTCTGTATAACACGGACTAACCACATGGTAAATCCAAGAATTTTGGATATGGTGTGCTGGTTTCGTATCTTTGCTATACTATAAAATATAACCTACACTTAACGGTATGGGTGCTTTATAAGAGTGAGAGTCAGTCTCTTGGCATGGATTGAAGCAAGTAGGAGGTGAGTTAACTGTCTACTGATCAGTACTATGGTTTTCTTTTGGTTAGTAGTCCAAAATTATAAATGTTGATAGGTGGTCTTAAGAGCTTCATCTTAATCTATTGTTCTACATTCATAGTTTAACCAGTACATTAAATTACTGTCTACATTACCTGAATTTCGTGCGGTAGTTTGTTTATGAACATGTAAATGAGATATTCATTGATAATAGCTTGGGACCCTATAGTACAGAGTTATGTCACCATCAGCTGATGTCCAGTTTATAGTGTCTAATTACAAACACTGTTTTGCTTAGAAGAAAACTCGTCCAGCAAAGGAGCAGAAACATTATAAACGAAACTTTTATCAGCCTTTTAACCATGATTTAGTACGTTTATATCTTATGGAAACGATTGTGTTATCAGTAGTGACCATCATTTATAAATAAAACTTACTACTAGAAGCATATGAATCAATGTTTTATGTATTGTAAAACTTCTAGAAAATACTGACCTGTTGGATGTGCAGCTATTGCCAGAAAGGTGTGGGATGTATGTCAGCGAACAAGTTCCAGAAACTTACTGTAGATTGGGGTGAGATAATGTTGAATAAAAGTCGACCTTCCAGTAGGAGATGCTGTAAATGAAAACAGGTGTTGAACCACAGTAAAAATGGGTGCTATAAAAAAGTCATTACCATTGTTTTACGTATATTGAAATTATAAATGCATTAACAAGTATCCAGAGCCATTTTGAAACTTTGATTATTACTGGAAAACTAAAGAGTCAGTCAATGTATAACACTTGAAGTATAAATTAGAGTTATGGGAGTATGTTGGTAAAATCATAAGTTGATCAATGTGTATCAGGCAGGTGGCAGCACTATCTATATAGAAATGGTTCGGTTTATTTGACAAAATGGTAATTTAAATCTCTCCTCAATAGGTCATTAGAAATTTACAATACTATACACTGATCCTTTTTATAACAATATCTATATAGTGATTGAGTCACAATTTCTAGTAATGCTTCTAAATATTATAGGAAAAAATGTTTTAACTTATCCTTTTTTCTGTTTTTTTCTTTGTGTTGCATAACCAACACAACAGTATCTACTGAAATAACTGAACACGTTTCATTCAGTATCTTAATAAAGTAAACATGTTTCAGCTGCTGCTATAGTGAAAATTTTATTTGAAGTTTCTTTTTAAATCAGAAAAATAGTTAAAGTGTACTTTGTTTCCTCAGTGTGAGTGTGGCTACCATACTCTGACGGGCAAGGCGTGCGAACTAGTAATCAGGTGGGGCACGGATTCCAATTTTCGTCAGTCAACAAGTTCGTCCTTTCACAACCAGGTGTGTTATAATTAGTTGCTAAACAACACCCCAATAGTTGCAGTGGGTGGTGTTAACTAGCATCTTTACCTCTACAATAAAACTGCTAAATTAGGGACGGCTAGCGCTGATAGCCATGGAGTAACTTTTTCCAAACTTTATTATGGGCCTGGCATGGCCTAGCGCGTTAAGGCGTGCGCTTCGTAATCTGAGGGTCGCGGGTTCGCGCCAAACATGCCCGCCCTCTCAGCCGTGGGGGCGTTATAATGTGACGGTCAATCCCACTATTCGTTGGTAAAAGAGTAGCCCAAGAGTTGGCGGTGGGCGGTGATGACTAGCTGCCTTCCCTCTAGTCTTACACTGCTAAATTAGGACGGCTAGCACAGATAGCCCTCGAGTAGCTTTGTGCGAAATTCCAAAAACTAAACAGTCTTTCATAAATCATTAAAACACTTCCCGAGATCGAATGAATCTCACTTACACATGATTACAGAGAAACATTCAGCTATTTTAATACAAGTTGATGTCTTTACTTACATGTAATTATAGAAAAACATTCAGCTATTTTAATACATGTTGATGTCTTTACTTACATGTGATTATAGAAAAACATTCAGCTACTTTAATACAAGTTGATGTCTTTACATGTGATTATAGAAAAACATTCAGCTATTTTAATACAAGTTGATGTCTTTACTTACATGTGATTATAGAAAAACATTCAGCTATTTTAATACAAGTTGATGTCTTTACTTACATGTGATTATAGTAAAACATTCAGCTATTTTAATACAAGTTGATGTCTTTACTTACACGTGATTATAGAAAAACATTCAGCTATTTTAATACAAGTTGATGTCTTTACTTACATGTGATTATAGAAAAACATTCAGCTATTTTAATACAAGTTGATGTCTTTACTTACATGTGATTATAGAAAAACATTCAGCTACTTTAATACAAGTTGATGTCTTTACTTACATGTGATTATAGAAAAACATTCAGCTATTTTAATACAAGTTGATGTCTTTACTTACATGTGATTATAGAAAAACATTCAGCTATTTTAATACAAGTTGATGTCTTTACTTACATGTGATTATAGAAAAACATTCAGCTATTTTAATACAAGTTGATGTCTTTACTTATATGTGATTATAGAAAAACATTCAGCTATTTTAATACAAGTTGATGTCTTTACTTACATGTGATTATAGAAAAACATTCAGCTACTTTAATACAATTTGATGTTTCGGGTTCGACAACCAACCTCGTCAGTTCGTCTACACTTCCTAGAAAATTAATATATATATACACACACACATACATATCAAAGTTTAAAGTAGAAGCTGCAGGTATAATGAACTTGGATGGTGTATTTTGTAGTTTACTATTATCCATAGACAGTCAAATTTAGAGTAGAAATAGTATTGAAACTTTTCTTTAAAACACTGTGCTCTAAGTAATAGCCTTTAAAAGTGGATTGTATATCACAGAAAGGTAAAATCCAATTTTACCAATCTGCTTAGGATATAAGAGAAACACAGGTAATGTCTACCGATATGTATATATATTCTACACAAATACAGGTGTTGTCTACCGATATATATATATATATATTTTCCACAACTTGAAAAAGTACAAGCAGGACCACTGTTATTACTAACCGGTCATTTTCACTAAGGTATGTAATTATTTCTGGTTTTCAGACAGGATCCACTACACAGTACCTAGAACATGTAGTTTAATCTTACAAATGGTCAACAGAACGAGGGATACAAACATTTAGCTTTTAGCTAAGAAACGATCGTTAAAACACGTGATTTTCAGCTAACAAAGACCAGCGATTTTCTAGTTGCTAATACAAAACTTGTATATCTTTGTATCAACAGCTACAAATGCAATACATAAAAGTATTTGTAAAAAAATGCAAATATTAAGTATAACATATGGATGGCAACACTAAAAAAAATACTGAAACAAGATATGGATGGATACACAACTCACTATACAAGTAGCCAAATATTTCCAATAATAGCTTTTATTTACAACTAAATGTTGAATTCCTGTCAATTACATGGATTCAAGTTTGAATAAAACCGTTTAATCTGAACAGTGCTATACCGTCTTACAGTGGCTGATAACTATAAACTTATAAATAAGTTTGACTGTATTTATTGGCTACTTACGTAAGGATGTTTATATGGTTCTACGTATTCATCACTACCTCATTACTGTTTTGACATTTCTACATCATATTTAATTATTGTAATTAGTTAATTACTTGTTCAATTCTCTTTTTTTTGAAATACCATTTTCTTCAATTAGGTTGATAAGTGAGTACCACATTTAGTTATGAGCCCAATAGTCCCCTATCAGACACAAATGTAGAATGATTATATACGAGGGCTGTTCAAAAAATACGCGGACTGTTTGAATTGCGCGGCTCCAGTTGGTTCCAGGGAAATCCGCTTGATGTCGCTAGGTTCGCACAGATCAGCTGATTACGACGCCATTTCCCGATTGCAGATATCTTCATTTGTGTATTAGCTACGCGGTTTTAAGTGAAGTGCGAATTTTTCGTTTGGCGGATTTCAGAATGAATGACCTGAATGAGCAACGACTCACTGTGAAAGTTTGTGTTAAACTTGGAAACTCTGCGACTGAAACTTTTGCTATGCTTAACACGGCTTACGGTGATGTTGCTATGAAGCGTACGGCATGTTTCAAGTGGCATGAACGTTTTAAGGATGGTCGACAGTCCATTGAAGATGATGAGCGTCCTGGACGTCCTTCCACGTCAACTGACGATCCACACGTCGACAAAATCAACACCCTGGTGCGGGCAAATCGACGTCTGACTGTCAGGGAGCTTGCTGAAGAGTGTGGGATATCAGTTGGATCTTGTTACGAGATTTTGACCGAAAAATTGAAGATGCACCGCGTTGCTGCGAAATTTGTGCCTGAGAACTCGTGAGTTTTTGGCCAAACACTTGATCACTGTTCTTCCCCACCCCCCCTACTCACCTGACCTTGCTCCTTGAGATATTGTCTTGTTCCCCAAACTCAAAAGACCCTTGAAAGGAAGAAGATTTGAGACGATTCCCGAGATTAAGGCAAATGCGACGAAGGAGCTGGAGGACATTACAAAAGAAGCGTACCAGGACTGTTTCAACAAGTGGAAACATCGTTGGGATAAGTGTGTGCGTTGGGGAGGGGAGTACTTTGAAGGGGTCCCAGACCTGTAACTTCTAAATAAAGTACATTTTGTTTTATGACGTCAGTCCGCGTATTTTTTGAACAGCCCTCGTATATAATTAGGTTGATATGTGAGTACCACACTTACTTATGAGCCCAATAGTCCCCTATCCGACACAAATGTAGAATGATTATATATATGGTAGAACACTGGTACTTGTTTGAATTATGGCTTGGTGAGCCTCCTAGAACTCGTAGTCTCTTGCGCACTGCATACCTTATATGGTTGTTACTGATAATGGAACATTTGTTTCATTTTTATAATTCGGTGATAATATATAATATTAATATCATATGAGTTTTTTAAAGATTGGATTATAATGACGGTCATTGAAGCTAAAATGGTACCCAAAGTACAGTACAAGTACCCCTGAGCGCTGGACCGACGTTAATTACGGAAACCACACCTATTAACACCACCCCACCTCGCTGTATATACGTATAATAGAGCGCACCACGTTTTAAGGTCATGTAGGTTAATAGGGAGAACACTGTATAGATCCTAGGTCAGGAAGTGTGATAGCAATCACACACACACGCTGATGGGCTCAGCCCCACTGAAAATTTTAACAAAAGTAGACCAGTATATAATGCATTGTTTTGACAATTAAGAAACTCGGACATCAAAAACAAGTACACAAATACGTCTGCTGCATGTATACGTGATCTCCTTGATACCTTCAATAATAACATTCTTTTTTATTTATTTATTCATTTGTTTTTATAACATTGTTCTGTCAGATACCATGTTGTACAATACAATGAAAAGTCAGAAAAGGTCATTATATAATAAGTTGTGTTACCATCTAGCGTCAAGAAATGAAACTGTTATTTATGAAAAATGGAAATATTATATGCTTATAAATTAAACTCACTGCTAGTAATTGTTTTCATTTTTATCAATTTTCCACAAAAATACATGTGGCACACGAACAGAATAATATTATTCGATAATGACAATAGGAAGGCTATATCTCCACTTCATTAGTTATTTGTAAGCATCATAAAATAAGAGATTGAATTCAGCAGTGTTCTTAAAATGTTTTCTGTTGTAATAAAACCAGTTCGAAAAATTCATCGATCTTTTTGCTAGCGTGAGAGAATAAAAAACAATGATGAACACTTTGATGAGTTCCAAGTTCTCTATTTCAGTAACATTTTTCAATGATACTGGGAGTATCAGAAACTGTGAAACACTCGATAATGGCAATTAGGTGCTCAAATAAGGCTATAACTTAACAGTTATTTGTAAGCAACTAAAACAGATTAAATGCAGAAACCATTATTTCTCTACCCATCTCTATATACTAAGCTCCACAGTGTTTAGTGACAGACCAGTTCTTCTGAAAACTGGTTTGGTTTGTTCATTCTGAATTTCGCGCAAAGCTACTCGAGGGCTATCTGCGCTAACCATCCCTAATTTAGCAGTGTCAGACTAGAGAGAAGGCAGCTAGTCATCATCACCCACCGCCAACCCTTGGGCTACTCTTTTACCAACGAATAGTGGAATTGACCGCACATTATAACGTCCCCACGGCTGAAAGAGCGAGCATATTTGGTGTAACGGGGACTCGAACCCACGACCCTCAGGTTACGAATCGAGTGCCTTATCCACCTGGCCATGCCAGGCGACTGAAAACTGAAGAAATACTTTGCATTGTAAGAACTCTCAAGAAACAGAAATATCATTCCGATAATATAAATGGAATTGATATTCTAAACTAAACTGAGAACTAGAAAAATCAAAACGGTTATCACGCTAGACAATAATTATCACATGTATTTTTCTGGAATATTTCGTTTACCGAAGTGTACCGTTGCAGACACGTTTTGTGAACTGTAAAGATGATCATACAGTGTGTTCAGAGATTCCTTGTCTAAAGAATTAATGAAGTACTTATATATGTGCTCTCACTTGCACGAATAAACTAATTTTACCAATTAGTCGAAATGTTTTAGTAAATGAAATAACAACTTGTCAACTGTAACAACTGCTGTTACTGTGAAATAACAACTTGTCAACTGTAACAACTACTGTTACTGTGAAATAACAACTTGTCAACTGTAACAACTGCTGTTACTGTGAAATAACAACTTGTCAACTGTAACAACTACTGTTACTGTGAAATAACAACTTGTCAACTGTAACAACTGCTGTTACTGTGAAATAACAACTTGTCAACTGTAACAACTGCTGTTACTGTGAAATAACAACTTGTCAACTGTAACAACTACTGTTACTGTGAAATAACAACTTGTCAACTGTAACAACTGCTGTTACTGTGAAATAACTTGTCAACTGTAACAACTGCTGTTACTGTGAAATAACAACTTGTCAACTGTAACAACTACTGTTACTGTGAAATAACAACTTGTCAACTGTAACAACTGCTGTTACTGTGAAATAACAACTTGTCAACTGTAACAACTGCTGTTACTGTGAAATAACAACTTGTCAACTGTAACAACTGCTGTTACTGTGAAATAACTTGTCAACTATAACAACTGCTGTTACTGTGAAATAACAACTGCTGTTACTGTGAAATAACTTGTCAACTGTAACAACTGCTGTTACTGTGAAATAACTTGTCAACTGTAACAACTGCTGTTACTGTGAAATAACTTGTCAACTGTAACAACTGCTGTTACTGTGAAATAACTTGTCAACTGTAACAACTGCTGTTACTGTGAAATAACAACTTGTCAACTGTAACAACTGCTGTTACTGTGAAATAACAACTTGTCAACTGTAACAACTGCTGTTACTGTGAAATAACAACTTGTCAACTGTAACAACTGCTGTTACTGTATTTGTTAATTGATTTTTTTCATTTCGTTTCTTTCTTATAAGTTACGGTTCCATCCAACCTTTCAGTGAGAGAAACTAGAGCAATGTGTAACTTCAACAACCTTTTATAGTAGCTGACCATTTTATATATGCTCTAATGTAATATCTGGTTGAATAACCTGTAACATATTGTAACCTGTGTGGTATTCTACACAAAGTCTTGTTTCATTTGTTGTAACTACAAAGAATATTATGGTGGCAAAGTGACTTTTAAGTTTATCATAGAGGTGTAAACTAAATGGAAGTCTGATTGATGTGCTAGCCAATGGACTATTTATTAACTAAAACTTCTAGAACACCACAAAGGCAATGTGGGTTGTACGTGATCAACAATGACAAATGTAGCTCCACTACACCACAAAGGCAATGTGGGTTGTATGTGATCAACAATGACAAATGTAGCTCCACTACACCACAAAGGCAATGTGGGTTGTATGTGATCAACAATGACAAATGTAGCTCCACTACACCACAAAGGCAATGTGGGTTGTACGTGATCAACAATGACAAATGTAGCTCCACTACACCACAAAGGCAATGTGGGTTGTACGTGATCAACAATGACAAATGTAGCTCCACTACACCACAAAGGCAATGTGGGTTGTACGTGATCAACAATGACAAATGTAGCTCCACTACACCACAAAGGCAATGTGGGCTGCACGTGATCAACAATGACAAATGTTGCTCCACTACACCACAAAGGCAATGTGGGTTGTACGTGATCAACAATGACAAATGTAGCTCCACTACACCACAAAGGCAATGTGGGCTGTATGTGATCAACAATGACAAATGTAGCTCCACTACACCACAAAGGCAATGTGGGTTGTACGTGATCAACAATGACAAATGTAGCTCCACTATGAATGTTTGTCTTTTGTTTAAAAGAAGTTCACGTACTTGGCCTCTGCCATAAGTACAGTCCTCACATCGTAACATGTAACATGTTACACTCACAATACATCATTATACTACCAGTAACATGTTACACTCACAATACATCATTACACTACCAGTAACATGTTACACTCACAATACATCATTACACTACCAGTAACATGTTACACTCACAATACATCATTACACTACCACTAACATGTTACACAATACATCATTACACTACCAGCAACATGTTACACAATACATCATTACACTACCAGCAACATGTTACACTCACAATACATCCATCATTACACTACCAGCAACATGTTACACTCACAATACATCATTACACTACCAGCAACATATTACACTCACAATACATCATTACACTACCAGCAACATGTTACACAATACATCATTACAATACTAGTAACATGTTACACTCTCAATACATCATTACACTACCAGCAACATGTTACACTCACAATACATCATTACACTACCAGTAACATGTTACACAATACATCATTACACTACCAGTAACATGTTACACTCACAATACATCCATCAGATCATTACACTACCAGCAACATGTTACACTCACAATACATCCATCAGATCATTGCACTACCAGCAACATGTTACACTCACAATACATCATTACACTACCAGTAACATGTTACACTCACAATACATCATTACACTACCAGTAACATGTTACACTCACAATACATCATTACACTACCAGCAATATGTTACACTCACAATACATCATTACACTACCATCAACATGTTACACTCACAATACATCATTACACTACCAGCAACATGTTACACTCACAATACATCATTACACTACCAGCAACATGTTACACTCACAATACATCATTACACTACCAGCAACATGTTACACTCACAATACATCAATACACTACCAGCAACATATTACACTCACAATACATCATTACACTACCAGCAACATGTTACACTCACAATACATCATTACACTACCAGCAACATGTTACACTCACAATACATCATTACACTACCAGCAACATGTTACACTCACAATACATCATTACACTACCAGCAACAACATGTTACACTACCACAATACATCAATACATTATTACACTACCAGCAACATGTTACACTCTCACAATACATCATTACACTACCAGCAACATGTTACACTCTCACAATACATCCATCAGATCATTACACTACCAGCAACATGTTACACTCACAATACATCATTACACTACCAGCAACATGTTACACTCACAATACATCATTACACTACCAGCAACATGTTACACTCACAATACATCCATCAGATCATTACACTACCAGCAACATGTTACACTCACAATACATCATTACACTACCAGCAACATGTTACACTCACAATACATCATTACACTACCAGCAACATGTTACACTCACAATACATCATTACACTACCAGCAACATGTTACACTCACAATACATCATTACACTACCAGTAACATGTTACACTCACAATACATCATACACTACCAGCAACATGTTACACTCACAATACATCATTACACTACCAGCAACATGTTACACTCACAATACATCCATCATTACACTACTAGCAACATGTTACACTCACAATACATCAGATCATTACACTACCAGCAACATGTTACACTCACAATACATCCATCAGATCATTACACTACCAGCAACATGTTACACTCACAATACATCCATCAGATCATTAGACTACCGGCAACATGTTACACTCACAATACATCCATCAGATCATTACACTACCAGCAACATGTTACACTCACAATACATCCATCAGATCATTAAACTTCCAGCAACATGTTACACTCACAATACATCCATCAGATCATTGCACTACCAGCAACATGTTACACTCACAATACATCCATCAGATCATTACACTACCAGCAACATGTTACACTCACAATACATCCATTAGATCATTACACTACCAGCAACATGTTACACTCACAATACATCCATCAGATCATTGCACTACCAGCAACATGTTACACTCACAATACATCCATCAGATCATTACACTACCAGCAACATGTTACACTCACAATACATCATTACGCTACCAGTAACATGTTACACTCACAATACATCATTACACTACCAGCAACATGTTACACTCACAATACATCATTACACTACCAGTAACATGCTACACTCACAATACATCATTACACTACCAGCAACATGTTACACTCACAATACATCATTACACTACCAGTAACATGTTACACTCACAATACATCATTACACTACCAGCAACATGTTACACTCACAATACATCCATCATTACACTACCAGCAACATGTTACACTCACAATACATCAGATCATTACACTACCAGCAACATGTTATACTCACAATACATCCATCAGATCATTACACTACCAGCAACATGTTACACTCACAATACATCCATCATTACACTACCAGCAACATGTTACACTCACAATACATCCATCAGATCATTACACTACCAGCAACATGTTACACTCACAATACATCCATCAGATCATTACACTACCAGCAACATGTTACACTCACAATACATCCATCAGATCATTAAACTACCAGCAACATGTTACACTCACAATACATCCATCAGATCATTACACTACCAGCAACATGTTACACTCACAATACATCCATCAGATCATTACACTACCAGCAACATGTTACACTCACAATACATCCATCAGATCATTACACTACCAGCAACATGTTACACTCACAATACATCCATTAGATCATTACACTACCAGCAACATGTTACACTCGCAATACATCCATCAGATCATTGCACTACCAGCAACATGTTACACTCACAATACATCCCTCAGATCATTACACTACCAGCAACATGTTACACTCACAATACATCCATCAGATCATTACACTACCAGCAACATGTTACACTCACAATACATCCATCAGATCATTACACTACCAGCAACATGTTACACTCACAATACATCCATCAGATCATTACACTACCAGCAACATGTTACACTCACAATACATCCATCAGATCATTAAACTACCAGCAACATGTTACACTCACAATACATCCATCAGATCATTGCACTACCAGCAACATGTTACACTCACAATACATCCATCAGATCATTACACTACCAGCAACATGTTACACTCACAATACATCATTACACTACCAGCAACATGTTACACTCACAATACATCCATCAGATCATTACATTTACAGTAACATGTTACACTCACAATATGTTCCACTCAGATCATCAGATATTACACTACCAGCAACATGTTACACTCACAATACATCCATCAGATCATTGCACTACCAGCAACATGTTACACTCACAATACATTCACCAGATCATTAAACTACCAGCAACATGTTACACTCACAATACATCCATCAGATCATTGCACTACCAGCAACATGTTACACTCACAATACATCATTACACTACCAGCAACATGTTACACTCACAATACATCATTACACTACCAGCAACATGTTACACTCACAATACATCATTACACTACCAGCAACATGTTACACTCACAATACATCATTACACTACCAGTAACATGTTACACTCACAATACATCATTACACTACCAGTAACATGTTACACTCACAATACATCATTACACTACCAGCAACATGTTACACTCACAATACATCATTACACTACCAGTAACATGTTACACTCACAATACATAATTACACTACCAGTAACATGTTACACTCACAATACATCATTACACTACCAGCAATATGTTACACTCACAATACATCATTACACTACCAGTAACATGTTACACTCTCAATACATCATTACACTACCAGCAACATGTTACACTCACAATACATCCATCATTACACTACCAGCAACATGTTACACTCACAATACATCCATCAGATCATTACACTACCAGCAACATGTTACACTCACAATACATCCATCAGATCATTACACTACCAGCAACATGTTACACTCACAATACATCCATCAGATCATTACACTACCAGCAACATGTTACACTCACAATACATCCATCAGATCATTACACTACCAGCAACATGTTACACTCAAAATACATCCATCAGATCATTACACTACCAGCAACATGTTACACTCACAATACATCCATCAGATCATTACACTACCAGCAACATGTTACACTCACAATACATCCATCAGATCATTACACTACCAGCAACATGTTACACTCACAATACATCCATCAGATCATTACACTACCAGCAACATGTTACACTCACAATACATCCATCAGATCATTAAACTACCAGCAACATGTTACACTCACAATACATCCATCAGATCATTACACTATCAGCAACATGTTACACTCACAATACATCCATCAGATCATTACACTTCCGGCAACATGTTACACTCATAATACATCCATCAGATCATTACACTACCAGCAACATGTTACACTCACAATACATCCACCAGATCATTACACTACCAGCAACATGTTACACTCACAATACATCATTACACTACCAGCAACATGTTACACTCACAATACATCATTACACTACCAGCAACATGTTACACTCACAATACATCCATCAGATCATTGCACTACCAGCAACATGTTACACTCACAATACATCCATCAGATCATTACACTACCAGCAACATCTTACACTCACAATACATCCATTAGATCATTACACTACCAGCAACATGTTACACTCACAATACATCCATCAGATCATTAAACTACCAGCAACATGTTACACTCATAATACATCCATCAGATCATTACACTACCAGCAACATGTTACACTCACAATACATCCACCAGATCATTACACTACCAGCAACATGTTACACTCTCAATACATCCATCAGATCATTGCACTACTAGCAACATGTTACACTCACAATACATCCATCAGATCATTACCCTACCGGCAACATGTTACACTCACAATACATCCATCAGATCATTAAACTACCGGCAACATGTTACACTCACAATACATCCATCAGATCATTACACTACCAGCAACATGTTACACTCACAATACATCCATCAGATCATTACTCTACCAGCAACATGTTACACTCACAATACATCCATCAGATCATTACACTACCAGCAACATGTTACACTCACAATACATCCATCAGATCATTACACTAACAGCAACATGTTACACTCACAATACATTCATCAGATCATTACACTACCAGCAATATGTTACACTCACATCCATCAGATCATTACACTACCAGCAACATGTTACACTCACAATACATCCATCAGATCATTACACTGCCTGCAACATGTTACACTCACATTACATCTAGCATGTTATCTCCTTATTTCCACTGTTTTATCAGAAGAGAAAAGAGTGGAATGCGAATCATCATATTATAACACGTGCTTCTAATAATTCGTTGTCCACGGTTATGCTCTAAAACCCACGGAATCTGTTTGTATCCTATACTGTTTGTTTCTTCAATATGACAGTACTTCAGTACTTCCACTGACCGCCCGACAACTGTCAGCCAAAGTCTGCCTAGTGACGAACATATCCTCAAACTGTCACCATTAATATATTCTTATGGCAGATATATCAATGGGGCATGCACGTACGCAAAAGGGAAGAGTAGTCGGCTATATTTTGTGATGTAAAACAATTATGTTTATGTAATTATAACACAATTACTTACGGAATTCTTTAACGTTTTATACATTCTTCTGATTAAATATCAGCATTTATTGGCTTCACATAGTCACATGTTCACAATATGTAATTGGAAACCAAAAAAGGTATTGCTACTGTTAGGTTTTATAGGCCGAATTCTTTACAATAGGAAGACAATACAACCTTCTATATCTGTCCAGGTCACGTCCAAAATACTGGATGACTGCTTAGAATATCTTCATGTTATTCAAACTCTTTGCCACACTGCCTTTGAATTCATGTTCGTGTGAACTTTGGACACCTTCTCTCCGTCTGTTCTCAGACTGAATTATCTAGCCTTAATATGTAATCATTATGACACTGCTATCACATTGAAAATCTACATTTGTTATTTATGGAAAAGCACACCAGAACGACGTAACATGCAAACATGTTTGTTGTTTTTTTTCAGTAGAGCATGCATGTATATATATAACAGCCAATGATTGGAACAGCTGACACACTATTGTTATACAGAGTTGATTAAATTAGTAATATAATTTAGCAATTAACAGCTACAGTGTATGTAGATAGTACAGTATTTTACCATAATAAAACATAAATGTTTATGTTAATTTATATCTAGTTCTCCACGTAGTGTTATAACACAATCATAATTTGTCGACTTTTCATTGGATGTTCATGGATTTTATTTTAACAGCCATGTATGTTTTACATTATATTTCTTGCTAAATTGCTTCCAGATTTAATCTCATAGCACCTGTCTCTCATAACATTTTCCGTGTTGCATGTTGACTTTTGATATCGTAAATTAGATTATCCTCCTTTTTAAAGGTGAATTTTACAGAAAAATGAAAACTTTACAGTCAAAAGAACTACTCACACTGATTAATTTTGCAAGTTCACATTTTTTATAAAATATATGCTCTAATAAATGAAACATAGAACTTGGTGCAGAAAGAGCCCTTTCCGAGCGGCAATCCGAACGCTTTAGTTTTTACATTTGCCTCTAGGAAAAGTACTGTGACGTAATAGTTGCCAAACAAATCGCCAACGACAGCGCGCTGAATGTAAATAAACATGGTCAGTGCATACGGAGAAACAGAGGCGGAGTCTGTTTTGACTTTGTGTTCTGAACAGTGTTGAGTAGTGCTATATCAATTCGAACCTACTCTGAACGAACCTAGAACAGTTACTTTTGATACAGATCTGACAAGTTCTAGTGATGAGGACAGTTCCACGAGTTAGAGTAGCGGAATTGTGAGTGATACTGATAGTGCCCAGGCCGGTTGCGAGTCGGTTATAGCTCCAGTGGAAGAACGGTATGCCTAAGTCATGACAACAAATATGGTCTGTATTATTTCATCTCCAAACCTGTCTGGTGTTTATAAATTATTGGTATCACAGACTAAGTTTTATTTGTTTATACTTTGCCGACTATGGTAACTAATACTCGGCTTTTACACAATCATTGTACCGAGTATTTATGACTCGTAACAAAATGAATTTCAATTATACGCCATAATTCTGTCTATAAAATCAAACTAGATGTAGCAGTGTGAATAGTTAATATATCTTGAAATGTTAAATTGAAAAATTGAATTCTTCAAACTTTTCCACATTTAAAAATGATACAAAAACATCTACAGAACCTGCCTGGCTTGAAACCCACGGAATCCAAAACAGTGGGATCCGACACAAAACATGAGCGTTCAAAGTGATCTTGACAAATCTTTGCATGGTGTGAAGGAGTCCAGTTCTTCCTGTTGACCATCCGCACCCACTGTCGCCACCTTGACGGTTCCTTCTCCTTGCACGGAAACGAAAAGAAGCTTTTGCCCGATGCCGAAACGTTTTTACAACCATAAGCAACGCAGTAAACCATGTTATCATAAAACAAACATAAAGTAGCAATATCAAGACAAAAATAGTCTCACAAAGTATGTAATCCGAAAAAAAAGCACCGACAGATTTACATAAAACACCAGCACTGAAAGGAACACAATGGTCATCGCGCAACGAAGCGTGTTTGGCAACTATTACGTCATAGTTGTAAAACGTCACGGAAGCAGCCGAACGACCGAGAGGAAGTTGAATTCGAGGTCCCGGATATTTTATTTCATTTTTTATTCAAAAACTAAAGTGTTTAAAAATATGGCAACCACACAGGAATTATACCTGACCAAAGTACAGTTTCTAAGGCAATTATTAAATTTGTTGAAAATTCACCTTTAAACATTCTCCATATAGACATAATACATCTGGTCAAAGAAAAATTCTTTAATAACCATCTTTCACGGTACCACGCGAGAAGGTATATTGATTTCATATGAAACGTTAAAACATTGTACAGCAGAAAACAAATCTTACATTGGAGGAAGTTAGGCTCCTACACCATACATCTTGACTTGTCATGGTAGTATCTGTCTTGCATAACTGTGACGTTACTCAACACTTATTTTCATTTTTCGCTTAACTTAGTCATTCTCACTTTGTTCCTGATGAAAGAGCTTGGGTTTTAATTTCTAATTCTTGTATTTAATTGTCCTTTTTTAAAACCTATATATTTTCTTAGCATCAACGAGGATAATGTTCTTCCCATTAAATTAGTTTCAAAATAAAAGCTAAGTTAGGGTCCTAAGGCATCAATTTTTTAGGATTAGGCCTACAGCTAGTCGTGTACAAAACTTTCGACTGGGTTTGACCCTTATAAACGAACATGTTTTTGTATGCTTGTTATGATTAGTAAAGAAAAAAAAAGACATTTTTTATTTTTAGTGATTATTTTGATGTTAATATTATTTAAAGTACTTTGTTAAAAATATTAATTTCATAAGTTGAGTATGGAATAAAGACCTACAAAAATATAGCAGGAAAAAAAAAAGATTGGTTCTTGGAAATGTTTACCAAATGACACACGCTTGTACTAGTTCTACCAGTTTATATGTTGTACTTTGATCTCATTGCAATCGGGGTATAAAACCACGGAAAATTAAATACTGAGTACAAATAAACTAATAATAAATTGTCAACAAGCACAAAAAAAGGTTGAACTATCGTTTATGGTTAAACATCTGTCTTTTATTGTAATACATCGAGTATTTTATAATTTATGGTAGGGAATATTTGTAGGCGTTTAGATTCCTAGCAGTTTCAGGCTTCACCTATAAGAATACTCGAGAGCCATTTATACCATAAAATCATTAGGCTTAAGTTAATACAAACTTATGAAGGTCTGAAGTACTGATTTAGAATATTTTATTTTTAATTTCTCCACGTGGTAAAGGGTCTTAACTAGCTTTAGGTTTTATTTATATAGAACAATTACACGCATTTCTTGCTTCAAAGACTTGTGATATAAATGTATAAATAAAATGGCTTACCATATAAACAATTTGAAGTTGATGAAACTACAGTACTAGGCTTAATATTAGTAATATATGATAGATCTGTTGTTATTCTCTGACGTTAGGCCCAGATTCTTGGATTTTTTAAAACTTTAATCATTCCTTATTTTAAGTAAAATAATACTAATTTTTTAAACGCTCTCCTTCAAAAAGCAACATTTTCTTCAAATGGATGCAGTATTGGGCATCCAGTTGGACTTAATGCATTCCACAGCATTATTTTTCACATTTCAAAACAAAATAGACGTTTGATTAATTAACTCTACCATATACCATTTAAAGACTTGCGAGTATTAAAGCACATTTGTTAAATATTTTTTTCACAATTAAACCGAAAGCTGTGTCGTTTGTGGTTGAAATTTAGGCCTATGATATATAAAACAGAAGGTTGAGCTACTTAGATTATTACAGATTAAAAACTGTAACAATAGAGTTGAAATATGTCACAAAATTTACGTTCAGTCAACGTGTTATGAAATTTCAATATATAGAATGCATAATTACAGTTCACTAAATAATTCCGTGCCAATTCTATTAAGCACCGAGTTACTATATTTTTACAGATTCGGGATCTGTAGGTTTTTAAAAGAAAATATAAATAATAGCTGAAAAATTTTGATATGATATTTTAATGTCATATTTGAGATTTAAATAATTTGTTGATAGAATATAAAATTTAACCGTTACGTTTTTCCCCTAACTTTCATACCCTTAACTTTTTCACTGCCACACTCAACTGTAGTCGATTTTTTTGCTGTTGTCCTTATCTGCCGTGTTCGACTTTACTCTGAAGTGTTAAAAAAACGTTTTCTTTGGCTGGATGAGTGACTAAAGTTTCGAGAAACTACTAAACTATGTATTTGAAGTAAGAATTCATTATTTTGTGAAAGTTGTTTTTTTTTTATTTTGAGCAAAGCTACGCGAGGGCTATCTGCGCTACCTGTTCCTAATTTAACAGTGTAAGACTAGAGGGAAGGCAGCTAGTAATCACCACCCACTGCCAACACTTAGGCTACTCTTTTACCAAATGATTATGTAATAATATAAAGAGATCTGAAGCTCAGATTTACTTAGGAGATAAATACAAGGGTGTCCGGGTTTATATGTGATTTAAGACCGGTCACCCTTGTTTTTATCCCCATTCATAAAGAGCCAACAAAATTTCGTCAAATATGCCATTTTTAGACCCAAAAATGGAGATCACAATTATATTTTCCCTACTTCTTCCTTGATCCTATCCTGATGTCATAATGCCCCGTCCCGGCCCTCTGGTGATATTTTTATGAGACGAACGAATAGTTCGAGAAGAAATGCAGAGGCAAACACGACAAACCTTTAGGTGTAATTCAACTATTTTGCGACTATAAAGTCAGATTAGTATGTGTTCTATTACATTTCTGAAAACCTGGAAAACAACTGATTGATCGGAGCAGCCTAAAGGTGATAATTCGACTTTTTACGTCAAATTGCGTAAGACTCCGACATGTACAACAACATGATTCTTAACGTTGTTATGTATACACCATACTATTAGTAGTAGTACAGTACTGTGACACCGTGGTCATACAAAGATACTGTAAAGAACCGACAAATCAACAAAATCAATTTAGGATTATCTGAAAAAGTGCATGAATTGAACAAGTTTATGTGAGCAAGGTTAGTACTGAGTACTAGGCTTAACGTTAGTGGTCTCAGTTGCAATGTATTAGTATCAGGCCTAACGGTAATGTTATCTGACAACTGAGTGACAGTAACGTTAGGCCTAAATACTGTAACTAGTTTAGTGCAAGTACACTGGAAACGCTACTGTAGCCTGGAATAATGAAGAGGGCCACTACTAATTTAAAGCCGTCGTTTTGAATTTGCCTTCGGATGCAGGTAAATTTTCAGACATATTTTACTGATGTATGGTTTGTTGGCTCATCTAAAGTCCCCAGGTCAAAACTGAGCTCAAAGTTGAGGTTACAACTCATTCTTCAGATATTTGATTAAGATTAAGGTATTTTAGCCTAGGCCTAACCCAGTATTTAGTAGTTCAATGTGCAGTACAGTTTACAATTGATTATATGTTATATATGTGTACTATTACAGAATGATCACTGTGTATATATGTTACTACAGTATGTGTTGTGGATCACAAGTTGTTCTGGAATACTTTTTGGCTCACAATGGATTTACATATTATCATTGACATTGCTTCTTGCATACAGCTACCACAGCAACAACCTTAATGAAACTTTTGCAATGACTGAAAACTAATTCTCCTAAAATGGATTGAAGCTAGTCTCGAATCGATTCGAGACTGGTCACGACTGGTTTTCAACCAATCAGAATGCAGCAAATCAATAAAGGTATTTATGAACTCATGTTTATGTGCTGATGGACCTGAGTCCTAGGATAACTTTCTGACAATCTTTGTCTAAATATAGACCTAGAGTTTAGTATGTTTGACTGTTTTACCAATGTTTTTCTTTATGAATTTCATGTTTTTCTAATCATTATAACTATATATGATCCATATTCTTTTGTGTTTCTCTTTTTATTTTTGTTTCAGTATTTTCCAGACGTCAAGATGAAGCGTGTTCAATTAAGTTGTGCACAAAAGAGAAAACTGGCAAAAAAGAACCAACAAAAGGCTTTGGATTTAGTGACCAAGACTAGAAAGTTGACTAATGTTTTCACTCAACTTACACAACAAGAGCTTTCAAATTAAAATCCATCTCCGCCATCAGAAGTCACTTGCACTGTATGTGACTGATAAGATTCAAGCTGAACTAAGCTCCACAAATACAAGTACCACTTTGTCCACTTTAAGGTCAGAACATCATGATGACCTTAAGGTGTCGCAAACTGGCTCAACTGGCACAAGTCCCACAACTGATCTCACTTTGCCTGTAAATTCTCCTGATATCTCTCGTGTTAATGTTGATGCAAGTTGCTCTACAGACAGTCTGAAGTTGAAATAATTGCTGAAAATGAAAATCTACTGAACTTTGGTAAAATGCTTCAGTCTACAAAAGATGAAGAAACTAAAGCAAAAGATCCAGGGTTGTGACTTGATTTCTCTGCTGATGATGTGGTTTATTGAATTGCTTGTGGACCCACTTAATGTAAACACCACAATGGACCATTTAGCAAATCTTGCCAGGCTTTCAATAGTAGCAAACCAACGAGATACTGTTCGCAAAAACTTTTCTTTGGGGTAAAAGCCAATGGTGAGCAATACAAGAGAGTGGTTATTGTGTTCACCATCAACAGGGTCAGTTTACTGCTTTGTTTGTAAACTTTTTGCCCTAAAATTTCCTCATGTTTTGTTGAAAGAGAAGGGTTCAGTGACTGGCGAAATACTATTGTAATTGATGGTTATGAAAGAAGCACTACTCACCGAGACTCTATGCTAACATACTTATCTCGCAGATAAGGTTTAGGTTTGCGACAATAGTTGGAAAAAAATTAAAGAAGAGTGCAATTACTGGGAACATATCTTGGAGCATGTAATAGCAGTTATTCATACGTTAGTTAAACGTGGCCAGGCTTTTGGAGGAACAGATGAAAAATTTGGTTCACTGCAGAATGTAAATTTTTTAGGACTGCTTGAGCTCATGAGTCAGTTTGATTCATTTTTAACAGGGCACATTTTGAAATATGGAAATTCTGGAAAAGGAAATCCTTCTTACTTGTCCAAAACCACCTGTGGTGGACCTTCTGAGCCATTGGTTCAATGAGTTCTTCTGGTTATTTTAGCTTGTCAGTTGACTCGATGCTAGATCTATCACATATAGATCAGTTAAGTGTTGCACTGTGATATTTAAACGATGGGCAACCTACTGAACGCTTTTTAAGTTTGCAAACTTAATTTTTCAAAATATAGAGGTCAGTCTTACGATTATGCTGCTAACTTGTCTGGGCGATATAAGGAGTTGCAGCAAATGATTTTAGAAGAAAATAAGGTTGTCATATATGTGCCCTGAGCAGCCCATTCACTAAATTGTTAGGCTGAAGTGCTGTTGGCTGCTGTCAAGTGGCAGTTAGTTTTTTCTCTACAATACATTTGCTCTATACATTGTTTTCAGCCTCAATCAGCCGATGGAAATTTCTTAAAGCTTGTCTTGGAAATGAAAGTGTGTTTAAACCCCTCTCTTGTACCAGAGAAGAGGCACATGCTTTGGTAACAACAGCAATTTTGAAGTCTTTAAGATTTTGGAAGCTTTAGAATATCCAGTTGAAGACCAGTCACAAAAGGGAGACACTAGAAGAGAAGTAGACAATATTGTAAATAAGATGCAAAAGCTAGAATTTGTTTTTAATGTTGATCATGTCTGATGAGATTTTACAAAAGTTTCATAAAGCAAGTCAAGTTCTGCAAAATGAGGATGTGAACTTAAAAACATGTGCAGATCTGTACGGGTCATTAGCTGAGCAACTATGCACTTTAAGGGATGACTTTGAAAGATTTGAAGCAGTTGCAAAGGAAATACTACCAGATATTGATTACAATGCTGCTCAAACTTGCAAATATGTCAGAAAGAAGGTACTCAATGATGGAGATACACAAGAAGTAGATCTGAATGCCACCTTTAACACAATTGTTGACAAACTAGAAACCCAGATGAGAAAAAGAGGAGAGGTGTACAAACATATGTTCTTTCCAAAGTGATGTGACAAATGATGTCACTTCATCTGCTGAAACTGAAAGGTATTCCAGGTGTTCCCAGTAGCTAATTGATGCTTACCCAGAGGGCCTGGACACTAATCTCTCTGCTGAGCTTCAGCAGTTTCACTCATGTGCGCCAAAAGTTTAGTGCAACAAAAACTGTAAAAACCAGATTCAGTCATGTTGAACTTTATAAAATAATTTCAGAAGACAAAATTGAGTGTACGTTTCCAAACGTAGACATTGCATTGCGTTTATTTTTAACATTAATGGTCACAAATTGCACAGCTGAGCGTTCATTTTCTCAACTCAAGCATATTAAAAATCCCAACAGAACATCTATGCGACAAGACAGGCTAGATGCCTTCTTTCTGCTAAGTATAGAAGCAGATTTCTTACGCCAAATTAGTTTTTAGGATTGATCAAAGACTTTGGAATTGAAAAATCTAGAATAAGACTTTATAAAATTTAAATAAATATTAAGGCATAAGTAAATAATTTGCTTACAGGGTTTTAAGTTCAAAGAGAGAAACTGTTAACATCAAAGTGAGATTTTTTTCGAATAAAAGGGTTTTAAGTAAATTTTTCATTTTTGTTAACATCAAATTGAAAATTTTTAACATCAAAGTTGAGTTTGTGAACATCAAAGTGTGAATTTTTAACACCAAAGTGAGAAGTGTTAACTCAGAGTGAAAACAAATATACAGTAAAAATAATTATTTTTAGTTATCATTAATCAAACAAGTGATTTCCATCATCAGTTCTAAATAAAAGGCCTCAGTCATTGTTTGATTTTGATTCATGCCCAATCTGTTAAATAAATAAAATAAAAATGTTTTTATTGAATATAATTGTGGGGTCTGACCTGGAAGAAAACTGAAGAAAGGTTATAAAGTTTCAAACTTTTATTTCACTTTCAGTACTTATTGAGTCTTAATGTCATGTTAGTTAAGCAACGGAGGGGCTGAGAGGGGCACCATTGTTGGGTTGTGCTTATGGCATCAGTTGCCCTTAATCCAGCCCTGACATACATCTACTATTAATTATAATCCATAATTAATTAATCCAGCATGTGAGACTGGTAGAAAAAGCTAAATCTCATGCATCTCGACCAACTTTCTCTAAAATTTCTCTTACCAGATTATATAGTAAATTGTACTTTTGTGTCTGTTTTTTTTATTTGTAACGTACCTTATTGTCAGTTTGGTTATTATATTACAGAGTGTCTGGTGTTTTTATTTGTAACGTACCTTATTGTCAGTTTGGTTATTATATTACAGAGTGTCTGGTGTTTTTATTTGTAACGTACCTTATTGTCAGTTTGGTTATTATATTACAGAGTGTCTGGTGTTTTTATTTGTAACGTACCTTATTGTCAGTTTGGTTATTATATTACAGAGTGTCTGGTGTTTTTATTTGTAACGTACCTTATTGTCAGTTTGGCTATTATATTACAGATTTCGTTTTCGCCGAGAGTAGAAATGAAAAGAAAGTCTGTGAGGTCAAATAAAATCCTTGATTAAGCACATTCTCTGCTGTGAATTAAAGTTTCGTCTATCTAAAGCTAATTAGCACAGAATGTTGAAACGCTGTTCTGTACTGTAGTTAATATTTTAATACCCATACCAGCAGTCTTTAGAATACATTTTTACTTCAAGTGGATATTCGTCGCCATGAATAGTTATATTTAATTACACTGGTTTACAAAGAAATTGAGGCAAGCACAAAAATAGCTGTTTTAACCTAATTTGGGGTGCTGAATTCAGATTTGAAATCTGTTTTTACTCATCACCTCTAGTTTTTTAGATAAGCATACTGTACATAAAGGCGTATATGCATTCAGGGTTAATTTCTAATATTGTGTGGCTTATGTCTTCTTTTTTAGTTATTATGCAATAAATGTAAGTGATAGCATTACATTATATATATATATAGCTATATATCAAGACGGATTTTGGCAGTTAAGCGTAGCCAACACGTCTCAATTAACAGCCAGTAGTGCACTGGCAGTCAGCGCAGGAGGTTGGTGTCCCTCGACAATTGTGTTACACAATCTTTTGGGTATATATTTGTATTACAATTTCCAACGACGCACATAATTATTATTGCCTTACATATGATTTAATTTTACTTTGTTTTTTTTTCAGATTCTCCAATGGCTTCAAGCTCGTCAAAACACCTAGGATGCCTCAACAAGGCCAATTCTTTTTGCTACGTGTGTGGAGACTTCACGACAGTTGCACAGCGTCGAACCATCACTTCCCTCCTCAGAACTGCCTACTTTCATTATTTTGACTGTAAAATTGGTGATCAGGACAAATCTTGGGCTCCACACATCTGTTATAAACCCTGCTACAATGGACTAACTGCTTGGTGTAATGGCAAGAAAGCGGCTTTCAACTTTGCAGTCCCGATGGTTTGGAGAGAGCCACGAAGCCATGCAGATGATTGTTATTTTTGTCTAACAAATATAACTGGTTTCAATGCATCTTCTAGAAAAAAGATCAAATATCCCAACCTTCCATCTGCTATTAGACCCGTTCCCCATTCAGATGATCTTCCTGTCCCAACACCTCCAGTAAATAAGGATCTTCTTTCCTCATCAGATGAAGAAATGGCTCCAACGGAAGATTCTGCCAAGTCAATCTCTTCCGAAGATATTGACTCTTCTTATTCAGGAACAAGTGGCAACGAGCCACACTGGATCACGCAAGAAGACCTGAATGACCTTGCTCGTGATTTGTATCTGTCAAAACAGCAGTCAGAGCTCTTGGTTTCTTGGCTTAAACAGTGGAACCTAGTCCAGGAAGATGTAAGGATCACTAGTTTCAGGAATCGGAACAAAGACCTTGCTTCATTTTTCGACATGGAAAACAAGTTGTGCTAATGCACAAATGTACCTGGCTTGTTCACTTTCCTTGGTTTGCCACATAATCCTTCAGACTGGCGTCTTTTCATAGACTCTTCCAAGCGAAGTCTCAAGGCTGTGCTTCTGCACAACGGGAATAAATATCCCAGCATTCCCACTGCACACTCTGTCCATCTAAAGGAGTCCTATGACAATATGGAGCTTCTTTTAGAAGCTGTTAAGTACAACCAGTACCATTGGAGTCTGTGTGGGAACCTCAAGGTCATTGGTCTTCTTATGGGTATGCAAGCGGGCTTCACAAAGTACTGTTGCTTTCTCTGTCTCTGGGATAGTCGAGCTGTATCCCAGCATTACAAGCAGAAAGACTGGGGGTCTAGAAGCACTTTCGTTCCTGGCGAACACAGCGTCAAGGAGAATCCTCTGGTTGACATGAAGAAGGTGCTTCTTCCTCCTCTTCACATCAAGCTTGGTTTGATGAAGAATATCGTGAAGGTCATGGACAAAAATGGTGCTGCCTTCCAACACTTGTCTACTGTGTTCCCAGGTCTCAGTGCTGCTAAGCTCAAAGAGGGCATCTTTGTCGGACCTCAAATCCGAGAAGTGCTGAAGGATACTGATTTTGAGGAGCTTCTTACCTTAAAGGAACTGAGAGCATGGGAAGCATTTAAGTCAGTCTGTAGTGGCTTCCTTGGTAACACACGCGTACCAAATTACCAAGCCTATATTGAGAAGTTGCTAAAGACTTATGAGGATATGGGATGCCGAATGTCACTCAAAATTCATTTTCTCCATTCCCACCTCAACTTCTTCCCTCCAAACCTTGGAGCAGTGAGTGATGAGCACGGAGAAAGATTCCACCAAGACATTACGAAGATGGAGAGCAACTACCAAGGCAAGTGGAACCCCAGCATGATGGGAGACTTCTGCTGGATGCTCTTGCGTGACATCCCGGAGGCAAAATACACCAGATCATCTAAGAAAACACACTTCTAACTGTCTGCGGTACTATGAATTGTGTACATTGTGTCATCCAAGTATATTTATTCCGTCAATGTTCTTTATCTATCCTGTTTTATCTGTAATAAGCTGCTGCAACTGTTGAAATAAGCACGTATATTCTCTGTATATACTAAAATGAGACTATTTAAAAGCCAGAAAACTAGAGGTGAGAGAGCAAAACTGTTTATAAATTTGAATTCAGCACACCCAAATTAGTAAAAAACACCTATTCACATTCTTGCCTCAAACAAAAAATATTTTTTTGTAAACCAGTGTTATATTTGTCACAAGACGTTTGTGTTATGCTTGTTATAATTTTTAACAGTGCACTCTATCTATTCCCATAGATATTTTAAAGAATTAGAACAGTATATAATCATGCTTCAACAACTTATAAAAGGTGTTCACATTACAGCAAATGTGTTAAATGGCTTATATAAACAATGTTCCGACAGTAACTGTGTTGTACAATCCCAGCCTTCCAGATGAGCTCTGGATTGAATGAAACGCGTCGTCGGCGATGGATATAACAAATATAGTGGAAAGCTATTATTATCCACTCTTCCAATTCTTGAAACACCTAAAGGAACTTTATAAAGAATGTAGTGTTCAAAATTAGAATAGGCTTAAGACTACAACATGATAAAAAGTATATGATGATTCTACTGTTAAGAAGTATTACCGTCCATATATATAAATAACAGGAGTTTATCCTGACTACTGTATATAAATAACAGGACTTTATCCTGACCGTGTATATAAATAACAAATTCCTATCCTGACTACTGTATATAAATAACAGGACTTTATCCTGACCGTGTATATAAATAACAAGTCCCTCCCTACCCTGACTGTGTATATAAGTAACAGGTCCCTATCCTGACTAGTGTATATAAATAACAGTTCCCAATCCTGACTAGTGTATATAAATAACAGGTCCCTATCCTGACTGTGTATATAAATAAGAGTTCCCTATCCTGACTAGTGTATATAAATAACAAGTTCCTATCCTG
The DNA here is from genome assembly GCF_004210375.1 of Tachypleus tridentatus. Classification (NCBI taxonomy): domain Eukaryota; kingdom Metazoa; phylum Arthropoda; class Merostomata; order Xiphosura; family Limulidae; genus Tachypleus; species Tachypleus tridentatus. Next base: position 181,781,574 of record NC_134825.1, on the reverse strand, counting down.
ACTAGTGTATATAAATAACAGTTCCCTATCCTGACTAGTGTATATAAATAACAAGTTCCTATCCTGACTAGTGTATATAAATAACAAGTTCCTATCCTGACTAGTGTATATAAATAAGTTCCCTATCCTGACTAGTGTATATAAATAACAAGTTCCCTATCCTGACTAGTGTATATAAATAACAAGTTCCTATCCTGACTAGTGTATATAAATAACAAGTTCCCTATCCTGACTAGTGTATATAAATAACAAGTTCCCTATCCTGACTAGTGTATATAAATAACAAGTTCCCTATCCTGACTAGTGTATATAAATAACAAGTTCCTATCCTGACTAGTGTATATAAATAACAAGTTCCTATCCTGACTAGTGTATATAAATAACAAGTTCCTATCCTGACTAGTGTATATAAATAACAAGTTCCTATCCTGACTAATGTATATAAATAACAGTTCCCTATCCTGACTAGTGTATATAAATAACAAGTTCCTATCGTGACTAGTGTATATAAATAACAAGTTCCTATCCTGACTAGTGTATATAAATAACAAGTTCCTATCCTGACTAGTGTATATAAATAACAAGTTCCTATCCTGACTACTGTATATAAATAACAGGACTTTATCCTGACTAGTGTATATAAATAACAGGTCCCTATCCTGACTGTGTATATAAATAACAGTTCCCTATCCTGACTAGTGTATATAAATAACAGGTCCCTATCCTGACTAGTGTATATAAATAACAGGACCCTATCCTGACTAGTGTATATAAATAACAGGTCCCTATCCTGACTGTGTATATAAATAACAGTTCCCAATCCTGACTAGTGTATATAAATAACAAGTTCCTATCCTGACTAGTGTATATAAATAACAGTTCCCAATCCTGACTAGTGTATATAAATAACAAGTTTCTATCCTGACTAGTGTATATAAATAACAAGTTCCTATCCTGACTAGTGTATATAAATAACAAGTCCCCTATCCTGACTAGTGTATATAAATAACAAGTTCCTATCCTGACTAGTGTATATAAATAACAGGTCCCTATCCTGACTAGTGTATATAAATAAGAGTTCCCTATTCTGACTAGTGTATATAAATAACAAGTTCCTATCCTGACTACTGTATATAAATAACAGTTCCCTATCCTGACTAGTGTATATAAATAACAGTCCCCTATCCTGACTAGTGTATATAAATAACAAGTTCCTCTCCTGACTACTGTATATAAATAACAAGTTCCCTATCCTGACTAGTGTATATAAATAACAAGTTCCCTATCCTGACTAGTGTATATAAATAACAAGTTCCCTATCCTGACTAGTGCATATAAATAACAGTTCCCTATCCTGACTAGTGTATATAAATAACAAGTTCCTATCCTGACTGGTGTATATAAATAACAAGTTCCTATCCTGACTAGTGTATATAAATAACAGTTCCCAATCCTGACTAGTGTATATAAATAACAGGTCCCTATCCTGACTAGTGTATATAAATAACAAATTCCCTATCCTGACTAGTGTATATAAATAACAAGTTCCTATCCTGACTACTGTATATAAATAACAGGACTTTATCCTGATTAGTGTATATAAATAACAAGTTCCCTATCCTGACTACTGTATATAAATAACAGTTCCCTATCCTGACTAGTGTATATAAATAACAAGTTCCCTATCCTGACTAGTGTATATAAATAACAAGTTCCCTATCCTGACTAGTGTATATAAATAACAAGTTCCCTATCCTGACTAGTGTATATAAATAACAAGTTCCTATCCTGACTAGTGTATATAAATAACAAGTTCCCTATCCTGACTAGTGTATATAAATAACAAGTTCCTATCCTGACTACTGTATATAAATAACAGGACTTTATCCTGATTAGTGTATATAAATAACAAGTTCCCTATCCTGACTACTGTATATAAATAACAAGTTCCCTATCCTGACTAGTGCATATAAATAACAGTTCCCTATCCTGACTAGTGTATATAAATAACAAGTTCCTATCCTGACTAGTGTATATAAATAACAAGTTCCTATCCTGACTAGTGTATATAAATAACAGTTCCCAATCCTGACTAGTGTATATAAATAACAGGTCCCTATCCTGACTAGTGTATATAAATAACAGTTCCCTATCCTGACTAGTGTATATAAATAACAAGTTCCTATCCTGACTACTGTATATAAATAACAGGACTTTATCCTGACTAGTGTATATAAATAACAAGTTCCCATCCTGACTAGTGTATATAAATAACAAGTTCCCTATCCTGACTAGTGTATATAAATAACAAGTTCCCATCCTGACTAGTGTATATAAATAACAAGTTCCCTATCCTGACTAGTGTATATAAATAACAGGTCCCTATCCTGACTAGTGTATATAAATAACAAGTTCCCTATCCTGACTAGTGTATATAAATAACAGGTCCCTATCCTGACTGTGTATATAAATAACAGTTCCCAATCCTGACTAGTGTATATAAATAACAAGTTCCTATCCTGACTAGTGTATATAAATAACAAGTTCCTATCCTGACTAGTGTATATAAATAACAAGTTCCCTATCCTGACTAGTGTATATAAATAACAGTCTCCTATCCTGACTAGTGTATATAAATAACAAGTTCCTATCCTGACTAGTGTATATAAATAACAGTTCCCTATCCTGACTAGTGTATATAAATAACAGTCCCCTATCCTGACTAGTGTATATAAATAACAAGTTCCTATCCTGACTACTGTATATAAATAACAGTTCCCTATCCTGACTAGTGTATATAAATAACAGTTCCCTATCCTGACTAGTGTATATAAATAACAGTCCCCTATCCTGACTAGTGTATATAAATAACAAGTTCCTTATCCTGACTAGTGTATATAAATAACAGTTCCCTATCCTGACTAGTGTATATAAATAACAAGTTCCCTATCCTGACTAGTGTATATAAATAACAAGTTCCCTATCCTGACTAGTGTATATAAATAACAAGTTCCCTATCCTGACTAGTGTATATAAATAACAAGTTCCTATCCTGACTACTGTATATAAATAACAGTTCCCTATCCTGACTAGTGTATATAAATAACAGTTCCCTATTCTGACTGTGTATATAAATATAAAAGTGGGGGTGGGTAGAAACGTATGTGGGTCTTGCTAAAGGTTTGTTATTATACCCACTCCTGGCCCTAATTTAAACCTTAGGATGAAATTTACAAGTACGTGTTGTTTTATATACCTTCCATCTCCGTGTGACCTCTACCATGACAGATACTAAGATTTACGTTACAGCTCACACTCTATTTGTAGTTTATAATGTTTATTTCTAAGTTCTATTTTCTGTTGACTCGTACGTTTCTGTAAATATTCAGTGGACATGCTTACTTCTGTGTGCGATTTCAGAGAAGATAAAAATATATAAAACTATGAACAACCTTTATCTTTTTACTATCTACTTTTCTCTGTGTATAATTCAGTTTTTCAACAAAACGTACGGCAGAGATAAGAATAAATGTCGGGATACGAGCCGCTAACCCACTGTTCTTGTTGCACACTGTTTGAAAATCAGTTTTCTGTTGTAGGCATAATATAAAAGGAGGAAAATCACAAAACTGGATTTATTCTATACATACAAAGACAACCTGTTACCTTATCACTGTTCGAAACTGACATCTTCGGAACCGGATATTAAGCCTTTTTATTCTGTTGAAGCCAGCCATTATTGTAAATACGTAAGTGACGTCGGACCCGAGTTTGTCATTCCAAATCTACACTACCGTTGTAAGGGTGTTGGGTCTATTGAAATAACACTGTGGTGAAGTTATCCATGCGATGAAACATGTGAGAGTCAATAGAAATATTTCCGACAAAACTCAGCAGTTCTCACGCTACTCTTTGATGTCCACACAGAACATCTGGGCAAAGGCCAGTATCTGAGGTAATTATGTAATTCAAGGTAGTACGGGTGTTGTATATTTGACAGCCTTGAAGTTTATACTTTCTTTATATATGAATATATATTTAAAGTGTTATGGTGTTTGAGCTTATCTCTACTATGTCTGACGTTCATTTTTCATATATCAGTTTGAAAGGTCTTATATGTATAGTAAAAATTAATACATATATACCGCTTATAATTCTATCATTTTATCTTAACTTATAAGTTTAATAAATAAAACATTATTTTGTTTTCGTCCAATAATATAGCAGAAAGTATCTGAGCTCAAACACTAAAATTCGGTATTCGATTTCTTCAGTGAGAATTGGACAAAGTCCATTCAGAAGCTGGGCTAAACATAAATAAACACTATTACCTTCTTATAATTTTGTTTTAATAACAAGCGGTTTAGTATCTGGAATTGTTAATGTCTTGTTGGTTATCTTATGTTGTTAATGTCTTGTTGGTAATCTTATGTTAGTATATTGTTTATTATCTTCTGTTGCTAATGTCTTGTTGGTTATCTTATGTTAGTATACTGTTTATTATCTTGTGTTGTTAATGTCTTGTTGGTTATCTTTTGTTAGTATACTGTTTATTATCTTGTGTTAATGTCTTGTTGGTTATCTTATGTTAGTATACTGTTTATTATATTGCGTTGTTAATATCTTTTTGGTTATCTTATGTTAGTATACTGTTTATTATTTTGTGTTTTTAATTAATGTTGGTTATCTTATGTTAGTATACTGTTTATTATCTTGCGTTGTTAATGTCTTGTTGGTTATCTTATGTTAGTATACTGTTTATTATCTTGTGTTGTTAATGTATTGTTGGTTATCTTATGTTAGTATACTGTTTATTATCTTGCGTTGTTAATATCTTGTTGGTTATCTTATGTTAGTATACTGTTTATTATGTTGTGTTGTTAATGTCTTGTTGGTTATCTTATGTTAGTATATTGTTTATTATCTTGTGTTTTTAATATCTTGTCGGTTATCTTTTGTTAGTATACTGTTTATTATCTTGTGTTTTTAATATCTTGTTGGTTATCTTATGTTAGTATACTGTTTATTATCTTGTGTTTTTAATATCTTGTTGGTTATCTTATGTTAGTATACTGTTTATTATCTTGTGTTAATGTCTTGTTGGTAATCTTATGTTAGTATATTGTTTATTATCTTGTGTTGTTAATATCTTGTTGGTTATCTTATGTTAGTATACTGTTTATTATTTTGTGTTTTTAATATCTTGTTGGTTATCTTTTGTTAGTATACTGTTTATTATCTTGTGTTAATGTCTTGTTGGTTATCTTATGTTAGTATACTGTTTATTATCTTGCGTTGCTAATGTCTTGTTGGTTATCTTATGTTAGTATACTGTTTATTATTTTGTGTTTTTAATATCTTGTTGGTTATCTTATGTTAGTATACTGTTTATTATCTTGCGTTGTTAATATCTTGTTGGTTATCTTATGTTAGTATACTGTTTATTATCTTGTGTTTTTAATATCTTGTTGGTTATCTTTTGTTAGTATACTGTTTATTATCTTGTGTTAATGTCTTGTTGGTAATCTTATGTTAGTATATTGTTTATTATCTTGTGTTGTTAATATCTTGTTGGTTATCTTATGTTAGTATACTGTTTATTATTTTTTGTTTTTAATATCTTGTTGGTTATCTTTTGTTAGTATACTGTTTATTATCTTGTGTTACTGTCTTGTTGGTTATCTTATGTTAGTATACTGTTTATTATCTTGCGTTGCTAATGTCTTGTTGGTTATCTTATGTTAGTATACTGTTTATTATTTTGTGTTTTTAATATCTTGTTGGTTATCTTATGTTAGTATACTGTTTATTATCTTGCGTTGTTAATATCTTGTTGGTTATCTTATGTTAGTATACTGTTTATTATCTTGTGTTGTTAATGTCTTGTTGGTTATCTTTTGTTAGTATATTGTTTATTATCTTGTGTTTTTAATATCTTGTTGGTTATCTTTTGTTAGTATACTGTTTATTATCTTGTGTTAATGTCTTGTTGGTTATCTTATGTTAGTATACTGTTTATTATCTTGCGTTGTTAATATCTTGTTGGTTATCTTATGTTAGTATACTGTTTATTATCTTGTGTTGTTAATGTCTTGTTGGTTATCTTTTGTTAGTATATTGTTTATTATCTCGTGTTTTTAATATCTTGTTGGTTATCTTTTGTTAGTATACTGTTTATTATCTTGTGTTAATGTCTTGTTGGTTACCTTATGTTAGTATACTGTTTATTATCTTGTGTTAATGTCTTGTTGGTTATCTTATGTTAGTATACTGTTTATTATCTTGTGTTGTTAATGTCTTGTTGGCTATCTTATGTTAGTATACTGTTTATTATCTTGTGTTTTTAATATCTTGTTGGTTATCTTTTGTTAGTATACTGTTTATTATCTTGTGTTAATGTCTTGTTGGTTACCTTATGTTAGTATACTGTTTATTATCTTGTGTTAATGTCTTGTTGGTTATCTTATGTTAGTATACTGTTTATTATCTTGTGTTGTTAATGTCTTGTTGGCTATCTTATGTTAGTATACTGTTTATTATCTTGTGTTGTTAATGTCTTGTTTGTTATCTTATGTTAGTATACTGTTTATTATCTTGTGTTGTTAATGTCTTGTTGGTTATCTTATGTTAGTATACTGTTTATTATCTTGTGTTAATGTCTTGTTGGTTATCTTATGTTAGTATACTGTTTATTATCTTGTGTTGTTAATGTCTTGTTGGCTATCTTATGTTAGTATACTGTTTATTATCTTGTGTTGTTAATATCTTGTTGGTTATCTTATGTTAGTATGCTGTTTATTATCTTGCATTGTTAATATCTTGTTGGTTATCTTATGTTAGTATACTGTTTATTATGTTGTGTTGTTAATGTCTTGTTGGTTATCTTATGTTAGTATACTGTTTATTATCTTGTGTTAATGTCTTGTTGGTTATCTTATGTCAGTATACTGTTTATTATCTTGTGTTGTTAATGTCTTGTTGGTTATCTTATGTTAGTATACTGTTTATTATCTTGTGTTGTTAATGTCTTGTTGGTTATCTTATGTTAGTACATTGTTTATTATCGTGTGTTGTTAATGTCTTGTTGGTTATTTTATGTTAGTACATTGTTTATTATCTTGTGTTGTTAATGTCTTGTTGGTTATGTTATGTTATTATACTGTTTAGTATCTTGTGTTGTTAATGTCTTGTTGGTTATCTTATGTTAGTATACTGTTTATTATCTTGTGTTAATGTCTTGTTGGTTATCTTATGTTAGTATATTGTTTATTATCTTGTGTTAATGTCTTGTTGGTTATCTTATGTTAGTACATTGTTTATTATCTTGTATTGTTAATATATTGTTGGTTGTCTGATGCCAATATTGTTTAATATCTCGCGTTCTTTGTTTATTGTTGGCTCTCTTACGTTGTAAATGTATTGTTTAGTATTTTAACTTGTTTTTTTTATTTTGTGTGTATGTTTTACACTTTGACTGGAATCAATGGAACGTTCTGATGTATTTCTCTGTATATAGTTTTTTGTGTTTTTTTTTAACATCTTACTTATCCGGAATTTAAACATTGGAGACTAAAAGATATGTCCTGCGTGATCTTCAGGGAACACATATGATGCGTTACCTTAGTGGACAGTTTCTGATTATTCAAGTAGGCTTTGGAGGTCTCGTTCTGTACTTTATGTATTATATTTGTAAAAATAAATCACCGATTAGAACTCTCTTCTTCCGAAAGTACATTCACCTGATGAAATGATTGAAGTAAGTGTTGGTTCTTAGTAAGTCATTAATGTGTGTTTTTTGTTTACTATTTTTGTTATAATTTGATCTTTAGTGGTTCAACTGTAAACTCAAGGAGGTATAACGCTCGAATTCACGGTTCGATTCCTGTAGTGAAGACATTCAAGCTTTGTCTAATCAACCCAAAACCAACAAATTTATTTTGATTTGAAAACCACACAAAACAGATATGTTTATAGGCGTAAACCATTTTAAAATATAGGTTAGATCCTAAGAGTGACTTAGTACGATATAAAGTGAACCATGGAAGAAACACCAGAGATTACTGACATGTGTCTAAATGTGGAGATAATTTATTTACAAAAGAAGTCAATAATATAGTGTGTCTTTACACATAAGACAATTAAATACTTAAGTTTTTATTTATATATAACATTGTTAAACAATTAACCATTCCTACAACTAACGTGCTTAGTGCTGCGAAATAATAAGTATCTTCCTTTAAACCTACAACTGATGTGCTTAATTCTGTGATATAATAAGTATATTCCTTTAAACCTACAACTGATGTGCTTAGTTCTGTGATATAATAAGTATCCTCCTTTAAACCTACAACTGATGTGCTTAGTTCTGTGATATAATAAGTATCCTCCTTTAAACCTACAACTGATGTGCTTAGTTCTGTGATATAATAAGTATCCTCCTTTAAACCTACAACTGATGTGCTTAGTTCTGTGATATAATAAGTATCCTCCTTTAAACCTACAACTGATGTGCTTAGTTCTGTGATATAATAAGTATCCTCCTTTAAACCTACAACTGATGTGCTTAGTTCTGTGATATAATAAGTATCCTCCTTTAAACCTACAACTGATGTGCTTAGTTCTGTGATATAATAAGTATCCTCCTTTAAACCTACAACTGATGTGCTTAGTTCTGTGATGTAATAAGTATCTTCCTTTAAACCTACAACTTACGTGCTTAGTCCTGTGATGTACTAAGTATATTCCTTTAAACCTACAACTTACGTGCTTAGTCCTGTGATGTAATAAGTATCTTCCTTTAAACCTACAACTTACGTGCTTAGTCCTGTGATGTACTAAGTATATTCCTTTAAACCTACAACTGATGTGCTTAGTCCTGTGATATAATAAGTATCCTCCTTTAAACCTACAACTGACGTGCTTAGTTCTGCGATGATAAAAGTATCTTCCTTTAAACCTACAACTGACGTGCTTAGTTCTGCGATATAATACGTATCTTCCTTTAAACCTACAACTGACGAGCTTAGTTCTGCGATATAAGTATCTTCCTTTAAATCTACAACTGACGTGCTTAGTTCTGCGATGTAATTAGTATCTTCCTTTAAACCTACAACTGACGAGCTTAGTTCTGCGATATAAGTATCTTCCTTTAAATCTACAACTGACGTGCTTAGTTCTGCGATGTAATTAGTATCTTCCTTTAAACCTACAACTGATGTGCTTAGTTCTGCGATATAAGTATCTTCCTTTAAACCTACAACTGACCTGCTCAGTTCTGCGATATAACAAGTAACTTCCTGTAAACCTAAAACTGACGTGCCTAATCCTGCGATATAATAAGTACCTTCCTTTAAACCTACAACTGACGTGTTTAGTTCTGCGATATAATAAGTATCTTCCTTTAAACCTACAACTGATGTGCTTAGTTCTGCGATATAATAAGTATCTTCCTTTAAACCTACAACTGACCTGCTTAATTCTGTGATATAATAAGTATCTTACTTTAAACCTACAACTGACCTGCTTAATTCTGCGATATAATAAGTATCTTACTTTAAACCTACAACTGACCTGCTTAATTCTGTGATATAATAAGTATCTTACTTTAAACCTACAACTGACCTGCTTAATTCTGCGATATAATAAGTATCTTCCTTTAAACCTACAACTGACGTGCTCAGTTCTGCGATATAAGTATCTTCCTTTAAATCTACAACTGACGTGCTTAGTTCTGTGATGTAATAAGTATCGTCCCTTAAACCTACAACTGACGTGCTTAGTTCTGCGATATAATAAGTATCTTACTTTAAACCTACAACTGACCTGCTTAATTCTGTGATATAATAAGTATCTTACTTTAAACCTACAACTGACCTGCTTAATTCTGTGATATAATAAGTATCTTACTTTAAACCTACAACTGACCTGCTTAATTCTGCGATATAATAAGTATCTTACTTTAAACCTACAACTGACCTGCTTAATTCTGTGATATAATAAGTATCTTCCTTTAAACCTACAACTGACGTGCTTAATTCTGCGATATAATAAGTATCTTACTTTAAACCTACAACTGACGTGCTTAATTCTGCGATATAATAAGTATCTTCCTTTAAACCTACAACTGACGTGCTTAATTCTGCGATATAATAAGTATCTTTTTTTAAACCGAGAACTGACGTGCTTGGTTCTTCGAAATAATAAATATTTTCCAAATAAGAGATATATTTCAAAATCTTAGTGAAATAACTCTTGCCGATCAACCTTTCTTTAGTAATTATGGTGTCACACAAATAATTAAATATACTTACATTTTAACTTTAACGTCCAATTTTAAGATACACATTATTTTTTAGTTAACATATTGTATGACCTGTCTCACAGTGTGCCTCCTTTTGTACCCAGTAAGTTCCAAACCATCTAACTGAATATTATAACCTTATCGATATATTAACTTTACGGAAGGTAAATTCTTGAAACACAGTCAAGTTACGACAACTAACGTTTCTAAATACAAGAATGTGCAATTTTTAAACCAAATAATTTTAATTATAATAATGAATAAAAACATGGAAAAGTTTCGGAATCTTGAAAAGTCCATCTATAGAAGTGGAAATATTAGATCGTGTTTACCATTGTGTTTGTTTCACTCCTATATTACTACTGAAAATGGAATTTTGAGGATTCTGAAACGTTTAAGAAATGGTTCGTGTAATTACGATCATGTTTTTATTTATTATTAAATTACATTCTTCATGTAATAACTTGATTACTCATCTTAATTATAGTCTACAAATAAAGTGAAGTCTGTAAGTGAACTCTGGGGTCAACAAAACAGTCATCCTTATAATATAAAGGAACGAAAAGGTCAGGTCATTCAAAATGACCAATGGGCATTTCCTGATGTAAACACGTTAACACAGTACCTTTAAGCGCAGCTCACAAAGTAGAGTTAAAGGTAATAAACTGCTACACAGGGAAAAATTCTTGTCAAGGTACGGCATGTTCAACTATTATACCTAGTTCTTTATGAGCAAGTTTACTGAAGTGTGGGATGCACGAATGCTTGAAAAGGGACACCCCCACAAGAAAATAATGACGCAGTTCCATGTTTCAGCAGCATGGTGAGACATAATTACACCACTGTTGTGGTACGCGTCACCATTTATCTCCTATAATTACTTGAATATTAGCGTATATTCGAAGAAAAAAATATACATATATATTGTAATGACGCCTACAGCCTCCGGAAACAGGTGAAGCGACTCTCAGGGTTCTTGAAACGAACTAAAAATGGATTAAATTATTTCTCAGCCACTTTTAAATTCATTGTACTTTTGTTGATGTCTCGTAAATATGAAACTTTAATTTTCTCAAGTAGGCCAATCACTTAGAAGTATGAATACGGTTATTCTATAAAGATATTACATTACATCCTTATTACAACATCAATATACCAGAGCTACACAAGGGCTATCTGCGCTAGCCGTCTCTAATTTAGTAGTGTAAGACAAGAGGGAAGGCAGCTAGCCATCACCCACTTCAAGGTCTTCAGCTAATCTTTTGCTAACGAATAGTGGGATTGACCGAAACTTTATACCGCCCACACGGCTGAAAAGGCGAGTATATTTGGTGCGATGGGGATTCGAACATGCGACCCTAAGATTACGAGTCGAGCGATTTAACCACTTGGTCACGTCGTGCTCGTTAAAGTTTATGGGACCAGCCCAAGAAGCGCTAATTTGAATGAATATTGTGACGTCATAGTCAAATTTAAAAAATGTCATATTCAAAACCTAATTAGAATTATAAAGAGCACCCCTCCTAAGTGCTCCAGCGTTAAGTCTGATGGCTTATGACACTGAAAATCACGTTTTGATGCCTGCGACGGGAATATAAAACATATCCCATTGTTTTTATTTGTACAAACGACATTAAATGAAAACGTATTTGCATCACTAATTATTTCAGATTACTAACATTAATAGTAAAATGTTGTTGTTGTTTTGAATTAAGCATAAAGCTACAGAATAAGCTATCTGTGCTCTGCCCACTACGGGTATCGAAATGCGGTTTTTAGCGTTGTAAGTACGCAGACGTACCACTGAGCCACTGGAGGGCACTAGTGAAAAGAATTATGGAAAGAAAATACGCAACTCAACGTGAAATAACACAAAACATGATATCAAATATTGTAGTCTGACATCAGTATCAATAAGTATTATAATAACTATTATTCCATATTAGGGAATATTGTAGTCTGAGATGAGTATCAAAACTGTTTTAATAGTTTCTACCGTAATATAATATATATCCTAGTTTAATATAAGTATCAATAACCATTATAATAGTTTGTACCGTAATATAGAATGTTATAGTCTGACATGAGTGTGAATAAGATGGATCATATTTATTTATGCAGTATACACACTGACCAATCGTATTTATCTGTACAGTATTCACACTGACCCATCGTATTTATCTGTACAGTATTCACACTGACTCATCGTATTTATCTGTACAGTATTCACACTGACCCATCGCATTTATCTGTACGGTATTCACACTGACCCATCGTATTTATCTGTACAGTATTCACACTGACCCATCGTATTTATCTGTACAGTATTCACACTGCCCATCGTATTTATCTGTACAGTATTCACACTGACTAATCATATTTATTTGTATAGTATTCACACTGATGCACCATATTTATTTGCATTGTATTCACACTGATCCATCATATTTATTTGTATAGTGTTTACACTGATTCAATATATTTATTTGTATAGTGTTCATACTGATTCAATATATTTATTTGTATAGTGTTCATACTGATTCATCATATTTATTTGTATAGTGTTTACACTGATTCAATATATTTATTTGTATAGTGTTTACACTGATTCAATATATTTATTTGTATAGTGTTGACACTTATCCATCGTATTCATTTGTATAGTGTTTACACTGATTCATCATATTTATTTGTATAGTGTTTACACTGATTCAATATTTATATCCAAAACGGTGTTTACACTGACTTTTACATAGTTTATATTATATTTCTCAACATAGTGGGTCGTCATCACTGATTCAATATATTTATTTGTATAGTGTTTACACTGATTCAATATATTTATTTGTATAGTGTTGACACTTATCCATCATATTTATTTGTATAGTGTTTACACTGATTCAATATATTTATTTGTATAGTGTTTACACTGATTCAATATATTTATTTGTATAGTGTTTACACTGATTCAATATATTTATTTGTATAGTGTTCATACTGATTCAGTATATTTATTTGTATAGTGTTCATACTGATTCAGTATATTTATTTGTATAGTGTTCATACTGATTCATCATATTTATTTGTATAGTGTTTACACTGATTCAATATATTTATGTGTTTACACTGATTCAATATATTTATGTGTTTACACTGATTCAATATATTTATTTGTATAGTGTTCATACTGATTCAATATATTTATTTGTTTAGTGTTCATACTGCTTCAATATATTTATTTGTATAGTGTTCATACTGATTCATCATATTTATTTGTATAGTGTTCACACTGATTCAATATATTTATTTGTATAGTGTTCACTCTGATTCCTCATATTTATCTCTACAGTATTCACACTTATCCATCATATTTATTTGCATAGTGTTTACACTGATTCAATATATTTATTTGTATAGTGTTCACACTGACCCATCGCATTTATCTGTACAGTATTCACATTGACCCATCGTATTTATCTGTACAGTATTCACACTGACCCATCGCATTTATCTGTACGGTATTCACACTGACCCATCGTATTTATCTGTACAGTATTCACACTGACCCATTGTATTTATCTGTACAGTATTCACACTGAACCATCGTATTTATCTGTACAGTATTCACATTGCTCATCGTATTTATCTGTACAGTATTCACATTGCTCATCGTTTTTATCTGTATAGTATTCACACTGATTCATCATATTTATTTGTATAGTATTCACACTGATTCATCATATTTATTTGTATAGTGTTCACACTGATTCAATATATTTATTTGTATAGTGTTCACACTGATTCATCATATTTATTTGTGCAGTATTCACACTGATTCATCATATTTATTTGTATAGTGTTCATACTGATTCAATATATTTATTTGTATAGTGTTCATACTGATTCATCATATTTATATCTACAGTATTCACACTGATCCATCATATTTATTTGTATAGTGTTCATACTGATTCAATATATTTATTTGTATAGTGTTCACACTGATGCATCATATTTATTTGTATAGTGTTTACAGTGATTCAGTATATTTATTTGTATAGTGTTCATACTGATTCATCATATTTATTTGTATAGTGTTTACACTGATTCAATATATTTATTTGTATAGTGTTCATATTGATTCAATATATTTATTTGTATAGTGTTCATACTGATTCAATATATTTATTTGTATAGTGTTTACACTGATTCAATATATTTATTTGTATAGTGTTGACACTTATCCATCATATTTATTTGTATAGTGTTCATACTGATTCATCATATTTATTTGTATAGTGTTTACACTGATTCAATATATTTATTTGTATAGTGTTTACACTGATTCAATATATTTATTTGTATAGTGTTTACACTGATTCAATATATTTATTTGTATAGTGTTCATACTGATTCAGTATATTTATTTGTATAGTGTTCATACTGATTCGATATATTTATTTGTATAGTGTTCATACTGATTCATCATATTTATTTGTATAGTGTTTACACTGATTCAATATATTTATTTGTATAGTGTTTTCACTGATTCAATATATTTATTTGTATAGTGTTGACACTTATCCATTGTATTCATTTGTATAGTGTTTACACTGATTCATCATATTTATTTGTATAGTGTTTACACTGATTCATCATATTTATTTGTATAGTGTTCATACTGATTCATCATATTTATTTGTATAGTATTCACACTGATTCATCATATTTATTTGTATAGTGTTCATACTGATTCATCATATTTATTTGTATAGTGTTTACACTGATTCATCATATTTATTTGTCTAGGGTTTACACTGATTATTATATATTTATTTGTATAGTGTTTACACTGATTCAATATATTTATTTGTATAGTGTTTTCACTGATTCAATATATTTATTTGTATAGTGTTCATACTGATTCAATATATTTATTTGTATAGTGTTCATACTGATTCAGTATATTTATTTGTATAGTGTTCATACTGATTCAGTAAATTTATTTGTATAGTGTTCATACTGATTCATCATATTTATTTGTATAGTGTTCATACTGATTCAATATATTTATTTGTATAGTGTTCACACTTATCCATCATATTTATTTGTATAGTGTTTACACTGATTCATCATATTTATTTGTATAGTGTTCATACTGATTCATCATATTTATTTGTATAGTGTTTACACTGATTCATCATATTTATTTGTATAGTGTTCATACTGATTCATCATATTTATTTGTATAGTGTTCATACTGATTCATCATATTTATTTGTATAGTGTTTACACTGATTCAATATATTTATTTGTATTGTATTTACACTGATTCAGTATATTTATTTGTATAGTGTTGATACTGATTCAATATATTTATTTGTATAGTGTTTATACTGATTCATCATATTTATTTGTATAGTGTTCACTCTGATTCATCATATTTATCTCTACAGTATTCACACTTATCCATCATATTTATTTGTATAGTGTTTACACTGATTCAATATATTTATTTGTATAGTGTTCACACTGACCCGTCATCATATTTATTTGTCTGTACAGTATTCACATTTGATATTCACACTGATTCATCGTATTTATTTGTACAGTATTCACACTGACCCAATATATTTATTTGTACAGTATTCACACTGATCCCATCGCATTTATCTGTACAGTATTCACACTGATTCATCATATTTATTTGTATAGTATTCACACTGATTCATCATATTTATTTGTATAGTGTTCACACTGATTCAATATATTTATTTGTATAGTGTTCACACTGATTCATCATATTTATCTCTGCACAATTCACACTGATCCATGATATTTATTTGTATAGTGTTCATACTGATTCAATATATTTATTTGTATAGTGTTCACACTGATTCATCATATTTATCTCTACATTATTCACACTTATCCATCATATTTATTTGTATAGTGTTTACACTGATTCAATATATTTATCTCTACACTATTCACACTGATCCATCATATTTATTTGTATAGTGATTCAATATATTTATTTGTATAGTGTTCACTGATATATTTATTTGTATAGTGTTCACACTGATTCATCATATTTATTTGTATAGTGTTCACACTGATGCATCATATTTATTTGTATAGTGTTTACAGTGATTCAGTATATTTATTTGTATAGTGTTCATACTGATTCATCATATTTATTTGTATAGTGTTTACACTGATTCAATATATTTATTTGTATAGTGTTCACACTGATTCAATATATTTATTTGTATAGTGTTCACACTGATTCAATATATTTATTTGTATAGTGTTTACACTGATTCAATATATTTATTTGTATAGTGTTCACACTGATTCATCATATTTATTTGTATAGTGTTTACACTGATTCATCATATTTATTTGTATAGTGTTCATACTGATTCATCATATTTATTTGTATAGTGTTCATACTGATTCATCATATTTATCTGTACACTATTCACACTTATCCATCATATTTATTTGTATAGTGTTCATACTGATTCATCATATTTATTTGTATAGTGTTCATACTGATTCATCATATTTATTTGTATAGTGTTCATACTGATTCATCATATTTATTTGTATAGTGTTTACACTGATTCAATATATTTATTTGTATAGTGTTTACACTGATTCAATATATTTATTTGTATAGTGTTTACACTGATTCAATATATTTATTTGTATAGTGTTCATACTGATTCATCATATTTATTTGTATAGTGTTTACACTGATTCAATATATTTATTTGTATAGTGTTCATACTGATTCAATATATTTATTTGTATAGTGTTCATACTGATTCATCATATTTATTTGTATAGTGTTCACACTGATTCAATATATTTATTTGTATAGTGTTCATACTGATTCATCATATTTATCTGTACACTATTCACACTTATCCATCATATTTATTTGTATAGTGTTTACACTGATTCAATATATTTATTTGTATAGTGTTCACACTGACCCATCGCATTTATCTGTACACTATTCACATTGACCCATCGTATTTATTTGTACAGTATTCACACTGATTCATCATATTTATCTGTATAGTATTCACACTGATTCATCATATTTATTTGTATAGTATTCACACTGATTCATCATATTTATTTGTATAGTATTCACACTGATTCATCATATTTATTTGTACAGTATTCACACTGATTCATCATATTTATTTGTATAGTATTCACACTGATTCATATATTTATTTGTATAGTGTTCACACTGATTCATCATATTTATTTGTATTGTATTCACACTGATCCATCATATTTATTTGTATAGTGTTCACACTGATTCAATATATTTATTTGTATAGTGTTCACACTGATTCATCATATTTATTCTGTGCAGTATTCACACTGATCCCATATATTTATTTGTATAGTGTTCATACTGATTCAATATATTTATTTGTATAGTGTTCATACTGATTCATCATATTTATTTGTATAGTATTCACACTTATTCATCATATTTATTTGTATAGTGTTTACACTGATTCAATATATTTATTTGTATAGTGTTCATACTGATTCAATATATTTATTTGTATAGTGTTCATACTGATTGATCATATTTATCTCTATACTATTCACACTTATCCATCATATTTATTTGTATAGTGTTCACACTGATTCAATATATTTATTTGTATAGTGTTCACACTGATTCAATATATTTATTTGTATAGTGTTCACACTGATTCATCATATTTATTTGTATAGTGTTCATACTGATTCATATATTTATTTGTATAGTGTTCACACTGATTCATCATATTTATTTGTATAGTGTTTACAGTGATTCAGTATATTTATTTGTATAGTGTTCATACTGATTCATCATATTTATTTGTATAGTGTTTACACTGATTCAATATATTTATTTGTATAGTGTTCATATTGATTCAATATATTTATTTGTATAGTGTGTGTTCATACTGATTCAATATATTTATTTGTATAGTGTTCATACTGATTCAATATATTTATTTGTATAGTGTTGACACTGATTCATCATATTTATTTGTATAGTGTTCATACTGATTCATCATATTTATTTGTATAGTGTTTACACTGATTCAATATATTTATTTGTATAGTGTTTACACTGATTCAATATATTTATTTGTATAGTGTTCACACTGATTCAATATATTTATTTGTATAGTGTTCATACTGATTCAGTATATTTATTTGTATAGTGTTCATACTGATTCGATATATTTATTTGTATAGTGTTCATACTGATTCATCATATTTATTTGTATAGTGTTTACACTGATTCAATATATTTATTTGTATAGTGTTTACACTGATTCAATATATTTATTTGTATAGTGTTTACACTGATTCAATATATTTATTTGTATAGTGTTCACACTGATTCATCATATTTATTTGTATAGTGTTCACACTGATGCATCATATTTATTTGTATAGTGTTTACAGTGATTCAGTATATTTATTTGTATAGTGTTCATACTGATTCATCATATTTATTTGTATAGTGTATTCACACTTATCCATCATATTTATTTGTATAGTGTTCATACTGATTCATCATATTTATTTGTATAGTGTTTACACTGATTCATCATATTTATTTGTATAGTGTTTACACTGATTCAATATATTTATTTGTATAGTGTTTACACTGATTCAATATATTTATTTGTATAGTGTTTACACTGATTCAATATATTTATTTGTATAGTGTTCACACTGATTCATCATATTTATTTGTATAGTGTTCATACTGATTCAGTATATTTATTTGTATAGTGTTCATACTGATTCAGTATATTTATTTGTATAGTGTTCATACTGATTCATCATATTTATTTGTATAGTGTTCATACTGATTCAATATATTTATTTGTATAGTGTTCACACTTATCCATCGTATTTATTTGTATTGTGTTTACACTGATTCAATATATTTATTTGTATAGTGTTCATACTGATTCATCATATTTATTTGTATAGTGTTTACACTGATTCATCATATTTATTTGTATAGTGTTCATACTGATTCATCATATTTATTTGTATAGTGTTAACACTGATTCAATATATTTATTTGTATAGTGTTTACACTGATTCAATATATTTATTTGTATAGTGTTTACACTGATTCAATATATTTATTTGTATAGTGTTCATACTGATTCATCATATTTATTTGTATAGTGTTGACACTGATTCATCATATTTATTTGTATAGTGTTCACACTGATTCATCATATTTATTTGTATAGTGTTCACACTGATTCATCATATTTATTTGTATAGTATTCACACTGATCCATCATATTTATTTGTATAGTGTTCACACTGATTCATCATATTTATTTGTATAGTGTTCACACTGATTCATCATATTTATTTGTATAGTGTTTACACTGATTCAATATATTTATTTGTATAGTGTTACACTGATTCAATATATTTATTTGTATAGTGTTCACACTGATTCAATATATTTATTTGTATAGTGTTCACACTGATTCAATATATTTATTTGTATAGTGTTCACACTGATTCATCATATTTATTTGTATAGTGTTCACACTGATTCATCATATTTATTTGTATAGTGTTCATACTGATTCATCATATTTATTTGTATAGTATTTACACTGATTCATTATATTTATTTGTATAGTGTTCATACTGATTGATCATATTTATTTGTATAGTGTTCATACTGATTCATCATATTTATTTGTATAGTGTTCACACTGATTCAATATATTTATTTGTATAGTGTTTCACACTGATTCAATCATATTTATTTGTATAGTGTTTACACTGATTCAATATATTTATTTGTATAGTGTTCATACTGATTCATCATATTTATTTGTATAGTGTTCATACTGATTCATTCAATATATTTATTTGTATAGTGTTCATACTGATTCATCATATTTATTTGTATAGTGTTCATACTGATTCAATATATTTATTTGTATAGTGTTCACACTGATTCATCATATTTATTTGTATAGTGTTCACACTGATTCAATATATTTATTTGTATAGTGTTCACACTGATTCATCATATTTATTTGTATAGTGTTCACACTGATTCATCATATTTATTTGTATAGTGTTCATACTGATTCATCATATTTATTTGTATAGTGTTCATACTGATTCATCATATTTATTTGTATAGTGTTTACACTGATTCAATATATTTATTTGTATAGTGTTTACACTGATTCATATATTTATTTGTATAGTGTTACATACTGATTCAATATATTTATTTGTATAGTGTTCATACTGATTCATCATATTTATTTGTATAGTGTTCACACTGATTCATCATATTTATTTGTATAGTGTTCACACTGATTCATCATATTTATTTGTATAGTGTTTACACTGATTCATCATATTTATGTATAGTGTTCACACTGATTCATATTTTTGTATAGTGTTCACACTGATTCATCATATTTATTTGTATAGTGTTTACACTGATTCAATATATTTATTTGTATAGTGTTTACACTGATTCAATATATTTATTTGTATAGTGTTTACACTGATTCATATATTTATTTGTTATTCACACTGATTCAATATATTTATTTGTATAGTGTTCATACTGATTCATCATATTTATTTGTATAGTGTTCATACTGATTCAATATATTTATTTGTATAGTGTTCATACTGATTCATCATATTTATTTGTATAGTGTTCACACTGATGCATCATATTTATTTGTATAGTGTTTACACTGATTGAATATATTTATTTGTAGTGTTCATACTGATTCATCATATTTATTTGTATAGTGTTCATACTGATTCATCATATTTATTTGTATAGTGTTTACACTGATTCAATATATTTATTTGTTTAGTGTTCATACTGCTTCAATATATTTATTTGTATAGTGTTCATACTGATTCATCATATTTATTTGTATAGTGTTCACACTGATTCAATATATTTATTTGTATAGTGTTCACTCTGATTCCTCATATTTATCTCTACAGTATTCACACTTATCCATCATATTTATTTGCATAGTGTTTACACTGATTCAATATATTTATTTGTATAGTGTTCACACTGACCCATCGCATTTATCTGTACAGTATTCACATTGACCCATCGTATTTATCTGTACAGTATTCACACTGACCCATCGCATTTATCTGTACGGTATTCACACTGACCCATCGTATTTATCTGTACAGTATTCACACTGACCCATTGTATTTATCTGTACAGTATTCACACTGACCCATCGTATTTATCTGTACAGTATTCACATTGCTCATCGTATTTATCTGTACAGTATTCACATTGACTCATCGTATTTATCTGTACAGTATTCACACTGATGCACCATATTTATTTGCATTGTATTCACACTGATTCATCATATTTATTTGTATAGTGTTCACACTGATTCAATATATTTATTTGTATAGTGTTCACACTGATTCATCATATTTATCTCTGCACTATTCACACTGATCCATGATATTTATTTGTATAGTGTTCATACTGATTCAATATATTTATTTGTATAGTGTTCATACTGATTCATCATATTTATCTCTACACTATTCACACTTATCCATCATATTTATTTGTATAGTGTTTACACTGATTCAATATATTTATTTGTATAGTGTTCATACTGATTCAATATATTTATTTGTATAGTGTTCATACTGATTGATCATATTTATCTCTACACTATTCACACTTATCCATCATATTTATTTGTATAGTGTTTACACTGATTCAATATATTTATTTGTATAGTGTTCACACTGATTCATCATATTTATATCTACACTATTCACACTGATCTATCATATTTATTTGTATAGTGTTCATACTGATTCAATATATTTATTTGTATAGTGTTCACACTGATGCATCATATTTATTTGTATAGTGTTTACAGTGATTCAGTATATTTATTTGTATAGTGTTCATACTGATTCATCATATTTATTTGTATAGTGTTTACACTGATTCAATATATTTATTTGTATAGTGTTCATATTGATTCAATATATTTATTTGTATAGTGTTCATACTGATTCAATATATTTATTTGTATAGTGTTTACACTGATTCAATATATTTATTTGTATAGTGTTCACACTGATTCATCATATTTATTTGTATAGTGTTCACACTGATTCATCATATTTATTTGTATAGTGTTTACACTGATTCAATATATTTATTTGTATAGTGTTTACACTGATTCAATATATTTATTTGTATAGTGTTTACACTGATTCAATATATTTATTTGTATAGTGTTCATACTGATTCATCATATTTATTTGTATAGTGTTCATACTGATTCAATATATTTATTTGTATAGTGTTCATATTGATTCATCATATTTATTTGTATAGTGTTTCACACTGATTCAATATATTTATTTGTATAGTGTTCACACTGATTCAATATATTTATTTGTATAGTGTTTCACACTGATTCAATATATTTATTTGTATAGTGTTCACACTGATTCATCATATTTATTTGTATAGTGTTCACACTGATTCATCATATTTATTTGTATAGTGTTCATACTGATTCATCATATTTATTTGTATAGTGTTCATACTGATTCATCATATTTATCTCTACAGTATTCACACTGATCCATCATATTTATTTGTATAGTGTTCATACTGATTCATCATATTTATTTGTATAGTGTTTACACTGATTCATCATATTTATTTGTATAGTGTTTACACTGATTCATCATATTTATTTGTATAGTGTTTACACTGATTCACATATTTATTTGTATAGTGTTTACACTGATCAATATATTTATTTGTATAGTGTTCACACTGATTCAATATATTTATTTGTATAGTGTTCACACTGATTCAATATATTTATTTGTATAGTGTTCATACTGATTCAATATATTTATTTGTATAGTGTTCATACTGATTCATATATTTATTTGTATAGTGTTCATACTGATTCATCATATTTATTTGTATAGTGTTCATACTGATTCAATATATTTATTTGATTCTGATTCATATATTTATTTGTATAGTGTTTACACTGATTCAATATATTTATTTGTATAGTGTTCACACTGATTCAATATATTTATTTGTATAGTGTTCATACTGATTCATCATATTTATTTGTATAGTGTTCACACTGATTCATCATATTTATTTGTATAGTGTTCATACTGATTCATCATATTTATTTGTATAGTGTTCACACTGATTCATCATATTTATTTGTATAGTGTTTACACTGATTCAATATATTTATTTGTATAGTGTTCACACTGATTCAATATATTTATTTGTATAGTGTTCACACTGATTCATCATATTTATTTGTATAGTGTTCACACTGATTCATCATATTTATTTGTATAGTGTTCACACTGATTCATCATATTTATTTGTATAGTGTTCACACTGATTCATCATATTTATTTGTATAGTGTTCACACTGATTCATCATATTTATTTGTATAGTGTTCACACTGATTCATCATATTTATTTGTATAGTATTCACACTGATTCATCATATTTATTTGTATAGTGTTCACACTGATTCATCATATTTATTTGTATAGTGTTCACACTGATTCATCATATTTATTTGTATAGTGTTCACACTGATTCATCATATTTATTTGTATAGTGTTCACACACTGATTATAGTGTTCACACTATATTTATTTGTATAGTGTTCACACTGATTCAATATATTTATTTGTATAGTGTTCACACTGATTCATCATATTTATTTGTATAGTGTTCACACTGATTCATCATATTTATTTGTATAGTGTTCACACTGATTCATCATATTTATTTGTATAGTGTTCACACTGATTCATCATATTTATTTGTATAGTGTTCATACTGATTCATCATATTTATCTGTACACTATTCACACTGATCCATCATATTTATTTGTATAGTGTTCATACTGATTCATCATATTTATTTGTATAGTGTTTACACTGATTCATCATATTTATTTGTATAGTGTTTACACTGATTCAATATATTTATTTGTATAGTGTTTACACTGATTCAATATATTTATTTGTATAGTGTTCACACTGATTCAATATATTTATTTGTATAGTGTTCATACTGATTCAGTATATTTATTTGTATAGTGTTCATACTGATTCAATATATTTATTTGTATAGTGTTCATACTGATTCATCATATTTATTTGTATAGTGTTCATACTGATTCAATATATTTATTTGTATAGTGTTCACACTGATTCATCATATTTATTTGTATAGTGTTCACACTGATTCAATATATTTATTTGTATAGTGTTCATACTGATTCATCATATTTATTTGTATAGTGTTTACACTGATTCATCATATTTATTTGTATAGTGTTCATACTGATTCATCATATTTATTTGTATAGTGTTCATACTGATTCATCATATTTATTTATTTGTATAGTGTTTACACTGATTCAATATATTTATTTGTATAGTGTTTACACTGATTCAATATATTTATTTGTATAGTGTTCATACTGATTCAATATATTTATTTGTATAGTGTTCATACTGATTCATCATATTTATTTGTATAGTGTTCACACTGATTCATCATATTTATTTGTATAGTATTCACACTTATCCATCATATTTATTTGTATAGTGTTTACACTGATTCAATATATTTATTTGTATAGTGTTCACACTGATTCATCATATTTATTTGTATAGTGTTTACACTGATTCAATATATTTATTTGTATAGTGTTTACACTGATTCAATATATTTATTTGTATAGTGTTTACACTGATTCAATATATTTATTTGTATAGTGTTCATACTGATTCAGTATATTTATTTGTATAGTGTTCATACTGATTCGATATATTTATTTGTATAGTGTTCATACTGATTCATCATATTTATTTGTATAGTGTTTACACTGATTCATCATATTTATTTGTATAGTGTTTACACTGATTCAATATATTTATTTGTATAGTGTTTACACTGATTCAATATATTTATTTGTATAGTGTTCATACTGATTCATCATATTTATTTGTATAGTGTTTACACTGATTCAATATATTTATTTGTATAGTGTTCATACTGCTTCAATATATTTATTTGTATAGTGTTCATACTGATTCATCATATTTATTTGTATAGTGTTCACACTGATTCAATATATTTATTTGTATAGTGTTCACTCTGATTCCTCATATTTATCTCTACAGTATTCACACTTATCCATCATATTTATTTGTATAGTGTTTACACTGATTCAATATATTTATTTGTATAGTGTTCACACTGATTCATCATATTTATCTGTACAGTATTCACATTGACCCATCGTATTTATCTGTACAGTATTCACACTGACCCATCGCATTTATCTGTACGGTATTCACACTGACCCATCGTATTTATCTGTACAGTATTCACACTGACCCATTGTATTTATCTGTACAGTATTCACACTGAACCATCGTATTTATCTGTACAGTATTCACATTGATTCATCATATTTATCTGTATAGTATTCACACTGATTCATCATATTTATCTGTACAGTATTCACACTGATTCATCATATTTATTTGTATTGTATTCACACTGATTCATCATATTTATTTGTATAGTGTTCACACTGATTCAATATATATATTTGTATAGTGTTCACACTGATTCATCATATTTATCTCTGTATTCACACTGATCCATGATATTTATTTGTATAGTGTTCATACTGATTCAATATATTTATTTGTATAGTGTTCATACTGATTCATCATATTTATCTGTACACTATTCACACTTATCCATCATATTTATTTGTATAGTGTTTACACTGATTCAATATATTTATTTGTATAGTGTTCATACTGATTCAATATATTTATTTGTATAGTGTTCATACTGATTCATCATATTTATTTGTATAGTATTCACACTGATCCATCATATTTATTTGTATAGTGTTTACACTGATTCAATATATTTATTTGTATAGTGTTCACACTGATTCATCATATTTATTTGTATAGTGTTCATACTGATTCATCATATTTATTTGTATAGTGTTCATACTGATTCAATATATTTATTTGTATAGTGTTCACACTGATGCATCATATTTATTTGTATAGTGTTTACACTGATTCAATATATTTATTTGTATAGTGTTCATACTGATTCATCATATTTATTTGTATAGTGTTCACACTGATTCAATATATTTATTTGTATAGTGTTCATACTGATTCAATATATTTATTTGTATAGTGTTCATACTGATTCATCATATTTATTTGTATAGTGTTTACACTGATTCAATATATTTATTTGTATAGTGTTTCATACTAATTCAATATATTTATTTGTATAGTGTTCACACTGATCCATCATATTTATTTGTATAGTGTTCACACATTCATCATATTTATTTGAGTGTTCACACTGATTCATCATATTTATTTGTATAGTGTTTACACTGATTCATCATATTTATTTGTATAGTGTTCACACTGATTCATCATATTTATTTGTATAGTGTTCACACTGATTCATCATATTTATTGTATAGTTTCACACTGATTCATCATATTTATTTGTATAGTGTTCACACTGATTCAATATATTTATTTGTATAGTGTTTACACTGATTCAATATATTTATTTGTATAGTGTTCACACTGATTCATCATATTTATTTGTATAGTGTTTACACTGATTCAATATATTTATTTGTATAGTGTTTACACTGATTCAATATATTTATTTGTATAGTGTTTACACTGATTCAATATATTTATTTGTATAGTGTTCACACTGATCCATCATATTTATTTGTATAGTGTTCATACTGATTCATATATTTATTTGTATAGTGTTCATACTGATTCATCATATTTATTTGTATAGTGTTTACACTGATTCAATATATATTTGTATAGTGTTCACACTGATTCAATATATTTATTTGTATAGTGTTCATACTGATTCAATATATTTATTTGTATAGTGTTCATACTGATTCATCATATTTATTTGTATAGTGTTTACACTGATTCAATATATTTATTTGTATAGTGTTCATACTGATTCAATATATTTATTTGTATAGTGTTCATACTGATTCATCATATTTATTTGTATAGTGTTCATACTGATTCAATATATTTATTTGTATAGTGTTCATACTGATTCATCATATTTATTTGTATAGTGTTCACACTGATTCATCATATTTATTTGTATAGTGTTCACACTGATTCATCATATTTATTTGTATAGTGTTCACACTGATTCAATATATTTATTTGTATAGTGTTCACACTGACCCATCATATTTATTTGTATAGTATTCACACTGACCCATCATATTTATTTGTACAGTATTCACACTGACCCATCATATTTATCTGTGTATATTTATCATATGTATCAGTACAGTATTCACACTGATTCATCATATTTATTTATCACACTGATTCATCATATTTATTTGTACAGTATTCACACTGATTCATCATATTTATTTGTATAGTATTCACACTGATTCATCATATTTATTTGTATAGTGTTCACACTGATTCAATATATTTATTTGTATAGTGTTCACACTGATTCATCATATTTATTTGTATAGTATTCACACTGATTCATCATATTTATTTGTATAGTGTTCACACTGATTCATATATTTATTTGTATAGTGTTCATACTGATTCATCATATTTATTTGTATAGTATTCACACTGATTCATCATATTTATTTGTATAGTGTTCACACTGATTCACTGATATATTTATTTGTATAGTGTTCATACTGATTCAATATATTTTTTTGTATAGTGTTCACACTGATGCATCATATTTTTTTGTATAGTGTTCACACTGATGCATCATATTTATTTGTATAGTGTTTACACTGATTCAATATATTTATTTGTATAGTGTTCACACTGATGCATCATATTCATTTGTATAGTGTTTACACTGATTCAATATATTTATTTGTATAGTGTTCATACTGATTCAATATATTTATTTGTATAGTGTTCATACTGATTCATCATATTTATTTGTATAGTGTTCACACTGATTCAATATATTTATTTGTATAGTGTTTACACTGATTCAATATATTTATTTGTATAGTGTTCATACTGATTCATCATATTTATTTGTATAGTGTTTACACTGATTCATCATATTTATTTGTATAGTGTTCACACTGATTCATCATATTTATTTGTATAGTGTTCACACTGATTCATCATATTTATTTGTATAGTGTTCACACTGATTCATCATATTTATTTGTATAGTGTTCATACTGATTCAATCATATTTTTTGTATAGTGTTCACACTGATTCATCATATTTATTTGTATAGTGTTCACACTGATTCATCATATTTATTTGTATAGTGTTCACACTGATTCATATATTTATTTGTATAGTGTTCACACTGATTCATCATATTTATTTGTATAGTGTTCATACTGATTCATCATATTTATTTGTATAGTGTTTACACTGATCCAATATATTTATTTGTATAGTGTTCATACTGATTCAATATATTTATTTGTATAGTGTTCATACTGATGCATCATATTTATTTGTATAGTGTTTACACTGATTCAATATATTTATTTGTATAGTGTTCACACTGATTCATCATATTTATTTGTATAGTGTTCACACTGATTCATCATATTTATTTGTATAGTGTTTCACTGACTGATTCAATCATATTTTTATTGTATAGTGTTCACACTGATTCATCATATTTATCTGTACAGTATTCACACTGATTCATCATATTTATTTGTATAGTATTCACACTGATTCATCATATTTATCTGTATAGTATTCACACTGACCCATCATATTTATTTGTATAGTATTCACACTGACCCATCGTATTTATCTGTACAGTATTCACACTGACCCATCGTATTTATTTGTATAGTATTCACACTGATTCATCATATTTATCTGTACAGTATTCACACTGATTCATCATATTTATCTGTATAGTATTCACAGTATTCACACTGATTCACACATATTTATTTGTATTAGTATTCACACTGATTCATCATATTTATTTGTATAGTGTTCACACTGATTCAATATATTTATTTGTATAGTGTTCACACTGATTCATCATATTTATCTGTACAGTATTCACACTGATCTATCATATTTATTTGTATAGTGTTCATACTGATTCAATATATTTTTTTGTATAGTGTTCATACTGATGCATCATATTTTTTTGTATAGTGTTCACATTGATGCATCATATTTATTTGTATAGTGTTTACACTGATTCAATATATTTATTTGTATAGTGTTCATACTGATTCAATATATTTATTTGTATAGTGTTCATACTGATTCATCATATTTATTTGTATAGTATTCACACTGATTCATCATATTTATTTGTATAGTGTTTACACTGATTCAATATATTTATTTGTATAGTGTTCACACTGATTCATCATATTTATTTGTATAGTGTTCACACTGATTCATCATATTTATTTGTATAGTGTTCATACTGATTCAATATATTTATTTGTATAGTGTTCACACTGATTCATCATATTTATTTGTATAGTGTTCACACTGATTCATATATTTATTTGTATAGTGTTCACACTGATTCATCATATTTATTTGTATAGTGTTCACACTGATTCAATATATTTATTTGTATAGTGTTCATACTGATTCAATATATTTATTTGTATAGTGTTCATACTGATTCAATATATTTATTTGTATAGTGTTCACACTGATTCAATATATTTATTTGTATAGTGTTCACACTGATTCATCATATTTATTTGTATAGTGTTCATACTGATTCATCATATTTATTTGTATAGTGTTCACACTGATTCAATATATTTATTTGTATAGTGTTTCACACTGATTCAATATATTTATTTGTATAGTGTTTACACTGATTCAATATATTTATTTGTATAGTGTTCATACTGATTCAATATATTTATTTGTATAGTGTTCATACTGATTCATCATATTTATTTGTATAGTGTTCATACTGATTCATCATATTTATTTGTATAGTGTTCACACTGATTCATCATATTTATTTGTATAGTGTTCACACTGATTCATCATATTTATTTGTATAGTGTTCACACTGATTCATCATATTTATTTGTATAGTGTTCACACTGATTCAATATATTTATTTGTATAGTGTTCACACTGATTCATCATATTTATTTGTATAGTGTTCACACTGATTCATCATATTTATTTGTATAGTGTTCACACTGATTCATCATATTTATTTGTATAGTGTTCACACTGATTCATCATATTTATTTGTATAGTGTTCACACTGATTCATCATATTTATTTGTATAGTGTTCATACTGATTCATCATATTTATTTGTATAGTGTTCACACTGATTCATCATATTTATTTGTATAGTGTTTACACTGATTCATATATTTATTTGTATAGTGTTTACACTGATTCATTTATATATTTATTTGTATAGTGTTTCACACTGATTCAATATATTTATTTGTATAGTGTTCACACTGATTCAATATATTTATTTGTATAGTGTTCATACTGATTCAGTATATTTATTTGTATAGTGTTCATACTGATTCAGTATATTTATTTGTATAGTGTTCATACTGATTCATCATATTTATTTGTATAGTGTTCATACTGATTCAATATATTTATTTGTATAGTGTTCACACTGATGCATCATATTTATTTGTATAGTGTTTACACTGATTCAATATATTTATTTGTATAGTGTTCATACTGATTCATCATATTTATTTGTATAGTGTTTACACTGATTCATCATATTTATTTGTATAGTGTTCATACTGATTCATCATATTTATTTGTATAGTGTTCATACTGATTCATCATATTTATTTGTATAGTGTTTACACTGATTCAATATATTTATTTGTATAGTGTTTACACTGATTCAATATATTTATTTGTATAGTGTTGATACTGATTCAATATATTTATTTGTATAGTGTTCATACTGATTCATCATATTTATTTGTATAGTGTTCACTCTGATTCATCATATTTATCTCTACAGTATTCACACTTATCCATCATATTTATTTGTATAGTGTTCACACTGATTCATCATATTTATTTGTATAGTGTTCACACTGATTCATCATATTTATCTGTACAGTATTCACACTGACCCATCATATTTATCTGTACAGTATTCACACTGATCCATCATATTTATTTGTACAGTTCATTCACACTGATTCATCATATTTATTTGTATAGTGTTCACACTGATTCAATATATTTATTTGTATAGTGTTCACACTGATTCATCATATTTATCTCTACATTATTCACACTGATTCATCATATTTATTTGTATAGTGTTCACACTGATTCATCATATTTATTTGTATAGTGTTCATACTGATTCAATATATTTATTTGTATAGTGTTCACACTGATTCATCATATTTATTTGTATAGTGTTCACACTGATGCATCATATTTATTTGTATAGTGTTTACACTGATTCAATATATTTATTTGTATAGTGTTCATACTGATTCATCATATTTATTTGTATAGTGTTTACACTGATTCAATATATTTATTTGTATAGTGTTCATACTGATTCAATATATTTATTTGTATAGTGTTTACACTGATTCAATATATTTATTTGTATAGTGTTTACACTGATTCAATATATTTATTTGTATAGTGTTCACACTGATTCATCATATTTATTTGTATAGTGTTCACACTGATTCATCATATTTATTTGTATAGTGTTCATACTGATTCATCATATTTATTTGTATAGTGTTCATACTGATTCATCATATTTATTTGTATAGTGTTCACACTGATTCATCATATTTATTTGTATAGTGTTCATACTGATTCATCATATTTATTTGTATAGTGTTCATACTGATTCATCATATTTATTTGTATAGTGTTCACACTGATTCATCATATTTATTTGTATAGTGTTCACACTGATTCAATATATTTATTTGTATAGTTTACACTGATTCAATATATTTATTGTATAGTGTTTACACTGATTCAATATATTTATTTGTATAGTGTTCACACTGATTCAATATATTTATTTGTATAGTGTTTACACTGATTCAATATATTTATTTGTATAGTGTTCACACTGATTCATCATATTTATTTGTATAGTGTTCATACTGATTCAATATATTTATTTGTATAGTGTTCACACTGATTCAATATATTTATTTGTATAGTGTTCATACTGATTCATCATATTTATTTGTATAGTGTTCATACTGATTCATCATATTTATTTGTATAGTGTTCACACTGATTCATCATATTTATTTGTATAGTGTTCACACTGATCCATCATATTTATTTGTATAGTGTTCACACTGATTCATCATATTTATTTGTATAGTGTTTCACACTGATTCATCATATTTATTTGTACAGTATTCACACTGATCCATCATATTTATTTGTATAGTATTCACACTGATTCATCATATTTATTTGTATAGTATTCACACTGATTCATCATATTTATTTGTATAGTATTCACACTGATTCATCATATTTATTTGTATAGTATTCACACTGATTCATCATATTTATTTGTATAGTGTTCACACTGATTCATCATATTTATTTGTATAGTGTTCACACTGATTCATCATATTTATTTGTATAGTATTCACACTGATTCATCATATTTATTTGTATAGTGTTCACACTGATTCAATATATTTATTTGTATAGTGTTCACACTGATTCATCATATTTATTTGTATAGTGTTCACACTGATTCATCATATTTATTTGTTTGTATAGTGTTCATACTGATTCATATATTTATTTGTATAGTGTTCATACTGATTCATCATATTTATTTTGTATAGTGTTCACACTGATTCATCATATTTATTTGTATAGTGTTTACACTGATTCAATATATTTATTTGTATAGTGTTCATACTGATTCATCATATTTATTTGTATAGTGTTCATACTGATTCAATATATTTATTTGTATAGTGTTCATACTGATTCATCATATTTATTTGTATAGTGTTCACACTGATTCATCATATTTATTTGTATAGTGTTTACACTGATTCAATATATTTATTTGTATAGTGTTCACACTGATTCAATATATTTATTTGTATAGTGTTCACACTGATTCATCATATTTATTTGTATAGTGTTCACACTGATTCAATATATTTATTTGTATAGTGTTCACACTGATTCATATATTTATTTGTATAGTGTTCACACTGATTCATCATATTTATTTGTATATACTGATTCATCATATTTATTTGTATAGTGTTTACACTGATTCATATATTTATTTGTATAGTGTTCATACTGATTCATCATATTTATTTGTATAGTGTTCATACTGATTCATATATTTATTTGTATAGTGTTTACACTGATTCAATATATTTATTTGTATAGTGTTCACACTGATTCATCATATTTATTTGTATAGTGTCATACTGATTCATCATATTTATTTGTATATTCATCATATTTATTTGTATAGTGTTTACACTGATTCAATATATTTATTTGTATAGTGTTTACACTGATTCAATATATTTATTTGTATAGTGTTCACACTGATTCAATATATTTATTTGTATAGTGTTCATACTGATTCATATATTTATTTGTATAGTGTTCATACTGATTCATCATATTTATTTGTATAGTGTTCATACTGATTCATCATATTTATTTGTATAGTGTTCACACTGATTCAATATATTTATTTGTATAGTGTTCACACTGATTCAATATATTTATTTGTATAGTGTTCACACTGATTCAATATATTTATTTGTATAGTGTTGACACTGATTCATCATATTTATTTGTATAGTGTTTACACTGATTCATCATATTTATTTGTATAGTGTTTACACTGATTCATCATATTTATTTGTATAGTGTTCATACTGATTCATCATATTTATTTGTATAGTATTCACACTGATCCATCATATTTATTTGTATAGTGTTCATACTGATTCATCATATTTATTTGTATAGTGTTTACACTGATTCAATATATTTATTTGTATAGTGTTCACACTGATTCAATATATTTATTTGTATAGTGTTCATACTGATTCAATATATTTATTTGTATAGTGTTCATACTGATTCAATATATTTATTTGTATAGTGTTCATACTGATTCATCATATTTATTTGTATAGTGTTCATACTGATTCATCATATTTATTTGTATAGTGTTCATACTGATTCAATATATTTATTTGTATAGTGTTCACACTGATTCATCATATTTATTTGTATAGTGTTTACACTGATTCAATATATTTATTTGTATAGTGTTCATACTGATTCATCATATTTATTTGTATAGTGTTTACACTGATTCAATATATTTATTTGTATAGTGTTTACACTGATTCAATATATTTATTTGTATAGTGTTGATACTGATTCAATATATTTATTTGTATAGTGTTCATACTGATTCATCATATTTATTTGTATAGTGTTCACTCTGATTCATCATATTTATCTCTACAGTATTCACACTTATCCATCATATTTATTTGCATAGTGTTTACACTGATTCAATATATTTATTTGTATAGTGTTCACACTGACCCGTCGCATTTATCTGTACAGTATTCACATTGACCCATCGTATTTATCTGTACAGTATTCACACTGACCCATCGTATTTATCTGTACAGTATTCACACCGACCCATCGCATTTATCTGTACAGTATTCACACTGATGCACCATATTTATTTGCATTGTATTCACACTGATTCATCATATTTATTTGTATAGTGTTCACACTGATTCAATATATTTATTTGTATAGTGTTCACACTGATTCATCATATTTATCTCTGCACAATTCACACTGATCCATGATATTTATTTGTATAGTGTTCATACTGATTCAATATATTTATTTGTATAGTGTTCACACTGATTCATCATATTTTTATTTCTGATTCATCATATTTATTCACACTTATCCATCATATTTATTTGTATAGTGTTTACACTGATCCAATATATTTATCTCTACACTATTCACACTGATCCATCATATTTATTTGTATAGTGTTCATACTGATTCAATATATTTATTTGTATAGTGTTCACACTGATGCATCATATTTATTTGTATAGTGTTCACACTGATGCATCATATTTATTTGTATAGTGTTCACACTGATTCATCATATTTATTTGTATAGTGTTCACACTGATTCATCATATTTATTTGTATAGTGTTTACACTGATTCAATATATTTATTTGTATAGTGTTCATACTGATTCAATATATTTATTTGTATAGTGTTCATACTGATTCAATATATTTATTTGTATAGTGTTTACACTGATTCAATATATTTATTTGTATAGTGTTTACACTGATTCAATATATTTATTTGTATAGTGTTCACACTGATTCATCATATTTATTTGTATAGTGTTTACACTGATTCATCATATTTATTTGTATAGTGTTCACACTGATTCATCATATTTATTTGTATAGTGTTTACATCATCTGATTCTGATTCATCATATTTATTTGTATAGTGTTCATACTGATTCATCATATTTATTTGTATAGTATTCACACTTATCCATCATATTTATTTGTATAGTGTTCATACTGATTCTGATCATACTGATCATATTTATTTGTATAGTGTTCATACTGATTCATCATATTTATTTGTATAGTGTTCATACTGATTCATCATATTTATTTGTATAGTGTTCATTTACTGATTCATCATATTTATTTGTATAGTGTTCATACTGATTCATCATATATTTATTTGTATAGTGTTCATACTGATTCATCATATTTATTTGTATAGTGTTCACACTGATTCATCATATTTATTTGTATAGTGTTCACACTGATTCATCATATTTATTTGTACAGTATTCACACTGATCCATCATATTTATTTGTATAGTGTTTACACTGATTCATCATATTTATTTGTATAGTGTTCACACTGATTCATCATATTTATTTGTATAGTATTCACACTGATTCCATCATATTTATTTGTATAGTGTTCACACTGATTCATCATATTTATTTGTATAGTATTCACACTGATTCATCATATTTATTTGTATAGTATTTTCACACTGATTCATCATATTTATTTGTATAGTGTTCACACTGATTCATCATATTTATTTGTATAGTGTTCACACTGATTCATCATATTTATTTGTATAGTGTTCACACTGATTCAATATATTTATTTGTATAGTGTTCATACTGATTCAATATATTTATTTGTATAGTGTTTACACTGATTCATCATATTTATTTGTATAGTATTCACACTGATTCCATATATTTATTTGTATAGTGTTTACACTGATTCAATATATTTATTTGTATAGTGTTCACACTGATTCAATATATTTATTTGTATAGTGTTTACACTGATTCAATATATTTATTTGTATAGTGTTCATACTGATTCAATATATTTATTTGTATAGTGTTACACTGATTCAATATATTTATTTGTATAGTGTTCACACTGATTCATCATATTTATTTGTATAGTGTTTACACTGATTCATCATATTTATTTGTATAGTGTTTACACTGATTCATCATATTTATTTGTATAGTGTTCACACTGATTCATCAATATATTTATTTGTATAGTGTTTACTGATTCATCATATTTATTTGTATAGTGTTCATACTGATTCATCATATTTATTTGTATAGTGTTTCACACTGATTCATCATATTTATTTGTATAGTGTTCACACTGATTCATCATATTTATTTGTATATTCACACTTATCCATCATATTTATTTGTATAGTGTTCATACTGATTCATCATATTTATTTGTATAGTGTTCATACTGATTCATCATATTTATTTGTATAGTGTTCACACTGATTCATCATATTTATTTGTATAGTGTTCATACTGATTCATCATATTTATTTGTATAGTGTTTACACTGATTCATCATATTTATTTGTATAGTGTTTACACTGATTCAATATATTTATTTGTATAGTGTTTACACTGATTCAATATATTTATTTGTATAGTGTTCACACTGATTCAATATATTTATTTGTATAGTGTTCATACTGATTCATCATATTTATTTGTATAGTGTTACACTGATTCATATATTTATTTGTATAGTGTTCACACTGATTCATCATATTTATTTGTATAGTGTTCATACTGATTCAATATATTTATTTGTATAGTGTTCACACTGATTCATCATATTTATTTGTATAGTGTTCACACTGATTCATCATATTTATTTGTATAGTGTTTCATATTTATTTGTATAGATTCATCATATTTATTTGTATAGTGTTCACACTGATTCATCATATTTATTTGTATAGTGATTACTGATTCATCATATTTATTTGTATAGTGTTCATACTGATTCATCATATTTATTTGTATAGTGTTTACACTGATTCAATATATTTATTTGTATAGTGTTTACACTGATTCAATATATTTATTTGTTTAGTGTTGATACTGATTCAATATATTTATTTGTATAGTGTTCATACTGATTCATCATATTTATTTGTATAGTGTTCACACTGATTCATCATATTTATTTGTATAGTGTTCACACTGATTCATCATATTTATTTGTATAGTGTTTACACTGATTCAATATATTTATTTGTATAGTGTTCACACTGATTCATCATATTTATTTGTATAGTATTCACACTGATTCATCATATTTATTTGTATAGTATTCACACTGATTCATCATATTTATTTGTATAGTGTTCACACTGATTCATCATATTTATTTGTATAGTATTCACACTGATTCATCATATTTATTTGTATAGTGTTCACACTGATTCATCATATTTATTTGTATAGTGTTCACACTGATTCATCATATTTATTTGTATAGTGTTTACACTGATTCAATATATTTATTTGTATAGTGTTCACACTGATTCAATATATTTATTTGTATAGTGTTCATACTGATTCATCATATTTATTTGTAGTGTTCATAGATTCATCATATTTATTTGTATAGTGTTCACACTGATTCAATATATTTATTTGTATAGTGTTCATACTGATTCATCATATTTATTTGTATAGTGTTCACACTGATTCATCATAT
Source organism: Tachypleus tridentatus (assembly GCF_004210375.1). Lineage (NCBI taxonomy): Eukaryota > Metazoa > Arthropoda > Merostomata > Xiphosura > Limulidae > Tachypleus > Tachypleus tridentatus. The sequence continues at coordinate 181,742,902 of NC_134825.1, read as the reverse complement.
TTATTTGTATAGTGTTCATACTGATTCATCATATTTATTTGTATAGTGTTCACACTGATTCATCATATTTATTTGTATAGTGTTCACACTGATTCATCATATATTTGTATAGTGTACACTGATTCATTTGTACTGATTCATCATATTTATTTGTATAGTGTTCATACTGATTCAATATATTTATTTGTATAGTGTTCACACTGATTCATCATATTTATTTGTATAGTGTTCACACTGATTCATCATATTTATTTGTATAGTGTTCATACTGATTCATCATATTTATTTGTATAGTGTTCACACTGATTCAATATATTTATTTGTATAGTGTTCATACTGATTCAATATATTTATTTGTATAGTGTTCATACTGATTCATCATATTTATTTGTATAGTGTTTACACTGATTCAATATATTTATTTGTATAGTGTTCACACTGATTCAATATATTTATTTGTATAGTGTTCACACTGATTCATCATATTTATTTGTATAGTGTTCACACTGATTCATCATATTTATTTGTATAGTGTTCATACTGATTCAATATATTTATTTGTATAGTGTTTACACTGATTCAATATATTTATTTGGAAAGTGTTCACACTGATTCAATATATTTATTTGTATAGTGTTCATACTGATTCAGTATATTTATTTGTATAGTGTTCATACTGATTCGATATATTTATTTGTATAGTGTTCATACTGATTCATCATATTTATTTGTATAGTGTTTACACTGATTCAATATATTTATTTGTATTGTGTTTACACTGATTCAATATATTTATTTGTATAGTGTTCATCATATTTACTGATTCATCATATTTATTTGTATAGTGTTCACACTGATTCATCATATTTATTTGTATAGTGTTCACACTGATGCATCATATTTATTTGTATAGTGTTTACACTGATTCAATATATTTATTTGTATAGTGTTCATACTGATTCATCATATTTATTTGTATAGTGTTCACACTGATTCATCATATTTATTTGTATAGTGTTCACACTGATTCATCATATTTATTTGTATAGTGTTCATACTGATTCATCATATTTATTTGTATAGTGTTCACACTGATTCATATATTTATTTGTATAGTGTTCACACTGATTCAATATATTTATTTGTATAGTGTTCATACTGATTCATATATTTATTTGTATAGTGTTCATACTGATTCAATATATTTATTTGTATAGTGTTCATACTGATTCATCATATTTATTTGTATAGTGTTTACACTGATTCAATATATTTGTATAGTGTTTACACTGATTCAATATATTTATTTGTATAGTGTTTACACTGATTCAATATATTTATTTGTATAGTGTTCATACTGATTCATCATATTTATTTGTATAGTGTTTACACTGATTCAATATATTTATTTGTATAGTGTTTACACTGATTCAATATATTTATTTGTATAGTGTTCATACTGATTCAATATATTTATTTGTATAGTGTTCATACTGATTCATCATATTTATTTGTATAGTGTTCATACTGATTCATCATATTTATCTGTACAGTATTCACACTTATCCATCATATTTATTTGTATAGTGTTTACACTGATTCAATATATTTATTTGTATAGTGTTCACACTGACCCATCATATTTATCTGTACAGTATTCACATTGACCCATCGTATTTATCTGTACAGTATTCACACTGACCCATCGTATTTATCTGTACAGTATTCACACCGACCCATCGCATTTATCTGTACAGTATTCACACTGATGCACCATATTTATTTGCATTGTATTCACACTGATTCATCATATTTATTTGTATAGTGTTCACACTGATTCAATATATTTATTTGTATAGTGTTCACACTGATTCATCATATTTATCTCTGCACAATTCACACTGATCCATGATATTTATTTGTATAGTGTTCATACTTAGTGTTCATACTGATTCATTTATATATTTATTTGTATAGTGTTCACACTGATTCATCATATTTATCTCTACAGTATTCACACTGATCCATCATATTTATTTGTATAGTGTTTACACTGATCCAATATATTTATCTCTACACTATTCACACTGATCCATCATATTTATTTGTATAGTGTTCATACTGATTCAATATATTTATTTGTATAGTGTTCACACTGATGCATCATATTTATTTGTATAGTGTTCACACTGATGCATCATATTTATTTGTATAGTGTTTACAGTGATTCAGTATATTTATTTGTATAGTGTTCATACTGATTCAATATATTTATTTGTATAGTGTTCATACTGATTCAATATATTTATTTGTATAGTGTTTACACTGATTCAATATATTTATTTGTATAGTGTTTACACTGATTCAATATATTTATTTGTATAGTGTTCACACTGATTCATCATATTTATTTGTATAGTGTTTACACTGATTCATCATATTTATTTGTATAGTGTTCACACTGATTCATCATATTTATTTGTATAGTGTTCATACTGATTCATCATATTTATTTGTATAGTGTTCATACTGATTCATCATATTTATCTGTACAGTATTCACACTGATCCATCATATTTATTTGTATAGTGTTCATACTGATTCATCATATTTATTTGTATAGTGTTCATACTGATTCATCATATTTATTTGTATAGTGTTCATACTGATTCATCATATTTATTTGTATAGTGTTCATACTGATTCATCATATTTATTTGTATAGTGTTCATACTGATTCATCATATTTATTTGTATAGTGTTCATACTGATTCATCATATTTATTTGTATAGTGTTCATACTGATTCATCATATTTATTTGTATAGTGTTTACACTGATTCATCATATTTATTTGTATAGTGTTCACACTGATTCATCATATTTATTTGTATAGTATTCACACTGATCCATCATATTTATTTGTATAGTGTTCACACTGATTCAATATATTTATTTGTATAGTGTTCACACTGACCCATCATATTTATTTGTACATACTGTATTCACACTGATCCATCATATTTATTTGTATAGTATTTCACACTGATTCATCATATTTATTTGTATAGTGTTCATACTGATGCACCATATTTATTTGCATTGTATTCACACTGATTCATCATATTTATTTGTATAGTGTTCACACTGATGCATCATATTTATTTGTATAGTGTTTACACTGATTCAATATATTTATTTGTATAGTGTTCATACTGATTCAATATATTTATTTGTATAGTGTTCATACTGATTCAATATATTTATTTGTATAGTGTTTACACTGATTCAATATATTTATTTGTATAGTGTTTACACTGATTCAATATATTTATTTGTATAGTGTTCATACTGATTCATCATATTTATTTGTATAGTGTTCACACTGATTCAATATATTTATTTGTATAGTGTTTCACACTGATTCATCATATTTATTTGTATAGTGTTTACACTGATTCAATATATTTATTTGTATAGTGTTTACACTGATTCATCATATTTATTTGTATAGTGTTTACACTGATTCATCATATTTATTTGTATAGTGTTTACACTATTTCAATATATTTATTTGTATAGTGTTTACACTGATTTATTATATTTATTTGTATAGTGTTCATACTGATTCATCATATTTATTTGTATAGTGTTCATACTGATTCATCATATTTATTTGTATAGTGTTTACACTGATTCATCATATTTATTTGTATAGTGTTCATACTGATCACATCATATTTATTTGTATAGTGTTCACACTGATTCATCATATTTATTTGTATAGTATTCACACTGATTCATCATATTTATTTGTATAGTGTTCATACTGATTCATCATATTTATTTGTATAGTGTTCATACTGATTCATCATATTTATTTGTATAGTGTTCACACTGATTCATCATATTTATTTGTATAGTGTTCACACTGATTCATCATATTTATTTGTATAGTGTTTACTGATTCACATATTTATTTGTATAGTGTTCACACTGATTCATCATATTTATTTGTCTAGGGTTTACACTGATTCAATATATTTATTTGTATAGTGTTTACACTGATTCAATATATTTATTTGTATAGTGTTCACACTGATTCAATATATTTATTTGTATAGTGTTCATACTGATTCATATATTTATTTGTATAGTGTTCACACTGATTCATCATATTTATTTGTATAGTGTTCATACTGATTCATCATATTTATTTGTATAGTGTTCATACTGATTCATATATTTATTTGTATAGTGTTCACACTGATTCATCATATATTTATTTGTATAGTGTTCACACTGATTCATATATTTATTTGTATAGTGTTCATACTGATTCATCATATTTATTTGTATAGTGTTCACACTGATTCATCATATTTATTTGTATAGTGTTCATACTGATTCATCATATTTATTTGTATAGTGTTCACACTGATTCATCATATTTATTTGTATAGTGTTCACACTGATTCAATATATTTATTTGTATAGTGTTCACACTGATTCATCATATTTATTTGTATAGTGTTTACACTGATTCAATATATTTATTTGTATAGTGTTCATACTGATTCATCATATTTATTTGTATAGTGTTCATACTGATTCATCATATTTATTTGTATAGTGTTCACACTGATTCATCATATTTATTTGTATAGTGTTCACACTGATTCAATATATTTATTTGTATAGTGTTCATACTGATTCATCATATTTATTTGTATAGTGTTCACACTGATTCATCATATTTATTTGTATAGTGTTCATACTGATTCATCATATTTATTTGTATAGTGTTCATACTGATTCATCATATTTATTTGTATAGTGTTCATACTGATTCATCATATTTATTTGTATAGTGTTCATACTGATTCATCATATTTATTTGTATAGTGTTCATACTGATTCATCATATTTATTTGTATAGTGTTTACACTGATTCATCATATTTATTTGTATAGTGTTCATACTGATTCATCATATTTATTTGTATAGTGTTTACACTGATTCAATATATTTATTTGTATAGTGTTCACACTGATTCATCATATTTATTTATTTGTATAGTGTTCATACTGATTCATCATATTTATTTGTATAGTGTTTACACTGATTCAATATATTTATTTGTATAGTGTTTACACTGATTCAATATATTTATTTGTATAGTGTTCATACTGATTCAATATATTTATTTGTATAGTGTTCATACTGATTCATCATATTTATTTGTATAGTGTTCATACTGATTCATCATATTTATCTCTACAGTATTCATACTGATTCATCATATTTATTTGTATAGTGTTCACACTGATTCAATATATTTATTTGTATAGTGTTCACACTGATTCATCATATTTATTTGTATAGTATTCACACTGATTCATCATATTTATTTGTATAGTGTTCACACTGATTCATCATATTTATTTGTATAGTATTCACACTGATTCATCATATTTATTTGTATAGTGTTCACACTGATTCATCATATTTATTTGTATAGTGTTCACACTGATTCATCATATTTATTTGTATAGTGTTCACACTGATTCAATATATTTATTTGTATAGTGTTCATACTGATTCATCATATTTATTTGTATAGTGTTTCACACTGATTCAATATATTTATTTGTATAGTGTTCACACTGATTCAATATATTTATTTGTATAGTGTTCATATTGATTCAATATATTTATTTGTATAGTGTTCATACTGATTCAATATATTTATTTGTATAGTGTTTACACTGATTCAATATATTTATTTGTATAGTGTTGACACTGATTCATATTTATTTGTATAGTGTTCATACTGATATTTATTTGTATAGTGTTTACACTGATTCATCATATTTATTTGTATAGTGTTTACACTGATTCAATATATTTATTTGTATAGTGTTTACACTGATTCAATATATTTATTTGTATAGTGTTTACACTGATTCATCATATTTATTTGTATAGTGTTCATACTGATTCATCATATTTATTTGTATAGTGTTCATACAGATTCATCATATTTATTTGTATAGTGTTCACACTGATTCAATATATTTATTTGTATAGTGTTCACACTGATTCAATATATTTATTTGTATAGTGTTCATACTGATTCAATATATTTATTTGTATAGTGTTCATACTGATTCATCATATTTATTTGTATAGTGTTCATACTGATTCATCATATTTATTTGTATAGTGTTCATACTGATTCATATATTTATTTGTATAGTGTTCACACTGATTCATCATATTTATTTGTATAGTGTTTACACTGATTCAATATATTTATTTGTATAGTGTTCATACTGATTCATCATATTTATTTGTATAGTGTTTACACTGATTCAATATATTTATTTGTATAGTGTTTACACTGATTCATATATTTATTTGTATAGTGTTCATACTGATTCAATATATTTATTTGTATAGTGTTCATACTGATTCATCATATTTATTTGTATAGTGTTCATACTGATTCATCATATTTATCTGTACAGTATTCACACTTATCCATCATATTTATTTGCATAGTGTTTACACTGATTCAATATATTTATTTGTATAGTGTTCACACTGACCCGTCGCATTTATCTGTACAGTATTCACATTGACCCATCGTATATATCTGTACAGTATTCACACTGACCCATCGTATTTATCTCTACAGTATTCACACCGACCCATCGCATTTATCTGTACAGTATTCACACTGATGCACCATATTTATTTGCATTGTATTCACACTGATTCATCATATTTATTTGTATAGTGTTCACACTGATTCAATATATTTATTTGTATAGTGTTCACACTGATTCATCATATTTATCTCTGCACAATTCACACTGATCCATGATATTTATTTGTATAGTGTTCATACTGATTCAATATATTTATTTGTATAGTGTTCACACGGATTCATCATATTTATGTCTACATTATTCACACTTATCCATCATATTTATTTGTATAGTGTTTACACTGATCCAATATATTTATCTCTACACTATTCACACTGATCCATCATATTTATTTGTATAGTGTTCATACTGATTCAATATATTTATTTGTATAGTGTTCACACTGATGCATCATATTTATTTGTATAGTGTTCACACTGATGCATCATATTTATTTGTATAGTGTTTACAGTGATTCAGTATATTTATTTGTATAGTGTTCATACTGATTCATCATATTTATTTGTATAGTGTTTACACTGATTCAATATATTTATTTGTATAGTGTTCATATTGATTCAATATATTTATTTGTATAGTGTTCATACTGATTCAATATATTTATTTGTATAGTGTTTACACTGATTCAATATATTTATTTGTATAGTGTTTACACTGATTCAATATATTTATTTGTATAGTGTTGACACTGATTCATCATATTTATTTGTATAGTGTTTACACTGATTCATCATATTTATTTGTATAGTGTTCATACTGATTCATCATATTTATTTGTATAGTGTTCATACTGATTCATCATATTTATTTGTATAGTGTTCACACTGATTCATCATATTTATTTGTATAGTGTTCATACTGATTCATCATATTTATTTGTATAGTGTTCATACTGATTCATCATATTTATTTGTATAGTGTTCATACTGATTCATCATATTTATTTGTATAGTATTCATACTGATTCATCATATTTATTTGTATAGTGTTCATACTGATTCATCATATTTTATTTGTATAGTGTTCATACTGATTCATCATATTTATTTGTATAGTATTCACACTGATTCATTATATTTATTTGTATAGTGTTCATACTGATTCATCATATTTATTTGTATAGTGTTCATACTGATTCATCATATTTATTTGTATAGTGTTCATACTGATTCATCATATTTATTTGTATAGTATTCACACTGATCCATCATATTTATTTGTATAGTGTTCATACTGATTCAATATATTTATTTGTATAGTGTTCACACTGATTCATCATATTTATCTGTACACTATTCACACTGATCCATCATATTTATTTGTATAGTGTTTACACTGATTCAATATATTTATTTGTATAGTGTTCATACTGATTCAATATATTTATTTGTATAGTGTTCATACTGATTCATCATATTTATTTGTATAGTGTTCACACTGATTCATCATATTTATTTGTATAGTGTTTACACTGATTCAATATATTTATTTGTATAGTGTTCACACTGATTCATCATATTTATTTGTATAGTGTTCACACTGATTCATCATATTTATTTGTATAGTGTTCATACTGATTCAATATATTTTTTTGTATAGTGTTCACACTGATGCATCATATTTTTTTGTATAGTGTTCACACTGATGCATCATATTTATTTGTATAGTGTTCACACTGATGCATCATATTTATTTGTATAGTGTTCACACTGATGCATCATATTTATTTGTATAGTGTTTACACTGATTCAATATATTTATTTGTATAGTGTTCATACTGATTCATCATATTTATTTGTATAGTGTTTACACTGATTCAATATATTTATTTGTATAGTGTTTACACTGATTCAATATATTTATTTGTATAGTGTTCATACTGATTCAATATATTTATTTGTATAGTGTTCATACTGATTCATCATATTTATTTGTATAGTGTTCACACTGATTCATCATATTTATTTGTATAGTGTTCACACTGATTCATCATATTTATTTGTATAGTGTTTACACTGATTCAATATATTTATTTGTATAGTGTTCACACTGACCCATCATATTTATCTGTATAGTATTCACATTGATTCCATCATATTTATTTGTATAGTGTTCACACTGACCCATCATATTTATTTGTACAGTATTCACACTGATTCATCATATTTATTTGTATAGTGTTCACACTGATTCATCATATTTATTTGTATAGTGTTCACACTGATTCATCATATTTATTTGTATAGTGTTCACACTGATTCAATATATTTATTTGTATAGTGTTCACACTGATTCATCATATTTATTTGTGCACTGATTCACACTGATTCATCATATTTATTTGTATAGTGTTCATACTGATTCAATATATTTATTTGTATAGTGTTCACACTGATTCATCATATTTATTTGTATAGTATTCACACTGATTCATCATATTTATTTGTATAGTGTTCACACTGATTCAATATATTTATTTGTATAGTGTTCACACTGATTCATCATATTTATTTGTATAGTGTTCATACTGATTCAATATATTTATTTGTATAGTGTTCACACTGATTCATCATATTTATTTGTATAGTGTTTACACTGATTCATCATATTTATTTGTATAGTGTTCACACTGATTCAATATATTTATTTGTATAGTGTTCATACTGATTCATCATATTTATTTGTATAGTGTTTACACTGATTCAATATATTTATTTGTATAGTGTTCATACTGATTCAATATATTTATTTGTATAGTGTTCACACTGATTCATCATATTTATTTGTATAGTGTTCATACTGATTCAATATATTTTTTTGTATAGTGTTCACACTGATGCATCATATTTTTTTGTATAGTGTTCACACTGATGCATCATATTTATTTGCATTGTATTCACACTGATCCATCATATTTATTTGTATAGTGTTCACACTGATTCATCATATTTATTTGTATATTCACTGATTCATCATATTTATTTGTATAGTGTTCACACTGATTCATCATATTTATTTGTATAGTGTTCACACTGATTCATCATATTTATTTGTATAGTGTTCATACTGATTCATCATATTTATTTGTATAGTGTTCACACTGATTCATCATATTTATTTGTATAGTGTTCACACTGATTCACTGAGTGTTTACTGATTCATCATATTTATTTGTATAGTGTTCATACTGATTCATCATATTTATTTGTATAGTGTTCATACTGATTCATCATATTTATTTGTATAGTGTTCACACTGATTCATCATATTTATTTGTATAGTGTTCACACTGATTCATCATATTTATTTGTATAGTGTTCATACTGATTCATCATATTTATTATAGTGTATACTGATTCATCATATTTATTTGTATGTGTTCACACTGATTCATCATATTTATTTGTATAGTGTTCACACTGATTCAATATATTTATTTGTATAGTGTTCATACTGATTCATCATATTTATTTGTATAGTGTTTACACTGATTCAATATATTTATTTGTATAGTGTTCACACTGATTCATCATATTTATTTGTATAGTGTTTACACTGATTCAATATATTTATTTGTATAGTGTTCATACTGATTCAATATATTTATTTGTATAGTGTTCATACTGATTGATCATATTTATCTCTACACTATTCACACTTATCCATCATATTTATTTGTATAGTGTTTACACTGATCCAATATATTTATTTGTATAGTGTTCACACTGATTCATTATATTTATTTGTATAGTGTTCACACTGATTCATCATATTTATTTGTATAGTGTTCACACTGATTCATCATATTTATTTGTATAGTGTTCACATTGATGCATCATATTTATTTGTATAGTGTTTACAGTGATTCAGTATATTTATTTGTATAGTGTTCATACAGATTCATCATATTTATTTGTATAGTGTTCACACTGATTCAATATATTTATTTGTATAGTGTTCATATTGATTCAATATATTTATTTGTATAGTGTTCATACTGATTCAATATATTTATTTGTATAGTGTTTACACTGATTCAATATATTTATTTGTATAGTGTTCACACTGATTCATCATATTTATTCTGTATATTCACACTGATTCATCATATTTATTTGTATAGTGTTCACACTGATTCATCATATTTATTTGTATAGTGTTCACACTGATTCATCATATTTATTTGTATAGTGTTCATACTGATTCATCATATTTATTTGTATAGTGTTCATACTGATTCAATATATTTATTTGTATAGTGTTCATACTGATTCATCATATTTATTTGTATAGTGTTCATACTGATTCATCATATTTATTTGTATAGTGTTCACACTGATTCATCATATTTATTTGTATAGTGTTCATACTGATTCATATATTTATTTGTATAGTGTTCATACTGATTCATCATATTTATTTGTATAGTGTTCACACTGATTCATATATTTATTTGTATAGTGTTCACACTGATTCATATATTTATTTGTATAGTGTTCACACTGATTCATCATATTTATTTGTATAGTGTTCACACTGATTCATCATATTTATTTGTATAGTGTTTACACTGATTCATCATATTTATTTGTATAGTGTTTACACTGATTCAATATATTTATTTGTATAGTGTTTACACTGATTCAATATATTTATTTGTATAGTGTTTACACTGATTCAATATATTTATTTGTATAGTGTTCATACTGATTCATCATATTTATTTGTATAGTGTTCACACTGATTCATCATATTTATCTGTACAGTATTCACACTTATCCATCATATTTATTTGTATAGTGTTTACACTGATTCAATATATTTATTTGTATAGTGTTCACACTGATTCATCATATTTATCTGTACAGTATTCACACTGATCCATCATATTTATTTGTATAGTATTCACACTGATTCATCATATTTATTTGTATAGTATTCACACTGATCCATCATATTTATTTGTATAGTGTTCACACTGATTCATCATATTTATTTGTATAGTGTTCACACTGATTCATCATATTTATTTGTATAGTGTTCACACTGATTCAATATATTTATTTGTATAGTGTTCACACTGATTCATCATATTTATTTGTATAGTGTTCACACTGATTCATCATATTTATTTGTATAGTGTTCATACTGATTCAATATATTTATTTGTATAGTGTTCACACTGATTCATCATATTTATCTCTACATATATTCACACTGATCCATCATATATTTATTTGTATAGTGTTCACACTGATTCATATATTTATTTGTATAGTGTTCACACTGATTCATCATATTTATTTGTATAGTGTTCACACTGATTCAATATATTTATTTGTATAGTGTTCACACTGATTCATCATATTTATTTGTATAGTGTTCACACTGATTCATCATATTTATTTGTATAGTGTTTACACTGATTCAATATATTTATTTGTATAGTGTTTACACTGATTCAATATATTTATTTGTATAGTGTTCACACTGATTCATCATATTTATTTGTATAGTGTTCATACTGATTCATCATATTTATTTGTATAGTGTTCATACTGATTCATCATATTTATTTGTATAGTGTTCACACTGATTCAATATATTTATTTGTATAGTGTTCACACTGATTCATCATATTTATTTGTATAGTGTTCACACTGATTCATCATATTTATTTGTATAGTGTTTACACTGATTCAATATATTTATTTGTATAGTGTTCACACTGATTCATCATATTTATTTGTATAGTGTTCATACTGATTCATCATATTTATTTGTATAGTGTTTCTGATTCATCATATTTACACAGTATTCACACTTATCCATATTTATTTGTATAGTGTTTACACTGATTCAATATATTTATTTGTATAGTGTTCACACTGATTCATCGCATTTATCTGTACAGTATTCACATTGACCCATCATATTTATCTGTACAGTATTCACACTGACCCATCATATTTATTTGTATCATATATTTATTCACACTGACCCATCATATTTATTTGTATAGTATTCACACTGATTCATCATATTTATTTGCATGTATTCACACTGATTGTTCATACCATCATATTTATTTGTATAGTGTTCACACTGATTCAATATATTTATTTGTATAGTGTTCACACTGATTCATCATATTTATCTTGTATAGTATTCACACTGATCCATCATATTTATTTGTATAGTGTTCATACTGATTCAATATATTTATTTGTATAGTGTTCATACTGATTCATCATATTTATTTGTATAGTATTCACACTGATCCATCATATTTATTTGTATAGTGTTTACACTGATTCAATATATTTATTTGTATAGTGTTCACACTGATTCATCATATTTATTTGTATAGTGTGTTTACACTGATTCATCATATTTATTTGTATAGTGTTCACACTGATTCATCATATTTATTTGTATAGTGTTCACACTGATTCATCATATTTATTTGTATAGTGTTCACACTGATTCAATATATTTATTTGTATAGTGTTCATACTGATTCATCATATTTATTTGTATAGTGTTTACACTGATTCATCATATTTATTTGTATAGTGTTCACACTGATTCATATATTTATTTGTATAGTGTTCACACTGATTCATCATATTTATTTGTATAGTGTTTACACTGATTCAATATATTTATTTGTATAGTGTTCACACTGATTCAATATATT